>NW_026067909.1:33049509-33100875 GCF_014885135.2 Alexandromys fortis | reverse complement strand
CAACTGACAAAGGTCTGATCTCCAAAATATATAAAGAACTCAAGAAACTAGACCGTAAAAGGCTAATCAACCCAATTATAAAATGGGGCACTGAGTTGAACAGAGATCTCTCAACAGAAGAAGTTCAAATGGCCAAAAGACACTTAAGGTCATGCTCAACTTCCTTAACTATCAGGGAAATGCAAATCAAGACAACTTTAAGATACCATCTTAAACTGTATTTCTTAATTATACATTACATTTTCAATGAACTGCACAAACACACACATAACAAACTCAACCTTAAATTTGTATCAGTAGACCAAGATCCACAACAGCGCAAAGTGTTCATCACTATGTCAGTCACATGACGAAATGACAATGAAATCAATATGATATCCAATTTGATCATAGTAATATTTTCACAGTTAATGTTCAGAATACCATGATGTATACCTTGAATATTTGCAACTTTACTTGTAGATGAGATCACTGATGTTGGTTGTTGGGGGCTATCTTTTCAATTCTCATCATTTATATATCTCATTCCTTCTATGTGTCAGTCAATATGTTGAGTGGAGCAAAGGAAAAATCAGAGGAGAAGGCATTATAGACACATTCACATCATTGTTTCTGAGCTTTGTGCTATCATTTTATTAGAATGTCCAAACTTTGTTTTTCTTTATGTTTTCTTTTATTTTTATAAGATTATAATATAATTATATTATTTCTGCTTCCCTTTCCTCCCTCCATACCCTCCTATACACCTCTCCCTACTCGACTTCAAATTCTGTCTCTTTTTTCATTAGTTGATTACATGCATGCATACAAACAACATACAAACACACACAGGGACAGATTACACACACACACACACACACATACACACACACACTCCTAAATGTAACCTGCCCAGTTTATCTGTATAATGTTATTCTTTTGAACAGATTAGGTTTATTTAAAGGTTTATCTCTTGAATTTTATTTTATTTTGTTATGTATACGAGAGTTTGGTTGAATTTATGTATGTCCATCACATATATGTCTGGTGCCTATAGTGAAAAGAAGGCAGCAGACCCCCTGGAAGAGGAATTACTACCATTTCTGAACGTATCTGTGGGTACTGGGAACCAAAGCCTGTTCCTCTGCAAGAGCAGCAAGTATTCTAAACCCCTGAGCCATCTTTCCAATGGCAGAATGCCACAAATCTTCTAAGCAGGTGATAGAGTCACATTGCACATAAGGTCATTGCATTTGTGGTTTCAAACTATTTATTACATTATTGTGTTTCAGTTGGGGAATATTATTTTCAGGTGTGTGACTTTTGTTTACACTGATTTGTTTAACTCTGTGAAGTTGTGTAACTGTGACTATCTGAAACACCTGATGGTACTAATAAAGAGATGAACAGCCAGTAGCAAGTTAGGAACAATGATAGGCAGGGCTGCAGGCAGCAAGAATAAATAGAAGGAGAACCAAGAATGAGGAGAGCAAGGAGAAAAGGAGAGAACAAAGAGAAGAGGACATCAGGGGTCAAACACCCAGCTACACAGCAAGTCACAGTGAAAGAAACAAAAAGAAAGGCATACGTAAACAGAAAAAGATAAAAAAAAAAAAAAAACCCAGAGGCAAAAGGTAGTCGGGTTAATTTAGGTTAAGAAAAGCTGGTAAGAAACAAACCATGCAAGCTGGGGGATGGTGGTGGGACACACCTTTAATCCCAGCACTCGGGAAGCAGAGGCAGGGGGATCTTTGTGAGTTCCAGGCCAGCCTCATCTACAAGAGCTAGTTCCAGGACAGGCTCAGAAAACTACAGAGAAACCCTGTCTCGTAAAAACAAACAAACAAAATAATAAAGAAAGAAACAAGCCTTGCTAAGACTGGGCATTCATGACTTAAGCTACACCTCTGTTTGTGATTTATTTGGGAGCTGGGTGATGCCCTCCCTCCAAAAAAGCCAAAAGAGTATAACATCACACAGTATGTTCCAATCATTTTATCAGCTCATTTTATGCAAACCTCAAGGACAGAGTTGGCACATTGTTGCAGGTTACAATCCTCACACTCATGAGGCTCCTCGGGACGTTCCTGAGTTTTAAGCATGGTAGGGCTACATAGTGAAACTCTGTTTCCAAAAATATAAAATAAGGAAACAAATAAGTAAATAAAAAATATCTGCAAAAATAACACACACAAAAGCAAATGGACAAAGAAACATGACAATGGACAGTACTGACTTATAGGGTTGATCCATGGTGTATGTGGGGAAACATTATTGTGAATATCAGTGTTGTCCTCGATGAAAAGTGCTGCTTTTCCCTTCATATTCCAACAGAGATGCATAAATAACTGAAAGCAGATAGAAATTTAGGGAAAGCAGAACTGTTGAAAAGACTCCAAAATACATATAGAAATTCTTGTCCATGTTTCTCTCTGTACCACCACTTTGGCTCTCAATGGGAGATTGAGAACTCTGAGGGAATTACCGAATAACTTTCAGGAATTCTGAAATAAGAAATCAAATTCATGACCAATACTTTCTCATTATAACCCTGTGTTACTGTGTGAATATTTACATCTGTACCTGGAACGGGAAGCCTAAGACTGAATGGCATTGCCACCACCTGCCACAGGCAATTCATACATACACCAGGGACAGAGAAAAAGTACCTCTCATCAGAAAGAACTCAAATTCCTTCAAGTTTCTTTTCCTAATTAAGTCGTGTACTGAAGTACGTGTTTATGACACCTGGGAGTCTGGCTGATCTGAG
Organism: Alexandromys fortis; assembly: GCF_014885135.2. Classification (NCBI taxonomy): domain Eukaryota; kingdom Metazoa; phylum Chordata; class Mammalia; order Rodentia; family Cricetidae; genus Alexandromys; species Alexandromys fortis. The sequence goes on along the minus strand of NW_026067909.1, from coordinate 33,098,126 downwards.
GAAGTAACATCCCAAGAAGTCATCATATCTGGGGAAGTTCAAGTGCCTGAACTGTGAGCCAGGTTAACTCTCATCATGGCTTCTAAGGGGAACATGAATGAACAAGGGACAGACTCTAATGTTGATCCCAATTGTGAACTCTCAGGTAGTACAGTATGCATTGTTCATGCAATAAATAATAATTTTAATGTTTATCTTATTTCATCTCTGATAGTGTACATCTTGTAGATATAATTTGGAAGAACAAAGCTCTTTGGAGGCTTTGGGGACTTGCTTTAGAATATGAAGACCTTGAAAATTAGCCATAATTTTGACAGCAGATAATGTCTTTTTAAAAAGGCCTTGGTGGAGATAAAAATAAGGTTAAATTTACTCCCTTCCTGCCATTGTAGAGTTAAGGTCCAGGAAACTTGAGAGAAGCCAGACTTCCTCCAAGTACCTTCTGAATTAGAAAGAGGAGGAGGTATCCGTGTCTCTTAAAACTTGAAATTAGCTGTGCAAAGCTTTCATGATTCCCATGGTTACTTCTCTATGAAGGCTTTCTAAATACTAATTTCTCCTTTTGTGATTTTTTCTGCTTATTTTTTATCAGGTAACTTGCCATTTAATTAAATGTGCAATTTCATTGCTCACTATGGAAATTTAATTTCCCTTGCATCTTAGTACATTACAGTTCTTGTTTCCAAAGTTGTGTTATTTTCAACTCAGAGGGGAGAGATCGTGGTGTAGTCTTCCTTTGAAGATGCTATACGTTCAAAATTGTTTTATTTAGATGGAATACTGAAACAGCATTTGACCTTTAATTGTAAGTAAGAAAGTGCCAGTGGCAGAGTACATTAAAAATGTGTAAATAAATAACCTTTGGCTCTTTAAACTGCTGAATATCACAAATATGCATAGTATAGTTTGTTCTACTCCTGTACTTGCAAGATGCATGCAGAAATTAAAACTCACTTCTTTACCATAAAAGTCGTGATTATTATAATATTGCAGATATGATAAGTTTTCATTTATTTGGCTATTCATATGCAGTATTCTGTGGTAACCAGCCCTCAGTGGATATGTATTAATATTTGTTGTAGGAGGCTGCTTGTTCATTTCCCGGCAGCTCAGACTTCCAAAATAATAACACAGAAACTATATTATTTGAAGCACTGCTTAGCCAATGACTCTAACATATTCCTAGCAAGCTCTTACATATTAAATTAACCAATTTCTAATATTTTATATTTTACCACGAGGCTCATGGCCTACCGACAAGGTTACAGCTGGCGGCTTGCATCTTTCTCCTCTTGTAATTTCTCTCTGGCATTCTTTTGACTCCACCTTCCTTCTCCCACCACTTAGTTTAGTTTTCCCCACCTAGCTCTGTTCTGCCCTGCTATAGGCACACAAAGCAGTTTCTTTATTAATCAGTGGTAATCACAGAGAATGGGAGGGGGGGGGGACTGGGAATTTGGATTGATTTTTTTTAAAAATCTAATAAATTTAAAAAAAATTTTAAGTAATCTTATAGAGAGACACTGTTTCTATATTAATGCAAAATATTAAATATTTCCTATGCACATATTGTTTTATTTATTGAATGGTATTCAAATTGCAGTCATATAAGTATGAGTTTACAGTAGCTGTTATTTACATTATATTCCCCACAATTATTACTGATAAGATGACAAATCAAAAGGGATATAGATGGGCTCAGTCAGGAGGAACTCTCTAAATATTATTGTAAAATGACACCTAATTGACTTCACATTATACTTAACAAACAGACAAAAAAAATCTGCCATCCATAGAAAGGTAATGAATTGTTAGTTAGGTAAACATACATTTATAATCTATGAAATCAGTAATTAAATGGGAACTGAAATGTTCTTACATGTTTGTACACCATAAGATTGCAGTATTTTAGCACACAGTAATTAATTCATATTTAACATACACTCCTGCATGCTTGATTAAATGTCAATTAGGTGCCTGTGTGTGAAAAATCAGCCATCATAAATTTGTGGAAATATTAAGATAAATCTAATAATATTTTTTATGCTAAAACTTTTTTATGCTGGTCTAAATGTCAACTCCAGTTCAATTTTTAACATTTTTTTTGGCATTATCATATAAAATCTAAAACCTTACTCATGACATAGTTCAAGAAAAACGTTAATACCAAGTTCTATAATAAGAGGAGAAACAAAAGTTTTCTGACTAATAGGACTTACATTTGGTCGATTTTAGCCATTTTACTAGTTTGCTTCCTCATATCTGTGAGTATATTTTTACCATCATTATTTTACCCATATCTTCTTTTAAATGATTGACAAGTTTGGCAATGTAAAAATTTTCTTAGTTATATTTTTAAACAATTTATATCAATGTTAATTAACAAGCATATTTACTATATATCTATTTTCTATTATACATGTATTCTGAAAGATTAACATTTCTTCTAGATAATCAAAAATAAATAAGTTGGGTCATATAATTACTTTGATTTATCTATCATTATTTATATCTCTTTGGAAAATGATATGCATGAGTGGTGTGTGTGTGTGTGTGTGTGTGTGTGTGTGTGTGTGTATGTAATAAATGTAAAGAAAGGCAGAGCAGGCAGGCTCAGTAAAGAGTGCTTACTGTTCCTGTAGAGAACCCAGATTCAGTTCCCAGAACCCACATTGCTATAGTCATCTATAACCCATTCCAGAGCATCAAACACTATTTGTCCTCCCCAGAGTCCTGAATGAATGTGGTGCACAAGCACTGACAGACTGACGCACAAACACATACTTTTAAATATAACTGCATTAGTCAATTAGTTATAATTACAATAGTTGAAGGGGCCAGAGATAAGAAAACCCTTACAGACATTTGATAGTGAACTGTTGTTCATGTGATGCACTGTTAGATTGGTCTCTAGCTAAATAGTTCCATTAAACAATGATATGCTATGAACTGACTTTGGAGCCCGTTTCCTAAGGAGGGATATCTTGCTAAGCCTAGACACAGGGAAGAGGGGGTGGCCTTGGTCCTGCCTCAAGTGATGTGACAGACTTTGGTGACTCTCCACGGGAGGGCTCACCCTTTCTGAGGAGTCAGTGGGGAGGGGGAGAAGGAGGGGAGATGGGAGCGGGAGAACTGGAGAGAGGGAGAACTGGGACTGGTATGCAAAATACAGTTGCTTTAAAGATGATATGCTGATCTATGGCAGGAAATAGCTGTCAATAACCTATGACAATGACATTTTTATGGGAAAAACTCTTAGGAATGGTGCTATGCTTTTTAAAGTGTGGACCTTAACCCAGAGAGAGGTAAGAAATTCTCTCTCTCTCTCTCTCTCTCTCTCTCTCTCTCTCTCTCTCTCTCTCTCTCTCTCTCTCTCTCTCACACACACACACACACACACAATCTTTGGATCGTTGAACATTTTTTTAATAATACCATCATGTCTGTAGGTAATTCAGCAAGAATAATTTTTCGTTTTTTTCCCTTTGACCGCTGTATGAGCATGAACCATGCCACTTTTATATAGTTTATAAAGATAGACTCAGAAATGTCTTTGAGTGCCTTGTGATAAGTGTGTACATAATTGAAAGTCATTTGCAGATTAAGAAGTTTGCATTATAATATATTATAATGTACTACATTTAAAACAAACAACATCGGTCAGCTATTAATAATCACAAAACAACAAACAATGTGTCAATAGCATTGATGTTTTTGAGATGAATAACTATAAGGTACTTTTTGGTCTAATTTCAAATTACTAATTACTAAATAAATTGCTAGAATCATGAGTGTATTTTTGGCCAGAAATTAAATATAAGCAAAATATATTTCAATTGAATCTTTTTAATACTTTGTGAGAGTAAGATGTAGTTACATAATTTACTTCCTCTATTTTCCACTCTCCAGTGAAAGAGTTCCCTAGCATCCATCCCCTTGTTTATAGTTGTTACCCAGATGTTGAGAGCCACATAGTAAAGGAATGTAAGTATTCTTGATGGCTGTTCTTCAAAGCAGCAAGCAACATGCAACGCTGAAGCAATATGACCACCAATGACGGATGAGCATTGCTGACCTGGAGGACGTCAGGCAAGAAGGCTGTGTCCACCAAGCAGTGCCATTCCACATCAGCACAATTACCTCTCAAAGAGCTATTCATATTTCCCATAATTTAATGTAAAAAGCAGTGTGTCCTAGGATAACAGCAGAAGCAGGAATTTATCACTGTTCTCCGCTCCATTCTCTGATCCCGTCTAGAATACCCCATGGCTGGAGAGGCTCATTAATCTTTGTTTATAAAATCATTTGGATGGCACAATGTGAAGCTTTGCAAAGAGCCAAACATTAGTGTAATTGTATTTTGTATTCAGAAACCATTTTCTAAGAGTGATAGATAATAAATTATGAAAATTCTGTTCCTATATTTGATTCATTCCTAATCTTTTGCCAAACAGTCCCCCTCGTGCTAAGTAAGTACATAAATTTGAAAGAAGTCTTCCCAGTATTAAAGTCCACAATTTTATGGAAACAAACAGATTGCATCACAAAATTTTTAATGAATATGTGTTATTAACAGTATAATGATGAAATATCCTAGTCACAAAATAAAGCAATGCATGCCACTATCAGAATTAAAACTCCCAGAATACAAAATATTCAAGCTATGAACTCATTGTCATACAATAGAACATTTATTTCCTTTTTAAAGTAGTACAAAGAAAATTATGTTTATATAGACATAAACAGCATATTCCTTAAGCAACCACATTGACATTTTTATTATTTATTTATAAAATCTATTTTTAAATTTTTGCACATATGTAAGTTGCCTGTAGGACATGACCCTCAACACATGAAGCACTCTAAGTTTATGTCTATAGAGATTCATATTTAGTTATATCGGTTACTTTGCATATATTAATGTGAATGTATAATTGTGTATTTACTCATTTTAGGTATGGTCCCAGAATACTAACATCTTGCTCATTTGTGTAACTTATGAGTTAATATCAAAGCACTGGAAGAGTTTGACATAGCTTCCATATGCTTCCAATGGGTATGAGATATGGTAACTGTAGCAGAAGCCCTTAGTTAGGCTCTTAACACTCATACTGGGCAGCACACAACAACCTGTAGCCCCTGCTTCAGTAAGAACCGATGCCCCTGCACTCTACAAACATGCAGGCATGCAAACATGACCCTCATTCATATATGCACACATGAATAGTCAAAAATAAAATGACTTTGAGAAAAGAAAAAAGATGAGTGAGTGAGGACAAATATAACAAACTATATTACATAAATGTATGATGATATCATAATGAAGTCCATTACTTAGTAGGTTAATATAGAAAATAAAAATACAAGGTAATAAATTATTCACTTGAAAAAGAATCCATAAGTTTTAAGTGTCCTGTTTTAAGCCATTATCTTATTGATTTATGCTTTTCTTATGTATTATAAATTTTTGAGGCTTTCTTCCTTCTGTGGACTAGCATTGTAAGTTTATGATAGCTTAACCTGCTCAGTTTCTCTTCAATTTACTTCATTATAAATCTTTTCATCTTCAAATACACAAATTTAAGAGCATAATACCAAAGAAAATTAAATAAATTAATAATCATGGAGAACACAAGGAATCCCCTCTGTAACAGAAATATATTAATGGAAAGTGATCATCAACTGATAGAAAGATACACCAGAGTAGGAACAATATACAAAGAAAAGCGATTCCCTCAACTGCAATAAAAATGCATGCTTGCTTTATTTTATTGTTTATCTCAATGCACACCTCAAAGTGGTCCAGCATTCTCCGTGTAACTAACTCACTCAAACCTGCTTCAAATTAGTGATCCTCCTGCCTCAGCTTCCTCAGGGTTAGAATTAAGGCACGTATTGGTATGAACAGCAGCAAATGATCTCTTACACATTTAACACTGCTACCATAACCAGGAACAACATGGAAGGTACTTCAAAGGGAGTTCCTGTCCACTTTTAGCTGTGTTTAAAACATAAAACATTAAATATTAACATAAATAAAAATGATAAATTCAAATGTTCTTTGAAAAATATCGGTTTAGAGGATCTGGAAAAGGTGTCGCAGGGAGGTAAAAAAAAACCTCACTATTCAAGTGTGAAGAACGGAGTTTGGATCCTAACAACCAATGTAAGTGCCAGACTGGCCAGGCTGCCCTTCTGTAATCCCAATGTGCTAGAGACAGAGGCAGGGGTTCCTAGAATAAAATGCATAGCTGTACTAAACAGATTAGGGAGCTCTGGGGTAAAGAAAAGCTGCCTGAACACATGGGGAACAAATCCTCAACGAAGACAGCTGGTATCAGCAGGATGAACCCACAAACAAGCTCATATACATCTGCACTCGTACTTACACACACAACCTAAATAAGCAAAGGATAACACCCACAGAAACACAAGCAAGTACACCACACATTGATACGGATCACACAAAAGATAGGCAACTGGAGTGCCGGCAAAGGCAAAGGTGACAAAAGGGCGTGTAATAGTGTCTGTGACATGTTACCAGAATGGGGACCTCTTCATTAGGTGAAGAGAGGGAAGGGTGAATATAAGAGCAAGGGAGCTCAAGACCATGATGGAGAAATCTACAGAGACAGCTGAACCAAGTTCATGGAAACTCATGAACTCTAGACTGACAGCTGTTGCGTCTCCATGGGTCCGAACTAGGCCCATTGTACATGGGAGAAAGTGGTGGAGATTGGACTATCTGAGGGGCCCCTGGTAGTAGGACCAGCATCTATCCCTGGTTCATGAGCTAGCTTGTAGGAGAGCCCATTCCATGTGGTGGGATGCCTTGCTCAACATAAATGCAGGAGGGAGGGGCTTCTTCCTACCCCAACAATGCCAGACATTGTTGACGTCCCATGGGAGCCCTTACCTGTTGGGAGGAGTGGAAAGAGGGCAACCTGGAGGGGCAGGGAGAGGAGGACAGGAGGAGGGAGAACTGTGGTTGGAAAATAAAGTGAAATTTTTAAAAATAAATAAATAAAAATAAAAATGTGAGCTCTGAAAAACAGTTGTCCATCCATCTACAGCCACGTACTAGATGCTCTATCCACATGAAATATGTGCTATCTGTAGAGGACTGTGACAGATTTCCTGCGTATTGCACAGCTATCAGGATGAAAGACAAATGGATTGTGTATGTGCATTGCTGATTCGACCATTTTATCACTAACCATAAAAGTGTTTCTCTTTAGGTAAACTATTCAGTACAAAACACAATAGAGCAGCATGAGGGGGCCAGAGCTATAGAAAAGATAAAACACTAAATTGACAAGTTAAAATGTCCTCTAGATTTCTCAGTAGATTGGGTGTTTTATTACAGAGGACTAATGAATACGTTTCATGTTTCCTTCTGTAAATATAACTTGTCAAATACGTCTACCTAACAAACAGCTCTATCACAGATATGTAACAATTAAATTAAAACAAACATTTTCCCAGGAGAAATATTTTGGTTTTATTTTTGTTTTTTTGGAAAATGAACAAGAAATTATTCAAGTTAAAAGTATAAGGTAATGTGAAATATGCATTTGGAAAAAACTGAATTATCTCATTATTTTACACAGATTTGACAGTTACGCTAGGCAAGGTAATAACATGGTTCTCGGAAAAGTCAGAGCTCTGTCAAAATCTGTATCTGGAGGAAGATAATCAATTTAATATGTAAGTCAGCTGCTCTTTTCCACCTTGCCTAGAGATTGCTAGGGTATCATATCTGGTGCTTCCTTAATATTTTAATAGATATAAATTATGTTACTGAATTTCAAAAATTGAGTCGAGAAGAATCACATATTTTCCTTCACGTTCATGTAGAAATATTAGAAAATCTGATGTGTTTCACCAATCATTTCTCTAAAAAGTTAAGTTCTTTTTTTTTTCAATTCATATTGCCATTGGTGTTTAGCTGCACGAGAAATCACCTGCATATGAAAAAGATTTTTGTACTGAAAGAAAACATCCATATTTTAATTTATCATAGTGACCTCTATAGGGAGAAAGGAAACTGCCTGGATCCAGTTCACAAGCAAATTTTGAATTAGCCACATCAGGCCAGCACATTAATGTCTTAATATTCAGCAGAAGGAATTATTAAGTCTAGAGCCCTTAATATTGCCTCCTATCAAGTTTTGAAAGTCTATCAGGATACTTAATTAATTTTTACCTTGAGGCTTCACATATTTATAGCAATTATCAACATTTTTCAGAATTTGCCACAGACATATTTAATTTTTTTAAAATGGAAAAACAGCAAAATTAGTTTTTAAAAGCATTTTAGCTAGATTTCTAGGAAAATATATGCATAATTAATTAATATTAAACTAATGTAACTCCTCAACATTGTTTCTATTTGTGGGTACACTGATTCACAGTGACGCTGAGATTAGACTTTAGACCTAAGAGGGACACCAGAAGATATCTAATTCCTCTGCTAATATCATTAATGAACATAATGTAACTTGGTACCATGTCAGGGCATCTCAGCTACTAAGAAAACAACATTTTTCATAAATTTTGAAATTCCAAAAACAATTTTTATATAATTCCAGGAAATAAAATGTTAGATATATTAGTGCCTTTCAAACAAATAGAAGATATGATTATAAGCAGATTCTTTGCTAGTATCTATCTATATACACAGCTTTGAATTCCAAATGAGGTATTGAAATATAAAATATAACACACACCAAAGCTGCGTGTATAATATTTTAACTTAGAAAAACTTATACACCTGTCATTCCTTATGCCCAGGAGACTAATCATAAAGAGTGGACACATTACAGTTCACTTTGATGTTGTTTCTCATCTACCATGCCGAAAAAACCACTGTCCTGATCTCTATATCTAGTCCGGATTTGTTCAAAATAAACCCATTGCTTATATATGCATGGTTGAGAGAGTTTGATTACTTTTGCTTACCTTTATGTTCTTTCTCTTTACTTTCATTTGTGTTTTCAATGAATCGCTTAGTATTTTTAGTCATTGTATTTTCACATATTTTCTTTTTCCATTGTCAATATTATTTATGGCTAGTGTGTATGACAGATGGGCCCAACTTATTCTTATGTATTATCAATATTTTTTTATACTTTATTTTTTGTTTTATTGAGTTTTCTATTTTTCTTTCTTTTCAATTCTAGTGTGTTGAATTTTCATTCTGCTTTCACATTTGAATATTTAAAAGGTGTGTAACAAATACGTTTAATATATTTTACATATGAAAAACATAATACATTGCTGCCATTTGTTGTTGGAGTTTCTGTCCTGCATGGCTCCTACAGTTGTTAAGTCCCAAATAAATCACACAGAGGTCTACATTAACTATAAACTGATTGGTCCATGAGCTCAGGCTTCTTTTTAACTCTTTTTATATTATCCCATTATTAGTGTCTATGTTAGCCATATGGCTTGGTTCCATTTTTGGCGAAGCAGTCACATCTTGCTTGTTCTGTGGCTGGGCAAGGACTGCAGACCAAGCTTTCCTCTTCCCAGAATTCTCTTGTTCTTTTCACCCCGCCGCTACTTCCTGCCTGGTTGTCTCACCTATACTTCCTGCCTGGCTACTGGCCAAACAGTCTTTATTTAAAATGTAATTGGCAGGATACAGACCATTGTCCCACAGCAATATATGACATATAGAAGCCTCTCTGAAAGAGAAAGGGGGGGGGGAGCACAAAGATTGTATTTCAGACTTCCTCACCTATTCTTTATAATTTCTGACTTTCTGCCAGATGACATTTCAAATTCTGTCCTTCTTTTTCAATAAATATCCATATGGAACTACTTCACACTTTTACCTGAATATTTTAAAATTTTAGTCATCTTTTACAGTAACTTCTCTTCTGTTGTGTTTTTATGGTGAAGATGCTTGGTCTTCAGGTGAAGATGTTCCATGGGCCTAAGTTGGGCTACTATAATCTTGAAAAAAAAATTATCCACTCTGAAGTCACAGAGGCCACCATCCCTCATTGCAAGTCTTGGTAGATTATGGAGATTTCAATTCTATCTCTACATCTAGCTATATATTCCTTGTACATCAGAAACTAAAGACTTCCACATCTGTCTGTGCCACTGTATTTTCAATAGATTCCACCTGAATTCAGAATATCTACCTATAGAAGAAAATGCCCAAAAGATACTTAAGGAAATGTTCAACTTCCTTAGCTATCAGGTAAATGCAAATCAAAACAACTCTGAGATACCATCTTACACCTGCCAGAATGGCTACGATCAAAAACACTAACGATAGCTTATACTGGAGAGGATGTGGAGTAACGGGAACACTCATCCATTGCTGGAGGGAATGCAAACTTGGACAACCACTTTTGAAATCAGTATGGTGGTTTCTCAGAAAATTGAGAATCAACCTACCTCAAAATCCAGCAACACTAGTCTTGGGTATATACCCAAAAGGTGCTCAATAATATTACAAAAGCATTTGTTCAACTATGTTCATGGCAGCATTAGTTGTAATAACCAGAACCTAGAAACAAACTAGATGTCCCTCAGCTGAAGAAAGGATAAAAAAAGTGTGGGCACATATACACATTATAGTAGTACTCAGCAGTAAACAAAATGACATCTTGAATTTTGCATGCAAGTGGATGGAATTAGAAAACACTATCCTGAGTAAGGTAACCCAGACCCCCCAAAATGAATATGGTGCATACTCACATATAAGTGGATACTAGCTATAAACAAAGGACATTAAGCCTATAATTCATGATCCTAGAGAAGCTAAGTAATAAGGTGAACCCAAATAAAAACATATATAGACCCCCTTGAAATTGGAAACAGACATGATGCCCTGACAAAATTAGGATCATGGGGGTGGAAGGTAGAAGGAAGGAGAAAAGAAGGAGAGGAGGGGAGAAGGGGAGGTTGAGGAGAATTTGAGGGAATGGAATTGTCAAGATGGAGGAAGGACAGATATTAAAGCAAGGAAAGAGATATCTTGACTGAGGGAACCATTATGAGGTTAGCAAGAAACTTGGCTCTAGAAAACTTCCCAGGAATCCTCAAGGATGATTCCAGCTAAGACCCTAAGCAATAGAGGAGATGGTACCTGAACTGGCTTTGCCTTATAGTAAGACTGATGATTATCTTAAATATCACCATAGAACCTTCATCCAACAACAGATGGGAACAGAGGCAGAGACCCACATCAGAGCACTGGTCTGAGCTCCCAATGTCCAGTTGAAGAGTGGAGAGAATGAGAATTGAGCAAAGAGGTCAAGACCATGAAGGGTTCAACCACTTAACAGTTTACCTGAGCTAAGGGGAGCTCACCAACTTCAGCTGAACTGGAAGAGAGTGAGCATAGGACCAAACTAGTCCCTCTAAATGTGGTTGACAGTTGTATGGCTGGAACGAACTGAGGGGCCCCTGGCAGTAGCACTAGGTTATATCTCTACTGCATATACTGGCTTTTTGGGATCATAGTCTCTTTGAATATATGCCTTGCTCAGCCTGGATGTAGTGGGGAGGGCCATAAAACATCCACCAAGCAAAGTGCCTTACCTTCTCTTAAGAGTGAAGGGGGTGGTTGGAGGATGTGTGGAGGGAATGGGAGGAGGGGAGGGAGTGGGAATTTAGATTGTTATGTTTTTTTAAAAAATCTAATAAAAAAGAATACATATAAAAAAGAACAAAATGATAAGATAGATATGATTGGTCAAGTAAATATAGTTCATTCTGAATGATTATGTAAGTGTAAATATTTTAAAGTTATATAGCATATGTGATTTTATATCTGTGGAGAATTTAACAGATTTCTTTGAAATTCAATACAATTTATATATTGGTATTAGTTTGTGTCAACACAAAACGCCAACGTAAACATTTTTATATGTTAATTTCATTTTATTAAACATCTAATATTTCCTATTCTGTTCCTGAAATACAAGAAATGCTGTGTGGCTTGAAGAGATTAATATGCTTTGTTGAGGCTCTGTAGTTTTCTTGTGTATGTTGGTTTGATATTGTCTGACATGCATACATTCAATCTGAGCACTTGGTCTTTGAAGGAATAGCACTGTAGTAGGAGCAGCGGGCTTGCTTTTCGTCCCACCCGACACCCGCATGCTTAGCTTATGCCCCGAAATAACAACACACAAACTGTATTAATTTAAACACTGCTTCGCCCATTAGCTCTAGCCCTTACTGGCTAATTCTCATGTCCTGATCAACCCATCTCTAATAATCTGTGTAGCACCAGTCTTACCGGGAAAGATTCAGCATGTCTGACCTGGCGGCTTGCTTCATCGTGTCTGTCCTGGAGAGGAGCAGCGTGGCATCTGACCTCACTTCCTTCTACCCAGCATTGTGTTCTGTTTACTCCACCCACCTATGTTCTAACCTATCAGGCCAAGCAGTTTCTTTATTAATTAACCAATGAAATCAACAGATTAATATATGACACTCCCACATCATGGCACTATCCTAATGGATGCTTAACTTGGTTTTAACTGCTGGTATCTAATGGGGGACGTTAACGGATTGGAAATCCAACTTGATACACATACTAAATTTATCTTATTTGTGCAAAAGATAGCTAGATAGTTATAGTTAACTGTCAATTTAACAAAGTCCAGAGTCATCTGGGAAATGGGTTGCTGGGTATACCTGTGGCAGACAGCTTTGATTATGTTAGTTGGTGTGGGAAAGAATATACCTAGGCAGAGGATCCTGACCTCTGTTAAGTGTAAAGCAGCATCTAAGAATTAACACGCAGTCTTTGCTCACTGTTTCTGGTTACACTTGTAATGTTCATTGGGACTTGACTTCCCTGGTGTGAAACTTGATTTTTCCTGAAGGGTAAAATTATGACCCAAAATACACCCCTTTCCTCTTAAATTGCTTCTGTGAGGACATTTCATCTTAGCAACCAGAAAGGAATCTAAGCAGGGAAGATGCATCTTTTTCTAATGGGTGCATAAACCCTTCTGGAGTGAATCCTTATTAAATAATTCAGTGAAAGCATATTTTATTTTAGAGAAAATTTTTATTTTGTGGAATTAATTTGTTCTATAATTAGATTAAAATATGACTAACATATTTCTATATGCTTAGTAAAATATACTTTCGAGCAGTACATTTTAAAAATGGAGACTGCTGTGTTCTGAAGAAAACAAGTTCCTGTAATTTATAAAAGATGTTGTTTCATCTTTTATGTGCTGTAAGGAACTGAACCAAAAATCTGCATGAACTTTGCATTCTCCCCCATACTAATTTTAAGCTAATATTGCAGAACTAATGACAGGCTTGAGCAGCCCTATTATCAATTCCAGCTGTCTCCTGCCTCAAGATCGCCTGAATTATGGCAACATTTTAAGAAATGAAGCTCTGAATAAAATCCATTACAGATGAGTTCTTGTTTTAATATTTTTGCCAACTGCTTCATAATCATGGCTATCTTCTTTCTTCACAGGAAAAAGTTCAGGACAACTTGAGTAATTTTGCTTCATTTCTCAAAAAAAAAAATTATATCCTAGACTCATTTATAGCAAATCACTAGCCTCACTGAACGGTTTATCCTTAATCTCATAATTTGAACTCTCTCCAAATTGATGTATGTATATTTGTTAATGTCTTAGAATCAACCATTCTAGCGAAGCCTGTCACTGGTTTCTTATGCCTTCTCGAATTCTACTTTCTGCACTGTGAAATTATTTTTTACCATAATTTTCTAATCTATTTAGAATTATAATAAAATCTTACATCACCAAAGCTACCAGTGCCCCATAGATTCCTCGTTTGAAAATACAAACCTAGCATCATATATGTGAGGTAGCACTGACTCTCTACTAACACGCATACAGTCTCAATGTTTACAGGACATCAAGAAATTCATGAAGGCCCACAGTCTACTTTAAGTAGACTTCAAGCATGTGTTTGTACATTTATTTACTGAAGTGACAGTGTTTTTTACAATCCTCATTAATGAGTTATTTTGTTTCAAAATCTCCCTGGTGAATAATAATGGGATTATACATTATCCATGTATTTTTAGCATCCATAGTACTGAAAGATCATAGGCAATGAACTAATGAAGAGAAATATAGAAGAAACAAACATGGGCTGGTGCATTTTGATCTAAAAGATGGTGATCCCATACACATGAATGTATTTAACTCTGACAGTGAATGAAGCTGTGCTAAGGGAATGAGAATTTTAAATTGGATTTAACATAATTAAGTAGAGAAGAGTGTAAGCACAGGGCTCTATATATGCTGAGGATGGAGCATAAAGTGAACCCGTGTTGTCTGAATGAATATCTGTGAGTAATTTCACAAACTGATAGCTCAAGAGATAAAAACAGCGACAAATATCACACGATGGATAAAAGGAGCTGAAAGGGGAAGAGGATTTGTGAGAGCATGCCACAAGATGGAGAGCCATTGAGGAATTCTTTTTCTAAGGAAGTGGCCAAAGATGAAATTAATTTGAGGATGGTAGTTCAATATGCAACGCTTTGCTTTAATTAGGTGTGAGTGAGTGTAATGCTAGGAAATCACAGGCAGAAAATCTGAGAAGGCTAATACTAACAATACTCAATGAACTAAACAGTTATATTACCAGAAAAGAAATACTCTATGAGCTGCGAAGATGGCTCAGAGGTTAAAGCATCAGGCATGTAAACTTGAGCAACGACACCCAAGTAACTGTCAGGTGGGCATGGGAGCCCTGACATCTCAGCACTGGGGAGGCAGAGACAAGAGATTCCAGAAACAAGCTGGCTAACTGTGCTAGTCACATCCAGTGTGCTCTGGTTTCAAACAAGAGCCCTTACCTCAAAATATAATGTGGAGAGTAACAAAGAAAGCACTTAATATCAACCTCTTGGCCTCCAACCCCATGCACAGACACTTGCAGGACACCACCTGCCACACACACTAGAACACACACACTAGAACACACACACTAGAACACACACACTAGAACACACACACATACACACACATACACACACATACACACACTAGAACACACACACACTAGAACACACACACACATACACACACATACACACACTAGAACACACACACACACTAGAACACACACACACACACTAGAACACACACACACACATGACCAGACATACATGCATCCAACTCATAAAGACCATGCAAACAAGCAAATAAAAATAGTAAGTTTTTTCTAAACTCTTTAATAATATTAATCAGGAACAGCTAGGTGACTCAGAACTGGCTGCCAAATATGAGAACTTAATTTTGGTTTCTGGCTTCCACATGGTAGAAGGAGAGAACAGATTGCTTTGGTTTTCCTCTGACCTTGACAGATTCTCAGTGGCACAGGTATATCTAAAGAGCACTCACTCACACACACACACACACACACACACACACACACACACACACTTGATCTATTTTCTACTTCTGTGACTTCATGAGAACAATGAACACGAGCCAGATTCCAGCTCAAATCTTCACTTAAATTCTACCTCACCATTTCTACGAGAACAGATATACTACTTCCATCTAATTGAGTTTTTCCTACTTAGCAAAGTTTAATTGAATCTCTCTTAATCCTTCTTTCTTTTAAGATTTCAGTGAGTTTTGCAATTTCGCATAGACCACAATTCTTTTTGGTCTTGAGTGCAGCTGTGTTTAATAAATCTTGTTTACTGACCTATTAGCAGCTCATGAATTCAAAAAATACTCCTTAGGTGGTTCTTTTCCACAGACATCCACATTTGCTGGAAATGGGGAGAATGTTCCAGAAAGACTCACAGAGTCTCAGTGCACTTGTCGATCGTCCTCTCATAGCACACTGAAAAAGTTAGGGACTCTTGGGAGTCTGAGGTTGTGTTGAGGTGGTGAAAGGACCGACAGGAAGCGAAACCCCTCCAGTGGCTTCCATGCACACCAGCCATTGTCTCTATTGAGTGAAAAGCTGGAGAAGGATTCTGGAACCAGACAAAGTGAGTCAGTAGTAACTCAGCCGATGAATTATAATGCACACTTCACAAGCCAAGAATGCTGAGGAGGAAGCAGCTGTTCTCCATCTCCTAAGACAACGTCAGTGGCTCATCTGCTTTTCTTCTTCTGTTCTCAACAGCATACTGTCCCCCACATTCCTTCTGTCTTCCTTAGGCCTGAGTTTTATCTCTCACTGTCTCTTAACAGTTAGCTGCTTTGAATGAACCAATGTGAAGAAGAGAAGCAGGAGGGAAAGGAGGACGTGGAAAAGGAGAAACAGAAGAAAGATGGGGGATGAAATAAAAACGAGAACAATGAAGGTAAAGAAAAGGTCAGGGTTTATTATTTTTTATTACGTTGTCCTCAGTGGCACCGCTAAAAATTCTTTTTCCTTAGTTCCTAGCCTTTAGAACACTGATTTTTTTTAAAGATCCTTACATTTCAATAATTTCCTGATTTAAATTCTTGAGGTTGGATCCCATCATCTGCTATGACAGCTTTTATTTTCTATTTCCTTTTTCCTCTCTCTTTACAGTAGCAAATGTCAGTCACCATTAAATACTGCTCCTCAATACTGAATGGCAGCAGAATTATGTGAAGAACAAAGTTAGAGTTCTGATATTTCCTACTGAGGAAGTTCCTGTGAACAGTATGGTACTGTGGGGAGAAAATACAAATCAGCACAGTGGAAGAGAAGCCTGGAAAGGCACACAAATGAGAAAAGAGCAAAGACAGCGGAGAGAAGGTGGCTTCAACAAATGGTGCTAAGTGATGAGACAACCCAAGCAAAACAGACACACTCATATACGTGCACTTAACTCCCTTTCTTTAATAAAAATTTTAACCTGCGAAATAAAATATAGACAGTTATAATTCCCCCAGATAACATTACACAGATATTCATCATTGCATTTACGAGTTCTCAGTTAAACTCAAAAGCTGAGCCTCCTAGTGATCCTCAAGGCAACTGAGGATTTATCCTCACACAATAACCTACATATCAATTGTTATAATAATTTTTATTGTTGTCCAAACTTGGAAATGGTCATGGTGTTTACAGGTCATTGATCTTCATTGTCCATCTGACTGGATTTAAAATCAATGAGACTGAGTAACTTCTTAGAATGTCTCTGTTAGTTTTTATCTCCAGAGAGAATTAAAGAGGAAATGCTCACTCTGAACATGGGAGGCAGTATCCTGTGGGATAGGAAGGAGAATAACTATATAAGCCCCTTTCTGTTCTGTATTGATATAAACTGATCTTGGTGGCCACGCTTTTCTTACCATGAGAGATTGAACCTTTGGTACCGTAAGCCAAAATAATTCTTTCTTCTATGAGCTCTCTATGCCGGATAATTCGAACGTGACAGTGGAAATGTGACTCGGGTAACTTCACAAGACTAAAGCTGATAAACTGATAAATGCAGACAATAGAATTCTAAGTAAATTTGGGATGCTCACCTTACTAGACCTGGATGGAGGTGGGTGGTCCTTGGACTTCCCACAGGGCAGGGAACCCTGATTGCTCTTTGGGCTGATGAGGGAGGGGGACTTTATTGGGGGAGGGGGAGAGACAGAAATCTTAAATAAATAAACAAATAAATAAATAAATGAAAAAAAAAGAATAATGAGGATTCTTAAATCTTTATTACCAATGAAATTCATCAATTTTGAAAGATTATATACTCTATGATGTGAAGGAAATGGCCTCCGGAAAAAGTGAAACATATTGAAAGAACAGATGAACCCCTGGAGAACAGGGAAGTCAAGGCAGTGAAGGCATGCTCATGCTAAATGATGTGCACCTCGTTGTACTTCTTGTTGAGATGATGGAGTACACATGACTGGACTGAGCCCCATGAAACTATGGCCTTGAATAAAAGTTTTGTGTCAGTACATGTTTGAATGCTCACTATTGTGTGTGGCAATAATGGAGGGGTTTGCTTACCTTTGAAAGGCTGTGAAAGGGAGTGTTTAGTGTCTTCTGTTCAGGGTAGCTGTCCATATGATGTTGACTTACCCAGAAAACATAACACAACATAAAAGCATTGTCCTCTTTCTCATAGGTGTGCATTTTGTTAAATATATGAACAATTCATATTAAAATTAGAGTGCCATGGGTGAGCTATCCCAGGAAAATAGATGATTTATTTGTAGCTTTCTATAATGTCAGAAATTATTGAATAAAAAGAATGCATGTAAGTTGCCAATTTTACTCATCTCATGCTATGGATCTTTCTTGATTTCACTTGCTGTTCATGACCGCCGCCAGGCAAGGGTTCGTTTATTATTTTATAATTATTTTAAATGTATTTATTTATTTTTGTGTGTGATTATTTTGCCTACATGTAAGTTTGTATGCCACATGCATGCATGGTGACCACAGAGGCCAAAATAAGGCTTTAGATCTCCTGGAACTGCAGTTACAGTCAATTATAAACTGTTGTTTTGCTGCTGGGTATCTGAACCAAGTCTCTGGAAGAGAACCAGTGCTCTTAATGGATGGACCATCACTCCAGCCCCCTCACTCTACAGTATTTATGACTAAGAGTTATAATACTCACACAGTACACTTTGCCTGGTAAGTCCAGACCATTCTAGGGAAGGTTTAAGGAATCAAAATGTTGACTCTCAACCTAGTTACAGAGCTGTCAGAAGAAAAGGTGTTACAGTAAGAGGCAGTGATCATAGAACAGAGCTTTATAACTCATGGCTGTAGATGGGCCTGGTCTGATGAGAACCTTGATAATTTGAGTCTTGTGACAGATCGGAAGTGTGTACTGATTATTTCATAGCACATATACCAAGTAGTGTGTGTTGAATGAGGTTTCTGTCATGCCTGATCCCACAGCTGTTCAGTCCCAAAGAAATACATAGAGGTCTACATTAATTATAAACTGGTTGGCCTATAAGCTCAGGCCTCTTATTAATTAATTCTTATATCTTAAATCAGTCCCTTATTCTTGTCTGTGTTAGCCATGTGGCTTGGTATCTTTATCAGTGAGGCATTTTCATCTTGCTTTCTCTGCATCTGGGTGACAACTTTAGACTGAGCTTTCCTCTTCCCAGAATTTTCCTGTCCTCATCACCCTGCCTCTACTTCCTGCCAGGTCACCCCGCTTTACTTCCTGCCTGGCTACTGGCCAATCAGCATTTTATTAAAATTATACAAGTAACAGAATAAAAGACCATTGTCCCACAGCAAGTGTGAAGACACATCAGCAGGTTCAGCTGTATCCAATGTCTGGAACCCCTGCTTTCGTATTACCCAGATTGCACCATTCTTTAGTTGTGTGCTTGTTTATCTCTAGGGTCTTGTTTATCTGGCATTGTTTCTTAGTCCATGTAACTGCAAGTTCATGATCTAACTTGGTAGGTTTGTGAGTGGTGAGTTTTATCTGCATTAAGTTATTTCTGAGCCTAAGTCTCAGACGTTGACTTGTAAAATCTTACATAATCATCACCTTAGTACTTGCTCTCAAATTAGGACAAACCTTTGCTTTTAAAACTGGAGTCACTAAGAACAAACTAATTGAATATTGCCATTCTGTGCACCACAAAACAATCAGAAGAGAAATGCCTGATTTTCACAAGGTGCATTTTAAACGTATTTTATTATGTAAACAATATATTCTTACATAGTCATCTCCTATATACATACTCATCATTTTTACAATTGTTGTTTTTAAGGTAGAGAGCACTAGGAATAGAGATGTTATGTAACATATTCATCATCTCTTGTGTAACAAGAGATCCAGCACACAGCAGCCTCATTAGCCCTGAGTCATGAGCCCAGTCCATTGTCCTGACTCTAAGACCTCAGTTAGAACACTCCGGAAAAGAGTACAACAAAACCCTGTTAATTTTTGCTGCAATTTTCTGTAAATGTGCACTGACTCAAACAGTCATGTGGCTATGTACTGTGTGGTAACGCTCTAAGCTGGGCTACAGGCTCTTAAGGGTAAGGGACACCTTAGGTCAGTGTGCACTGTGTCCCCCTTCTAACTCCCTGGCTTCACTTTGTAACGGAGATGACACAGGGGCAGTGCATACCCTATATAGAAGACTAGAAGGCACACTGGCAAAAACAAAAAAAAAACAAACAAGCAAAAAAAAAAAAATCACAGCAGGATGAGTTGCGTTTCCAGGTATCCACTGAAGATCTTTGTTTTGTTTTTCTACATTGCTAAATATAGAGTGGCATTTTCTCCTAATTACATCTTGGGATGAAAGTCACCTTGTGTTTAATATCTCCCAAAGTACTTCCTATTTTAGGGCATTTTTATGGCTTTACTTTGAACCATTAAGTGCTATTGGAGAAGATGTGTGGCCTGGACCAACCCCAATCAATTCAAGCTCAGAAAAAAATATAAGAGTTACCTCATCTCAACCCAAGCCATTAGTAGAGAAATAAAGAACTTGATTATAAGACTGTAGACAGAAGTGTCTATCCCACCTGGGCCCATACTAAGTCAATCTCAAAAAATACACAGAGAATTATATTAATTATAAACTGTTTGGCCTATTAGTCCAGGCTTATTATTAACTAGCTCTTACAACTCAAATTGACCTGTAATTCTTGTCTATGTTTAACCATGTGACTTGGTACCTTTCTCAGTGAGGCATTCTCATCTTGCTTCCTCTGAGACTGTGTCTCTGCCTTTCCTCTTCCCAGAATTCTCGATTGTAGTTGATTTAATTGCCTGGCTACTGGCCAATCAGCATTTTATTAAAGTAATATGAGTGACAAATCTTTACTGTGTACAAGAGTATTATCCCACAAGCATAGGACCATGGTCCTATCCTTACATCACTTGGAAATGACCTCACAGCTGCCAGTATTACATATCAGAAAAAAAAATACTATTCTCCCCCCTCCGTCCATGTCTAGGAAGGTGAACGTCCAAACTGGCTAGGCTCCCACCAAGCCAGAACATGAAGTGGATAGGAGAGGGAGGGTGAGAGGAGTGGGGGGAGGGGGAGGAGAGTGGGGGGAGGGGGAGGGAAATGGAAGGCTGGGAGGAGGCAGAAACTTTTTTTCTTATTCTCAATAAAAGAAAAAGAAAAAAAATACTATTCTGATGTATTACACAATACAATGGTAAGTATTTTACCTATATTATATCCAAGTGGATATACGTTCACAGGACAAAGAAAGATGACAATTACCTTCTTATAAGATTTGTGGACCAACACTGAATTTCTAATAATAGTTTCAACTGCAGATTGCCACATACATGGCATTCCATATAATTTAGATGGAATTTCTACGGTGGGGAAAACTTGGATTAAAAAAAAAAGAACTGAGTATACAGACTGACTGATTTTCAGGAGTCCAGTGCAGTATGTAAATTTAATTTTCACATTTAATCTTGTGTCATGACAACACTCTAGCTCTGAATTCTGGTTTCTGTGTTGAAGTAAAATTTGATTTTGGACAAATACGTGATAATTGACACATTATGCATTACATAATTTATACACACACAGTATTTATAGTATCATATGTAAATTATAAACATATATAGCTTATATATAATTAACAATGATTGTATGCATTGTATAATGAGTACTGCATGAAATGAAAGACTGCCATATTTTTGCTATTATAGATTAAATATGTTTAACCCTCATTTATCTACCCTGACTGAATATTCTATTATTTATTTCAGTGGAGAAACATATTTTTATAATTTCAATATAATTTTAATGATGTACTTAAATAATATATTTAAGAATGATCTCAAACAACAAAGGATTAAGTAAGTTCTGTTGTGGGGGAGCATTCTACAGGTTCTACCACTAATTGGCACAAATAAGAACATGTTAAATTCCTGTAAAGATATTTTATAAACTAATTTCTTTCTGTTTAGTTTTGAACAGCAAAAGGATATCTTGAAATACTTGTTAAATGCATACATATTTTATTGTGCATAAAAAAAACCCACAGGTTGAATGTGATTTGATCTGAGGAAGTATTCTAAGCTTAAGAACGTACTTAGAACAGCACTAGCTGGGATCAGAACTCGAGTCCAGTAGGATTAGCACGAAGGAAGTGAGGTACGTGTACTGTACAATCCTTTCCAGGAGGTAAGATGTAAAATTTATTCCTTGAAAGTAGTTTTCCCTTTGACGTGTTTTAAATAGCTCTATCTTGGAGTCTGTATAAAATTAAGGTGTAGTACGTGATTGTATGCTTTGTATTTTATGATCTACCTCAGTCTATTTCCTTGGAAATAGTTAGAAAAGAATGTATGGTTATAATCTCTTATAGTTTTGAAGACTTTTTATTCTTGCTGGCAGGGCATTCTTTTTGCTCTATATAATGATAAAAAAATAAAACCCCATACTGTTTCAATAGTAGGCTTGTACATACCCAAACATTTCCGATGATAGTGCATATCATATTCTGGTTAGTTTTCTGCTCATCTAATTTCTGAAGTTTTTTGCATCTGTGTTTGTAAACCGCATTATCTAAAGAAGCGGCTCAGACTCCCCCGACCCACCCTGGGTAAGAGATCGGCATGGAGCTGAGCTTGCTGGCTTTGTCTCTTATCTCTCCTGCTTGTCAGCTATGTTACTGGGAAAGGGTGTAAAGTTATGACTCTGATTATGCAAATATACAATTGATGTTTTATCGGTTAGTATCTTAGAGAGTTACACAGAAAAATGGGTATGTTAATATATTACGTAACATAGCAATGTTTGACTCTTAGGAAGTGGGTATTTATTTATTTATTTATTTATTATGTATACAATATTCTGTCTGTGTGTATGCCTGCAGGCCAGAAGAGGGCACCAGACCCCATTACAGATGATTGTGAGCCACCATGTGGTTGCTTGGGAATTGAACTCAGGACCTTTGGAAGAGCAGGCAATGCTCTTAACCTCTGAGCCATCTCTCCAGCCCCAAGAAGTGGGTTTTTATTGAATTTGTTTAAATGTGTTTAATCTATTTAAAAGTGAAAACATTTTTCTTCTGAAAGTGAAACAAGTTTCTTCTGTTTGAAGGAAAGTCACTATACATAGTGAGCTCAACTCATTTGCTTTTGGTCTTTAGTGCAGCATATGCCACACCATCACATTTAGCTTGGTCCTTCATCCAGTACTTCCTGAGCACACTACCAGCTGAGCCCAGGGTAAAGTGATGATGTCAAGTTGAATAAGTAAGGATTCCTGATTGCAGAGCTCATGCTTCAGAGATAGAGAAGTCACACAAGACAATTAAAGCTGGTGAGCACAGAGCAGAAACAACTTGGGCTATGAGAGGAAGCAGGAAGCTAGGATTATGTCCCCTCGACTCAGCTGCAGCCAGTGCTAGGAGTCACCACCTTCATTGTTAATGATCACACTCTTGAAACTCATGAACACAGATAAATGATTTTTACCATTTAGGGCCCATTTCCCTCCTGAAAAATGTAGAGTGCTGACTTAACAATCTAATTGAAAATTATGTTTCATATTCATAGTGAATGTTGATAGGTTATCATGATTCAGGGAATCTATTGATTTTATAAGCATCCTGAAGATTATATGTAAAGGATTTAGAATGATATCTGGTATATGTAAATAAAAAATACAGCTCTTACCTTAATAAAATAGGTGCTGTGTTATTTTCTTAAAATTTTATTACTTTATTTTATATTCTTGACACTTCATTTTAAATTTTATTGCTTTCTCGGTGTCTGTGTGTGTGGGTGGGGAGACAGAGAAAGAGGGAAAGAGAATGAGCGTCCGTTTCCTGGCCACAGTACACTTGTAGAAGTAAGAAGATACCCTGAAGGAATAGGTTGCCTCTCTGTCCACAAGGAGATTCTGGGGATGAATCTCAGCTGGTCCGCAGGCTTGCTGGCAAACATTTTTACCTGCTGAGTCATTTTACTGTTCCTCTCTTCTTTAATTTTTCATTAAATTCATTCATTTATTTATGTGATGTAATAATTTATTCTGAACCAATTATGAATGACCAGCAAAGACTCACAGATTTAGGCTCTCTGGAATAAAATGTTCCACATCGGAAGTGGTTATATGAGCCTTTATTAGACACCAAAAGGTTTGTAAACAGAGAGTGTCAATGTGTATTATATGTAATTCCCATAGTTCAACTACCCGTGAAGAGGAAAACACAAAAGTGGTCAGAACTATGGTAGAAATTTTGGTATGAGAGTCATTTAGTAAGCCAGGCAAATATAAATGTGGTCTTGAACACCCATATTTCCAACTCAGCATGAAAGACTGGCAGCCCTTGGTCAGCCTCGGCTTGAAAGGAGTTCCAGTAAATCAGGATAATTTAATAAATTCTGCCTTATAACAGCAAAGCAACTAGAACCATCAAAGGGACACAACAAAACATCCAAGCAAGTTATAGAAAAGCCTCAGATGAGGTAGCAATTTAAGAAATTAAAGTGATATCAGTGGGAAATGTTTTCAAAAGACAGCCAATAATTCTGTTTCCTTTCATCTGAGTACTTCCAACCTGGGGATGGTGAGGTTAGGGAGCAAGTGAGAGAACAAACACGGAGAGTGAGTGTTCTGTGATTGCTGCTTCTGCTGACAACACGGGAAATGGCACAGGTAATTGATCTTGGATGTAGGATGGCCGCTGCTGAAATATATTTGAAGAAAAGCTGATGATCTGATCACTGTTGACACTTGTAGGAAGACTGATAGAAGCATTTTATAGAAGTGATATGGCCAAGAATGTTTGTGGAGGAATAGCCACCGACAAGGGTTATGGACAGCAGCTTCCTGGTGCTGTGGCATAGTATTAAGTCATAAGAATTTGATGGATAATGAGGGATATTCCATATTTAAGTAGAGTATTGGGTCATTTGTTTGCCCTGACATGGACATTCTGATAGACAGGGAGAAAATTGGTATGCCAAAGAGAAATTGGACAATTACAAAAGAAAACACCGTCAGAACTTAGCAATATGGAATGGGATCCATCAAAGAGGATTAAATGGCTGACGATATAAAACAGAAAATAAACTGACCAGTAGGGGGGAATGAGGCCATTTATTGTGGTGATAGGCGTACGGATGAAAATATTTCATGAGTAAATTGGTAGGCAGTTTGGGTGGTAGTGTGATGTGTACATTTTTATCACACACTTTAAAACTCTCCATCATAGTATATGATATAGAAGAAAGTCAGTGTTCGTGTTCATAGCCTTAGAAGTATCTCTAGACTGTAACTCAGATACAGTCACTAGCCTGCTTTTTTCAACAGACTCAGGGCTCTCTCCAAACTAAATTCTCCACCAGACAGTGGGGAATCTGTTTTCAGGCACTCTCCTAAAGAAAGGCTTTACTTTGCATTAGTATAGTAGTCTTCATTCCTACTTACAACTGTGAGTCCATGTTAATCTTATAAAGATGGGGAATAGGGTTTCCTGGTGAAGGATCCTGTTGGTTATCATGAAATCCATTCTGACAGGATTTTTCAGCCTCTTGAAATGTGCCTCTATGTTATTAGGCCATGTGGTATATGAACAAAAACTAGCACAGACAGTGTTGTCCTGGGACACTACAGAGATGTATATATTGGTCATTAAACATGTTGCAAACATCCCCTAAGGGCAAAGGCAAGGGCAAGTTATAAGACTGGATTCTACTGTAGTAATCATGTCATATATATGTAGGAAAAAATGTAAGTACAAAGGAAAACTTGACTTCATTAAAAATAGTATTTACTTATTTGACTAAAATTTTCTGGAGTTACCTAAAGCTTAGAGTTGTCCTCATCACCATGTTTGATTCTGGAACATGAAATAGTTGTATTTGATTTTTAGCATCTTTTCTTCTATATAGAACATTTTACTCACATATACAGGTCACCCATCTTCTCTTTCTCTCTCTCTCCAAACACATTCACTCATCTATGCACATTCACACTTAACAGAAGGTAACTTTTTAAATGTCAGCATCCAAAGTGCACATATATGGATCGTGAAAAGACAAACTTAATACTTAAAAAGAAAAAAATAACTTTTACTATGGATTAAATATCAACCATATATACAGATAGGTGGTTTTTGCTATTCTTTTTTTAGTTTGTTTGTCTGAATGGTTTGGATGAGATTATCTTGTTTTTGTTAAGGGACCTTACTTTGTTTCCCAGGCTGGGCTGGAAACTAGCACCTTAAGTGATCATTCTGAGGCAGAAAGATGGGTCAGTGAGTCAGAGTAATTGCTCACCTGGGTTAGATTCTCAGCACCCTAATGGTGGCTCACACCTACCTACAAAACCCATTCCAGGGAATATGATGTCCACTTCTTGCCTCCATGGACCCTGCACATATGAGATACATTTACATACAACTGTGAAGATATTAATAAGATTAGAATAAAAAACAAAAACCCTTAAGTGATTTTCTTGCTCAAACTACCAAATTTCTGGATCTCCATGCATGCGCCACACTACACAAGTTTTTGAACATGACTTACTTAAATAATTGAAAAGTATGTCATAGACTCCTATCACACCCCTATAAAGAAGGTAAATTATTCTTTTAAATAAAGGATAATAAAACCAATCTACATGCCTTATGCTAAATATTTTTGGACTCAAAGCTGTAACATACCCAGTTGAGACATAATAAACCATTGGTCTTAGAAGGGCTGTCTAAGAATTTTTGGTTTAGCAATAACTTTATGGTTTAAAATATTACATTCATGACATTTTATACAGTAATCATTTTATACAGGAATCAAAATCATCTGGTTTGCTGCAGAGAGTAATTCTCTATAAAGGATTCAACAAAATCTGCTTCACTAACATTAAAATTAACCATCATTTCAATGTGTTACACATGAAATATACTGACAACGATATTTTAAATCCTTCTGTTATCATGGAGATTAAAATTATGTATGTTCAGTAATATAACATACATATTACCATTAAGTGCCATTGTATGATTTCATTAATTTGTATCACAGTTTAATCCTAACTCACCAGATGTGCACTAAAGCCCGGAGCTGGTAGTTTTGATATGAATAT
Source organism: Alexandromys fortis (assembly GCF_014885135.2). Classification (NCBI taxonomy): domain Eukaryota; kingdom Metazoa; phylum Chordata; class Mammalia; order Rodentia; family Cricetidae; genus Alexandromys; species Alexandromys fortis. Next base: position 33,071,139 of record NW_026067909.1, on the reverse strand, counting down.
GTGGATATTGTGCAACACAGGCTCATGACATTCCTAATTGGCCACTTATAAATTAACCAAAAAATATTTCCTTACTAGTACCATGCTTTGAGGAACTCAGATAAGAAATTTATGAATCCTTTGTATTTGATCACTGTTGAAGAGTAGAGTTTGAGGGAGGTTTCACAAAGTCATTTTCTTGTTCCCCTCTCTTCTCCTCTCCTCCACTCTCCTCTCCCTTCTACTCCTCTTCTCTCCCTCCCTCCCCCTTTCTTTCCTGTCATTTGCTCTCCTCTCTTTTCCTCTCCATTACTCGCCTCCCCCTCCTCTCCTGTCCTTCCCCTGTCTCCTTTTCTTCCTCCCCTCTCCTCTTCTCCCTTCTACTCCCTTCCCTTCCTCCATTCCTTTCATCTCCTCTCTTCTCTCTCTTGCCTTCCCTCCCCTTCGTTTTCTTCCCTCCTTTCTTCTCTCCTCTCCCTACTTTCCTCACATCACCCCTGCCTCCCTTCCTTCCCCTTCCCTCCACTGTCTGCTCTCCTCTTCAGCACACTCATCTTTCTCTGTCTTATTTCTTCGTCACTTGAATCTTCCCTTTTCTTCCTGTTTTCCCTTCTTCCATTCCAATGCTGCCCTCTCTTCCTACTTTGTTTTTTTCCCCCTAAGGCAGTTTCTTAGCAGTTAGCACCTTGCTGTACACTTCCTCCCCTTGCTAGTCAAGGCTGATTCGTTTTCATTTCCACACACTCCATGGCTTTGTTATTATTTGTTGTTCTCAGAAAGAGATGCCTTACATGCATGGGCTTGGTAAAGGCCTAATTCAGTCAAGGGAAAGAATGATGGGCCTCCTACCTTTACTTCCAGATTAACATTTTTATTTTTTTTAATTTTTTTTTATTGAGAATAGGAAAAAAAAAGTTTCCGCCTCCTCCAAGCCTCCCATTTCCCCTCCCCTCCCCCACTCTTCTCCCCCTCCCCCCACTCTTCTCCCCCTCCCTCTCCATTCCAAAGAGCAGTCATGGTTCCCTGCCCTGTGGAAAGTCCAAGGTCCTCCCCCCTCCGTCCATGTCTAGGAAGGTGAACATCCAAACTGGCTAGGCTCCCACCAAGCCTGAACATGAAGTAGGATCAAAACCCCTTGCCATTGACCTTGGCTTCTCATCAGTCCTCATTGTTCGCCATGATCAGAGAGTCCGGTTTTATCCCATGCTTTTTCAGTCACACTTGAACCTAGAGTGGCTCCCAGGAGCCCAAGGCGATGCCCCCAGTTAGTCCCTTGGGAAGCTGAGGATAGGGAACCTGAAATGACCCTATCCTATAGCAATACTGACGAATATCTTGCATATCACCATAGAACCTTCATCTGGTGATGGATGGAGATAGAGACAGAGACCCACACTGGAGCACTGGACTGAGCTCCCAAGGTCCCAATGAGGAGCAGATGGAGGGAGAACATGAGCAAGGATGTCAGGACCACAAGGGGTGCACCCACCCACTGAGACAGTGGGGCTGATCTATTGGGAGCTCACCAAGGCCAGCTGGACTGTGACTGAAAAAGCATGGGATAAAACCAGATTAACATTTTTAAACTAACCTTTTAATCATAATTTTATATAAAAATATTAAATGCTCAAAAATATACCAAAAAAATTTTCTTATATTAAGCTGGGGAGCTAACAAACTAATTAAAATTTTATAGAAAATATTTTAAAGATACTTATGAATAGCCTAAGATACAATACTACTTTAAACCATTATTTTATTTTAAAAGACTTTAATATATAAAGGCAGAAGTTTATAATACATAAGTAAAATCACTCAGCTTCCCAATTAAGATCAATTTACACATTGTAAATATAATTATTCTAATTGGGGGCAGCTATTATTTTTATGGATGTATTTGTTATATTACTGAGAAAATTAGAGATCACATTTCTCTTCATAATTAAAATGTATTCCTAATAGCTATTCAGAGCTTAAATTCTTAAACATCACTGTTATTCTACTCTCCATCCTTTGATTTTGCTGAATGATAAGGACTGTGACCCCCATGTCCTTGTAATAATTGATGTCTGTTTCCTAAAGTTTAAACATGAAAACTTTAGTAAATATCAAACTTTCATGACTTAATATTCTTAGAGAAAATATTTAAACACATTGAAGCATTAATTTTTCAATAGAATGACGAAATTCTGGCTATCTTCTATTTAATGTGATATATTTTTATTCAGTGATGTTCTATATGAAAAAGAAATATATAGGACAAAGAAGTTCATGCTAAAGGAGCAGCTGAGATTGGGGAAATTGGCAAGTTAAGTCCAAGAATGTCATTTAGTTTTCACTTGATTCATGTTATGTATACGTCCATGCCCATGTAAATTTATGAATATTCAAACTTGCAAAGGACATTTATTTTGCTTTTGATCGTGGATCGAAATGAATTACATCTTAAATATAGAAGGGCTTCTGGGAGTTCAAGTGACTTTAAATGGGCCTCATAGTGCTTAAGACATCAAAGGTAGATGTTATCCTAACAAATATAAAGGAAAATTAGAGAAATCTGATGATAAACTGAACTGGCAGGGTTAAAAACAAAAAGATGTGCCAGGCACACTGCTGGAGGAGAAAAGTCATGAGCAGCTGTGAATCCTTCAGGCTGCAGTAGTGATCAGTCAGGCAAGACACACTCACCAGAACAATAATGACGCAAATGTTGAAAGGATAACCACATGTTTTCTTACTGGCTTTAAGGCTGACTCTACCCAGATCTCAGGCCTAGGGCTCTAAGAACGAGAATGCAGGACTGGGGAGTCCTTAAGCCCTAGGTGTGTAACATGCTCCTACTATTTCTCTAAGTGAGTATAGTATCAAACCGCATTATAGATACTTATCGTTATGCCCATATGTTAAGGCATCTCTTACCTCTTATCAGTAAAGAATCATTTTGCTATGGGTGGTAGTGAAAATAGAGACACATAACAGGTCAAAATGCAAAGAATATGTGATTTGATGAATTTTCAGCCTTAGTTGAGATATCTACAACACACATGTGCGTGCGCATGCACCCCCCCCCCACACACACACAGGTCTCAGAGATCATCATAGAGAAGGTGACAGAAAGTCTTTACGATCCAGACACTGAGATGACTGCTACTTCAGTGTGTCCTCTAGACAGCACAGGGCTATTGGACTCTTGAACGCACAGCAGCTCGGCCTGCGTACACAGACCTAGCTCAAGATAGACCAAGTCACAATTCCAGTATGGGTAAAGGGAGGAGAGTCAAAACTCCACCATAGCAGTGAAATTAATGACAATTAGAGGCTGATATTGTAATATACATTAATTGTATTAAGGGATATGGTTTCTGGTAGATTGCACAGGTACTGTGGATAATCTGTGAACACACTGCCAGCACTAATTAGAACTCCAGCAAACTGATATTGGAGGAGGGACATGATTGATGATTTAGGATTAGTTAGAGTTGCTAAGAAAGGGAGAGATATGATAAAAAATGTATTATACTTGTATGGAATTCTCAAGGAATAGATATATTTTTACTCTAACAACCTGATGGGCATTGATTTTTTTTTCTTTTCAATTCTGTTGCACACCAATTTGTAGGAAGAGGTTGCTTGTTCATCCTGTCCTCCCAGAAATGAAATAATCACACAGAAACTGTATTAATTAAAACACTGCGTGGCCCATTAGCTCCAGCTTTTTATTGGCTAATCTTATATTAATTTAACCCATTTCGATTAATTTGTATATCTCCACGTGACAGTGGCTTATTGGCAAAATTTCAACATGTCTGACCCTGGTGGCTCCATGGCATCTCTCTCTGACTCTGCCTTCTTCCTCCCAGCATTCAGTCTAGTCCTTCCTTCCTAAGTACTGCCCTATCAACAGGCCAAGGCAATTTCTTTATTCACTCATGGTAATCACAGCACACAGAGGGGACTCCCACATGACAAGTCTTTAAAATTATAATTTAAATACAACACTTATCCCTACCCTTCCTGGCCTTTACATCCTCCCATACCACCCTTCTCTCTCTTTCAAAGGCAGGATTTCCTTTTTGTACAAATTGTAATCACATGCATATATATCCCTAAATATGACCTGTTTAGTCTTTACAATGTTACTTATATATAGAGTCTCGGGGCTGACCATTTGGCACTGGACAACAAATTAGTCTGCTGTTCCCTGAGAAGAACCATCTCTCTAACTCCCAGTTTTCCTCGATTACCTATAGTTCTTTGTGTAGGGTTGTGGTCTCATGAGCTTTCCCTTTCCTATTTGGCATGTTCATTGATGTCATCCTAGATCAGGTCACACTTGGTCAGTCGTGTTGGTGAAACTTTATGGGTGTGGCTTCTTACACTACAAGGAGACACAGTCTCGAAGCAAACTCCCTGATTCTCTGGCTCCTACAGTCTTTTTGCCCCTGCTTCTACAATGGTTCCTGAACCTTTGAAGTAGGAGAATTTTGTAGATGTATCCATTGTGACTGGACGTCACAACTTTGCATTGCAACTGGTTATGGTTTTCTATAACGATTTCCATCTGTTGCAAAGAGAATAAATGCATTTACAAATGAGGGGATATTTTGAGCTCTTTATGTTCAAAAGGAATAAAGCTAAAAATAAAAGAGATTCCAAAAAAAACTCATGAACTGATGCTGAGAGACTACCTGGCATCTTAATCAGAAGAGCTAGCACACCTCAATGACTTCCCATGAAAACTCAAGAGTTCAAGAAGAAACAGCAAATTAATTGCAGGTACAGAGTTCAGTCAGCAATTCATACATCTGGAAGCTCTTGACACGTGGTATTAGCCACTGTTTCAAGGATTAGGGAATAATTTGCCTCAGTATATTTGGGGAATATCCAAATAAACAAAGGCAAATCAATCCTTTGGTGTCTTTTAGGGATACCCTTTCCAGGTCCTGGCAGTTTCAACTCTCAGGGTCTTTGACCACCCCTCTGTTAATATAATGGCCTTGAAATTAAGTTCAGTTGGGCAGCTCTTCATTTCCCTTTTCAACCCTTTTCTGAGTTGTCCTGAGCTCAGAATAACCCATTTTCCCTCAAAAAGTAAAATAAAATGAAATGCCATTTATTTTCATATTTGCTAAAGCAGTTTGTCAAAATTAAAGGTTTTCTTTCAAAGTGAATGAGCCATCGTGACAATGAGAACTTCCAACAAACAAAATAAAAAACACTGTTGTGAAAGTTGGGTCAAGTAAAGCTGACCTACTCCTGTTGTAGAATATTTTGTTTATGCCACAGAACATTTGTTTAATGATGTAAAGGAGTGTTGCTTTTTGTTTGTGCTGCATTTGATTAACTCTGTGACGCTGTGATCTTTTTGCCTGTCTAAAACACCTGATGATTTAGTAAAGTGCTAAATAGCCAATAGCAAGGCAAGAGAAAGGATAGGCAGGGCTAGCAGGAATAGAAATAAAAGGCAAAAATTGGGAGAGGAGAAGGAACAAGACAGAACAAAAGGAGGAGAATTCAAGGTGTAGGCCACCCAGCCATCTACAGAGTAAGAGTGAAAATAAAATATTCAGAAGAAAAGGAAAAAGCCCAGAGACAAAAGAAAGTTGGTATAATTTAAGTTAAGAAAAGATGACACGAAGGAAGCAAGCTAAGGTCAAGCATTTTTAAGTAATAATAGGTCTCTCTGTGTGTGATTTGCTTGGGTGTGGGGTGTTGGAGTCCCCAAAAGAGCAAAAGGTAAAAAGAAAAAAAAAAGCCAACATACCAACATACTTCTATGACCAAAATAGGTGAAAATGTGTACTAATTTCACTGGAATGAGGACAATAAATGGATAAATGATAGTCAATGGTTTTTCATCATAAAAAGAAAACACAAGATTATAATTACATTCTATGAAACAATAGAGTGATTATTTTGTATGTTTGTTCATGATCTCTGACAATAGTTATGTGAAGTAATTGCCAGTCTCTATCCCATTAAACAAACAAGAAAATCAGACCCTTAGAATCCATGTTTCACACAAAAATACTAGCATGAGAATTCATATTAGGACTGTACAAAGAAGACACCTGGCCCTACCTTCTATATCTATCTATCCAGGCCTGATCAACTCCTTTTGTAAACAGTTTGTCCTTCTTCCCCAACTTTCTTCCTTCCCTTAATACATAGTCATTTCTTATCTGCCCCCAAAAGTGTTCCCAAGTACAACTCAGGGATTGCATTAATCCTACAACCAACAGCTATATTCAATACATAGTATGCTGAACAGGGCTTAAAACAGAATCCATGTCTCACAATGCTCCAGATATAAAAGAAAGAACTTATCACTATACAACATCTAGTTTTCCCAGAACCCTTTATGGAAAATGATAACTTTTCTCCAGTTTATAGTTTTTGTTTCCTTTGTCAAATATCAGATGGCTGTAGTTATGAAAGCAAATGTTTCCATGTTCGTGGTACTCTTCAAAGCAATGCAAATCCTAAGAGAGTCTACACATTTATTTTTGTGCAGGTACCACATACTTTTACTACTATGTGTCTGTAATTTATCTTGATATCTAGAAATCTCTTCAGTAATCTTTTCTTGCTTGGGGTTTCCTTGGCTCTTTGGTGGGGTCTTCTTTGGATATATATATATATCCCAAAAGTAATTACAGTAATACCAATCAAAATACCAAAACATTCTTCACAGGATAGAAAAGAAATTCCTGAAGTATTAATATTATGAATCTATAAACACAGGATGTCTTTGCATTTTCTAGTTTCTTCCTTCATCCCTTTCTTCAGAGATATGACGTTTTCATTGTAGACAACTTTCACCTAATTGATTGAGTTTATTCCAATATTTATTATTGTTGCTAATGTTACTGTAAATGCAAGTATATCCATGATCTCTCTGAGTCTGTTTTTGTTGTATAGAATGGATTCTAGTTTTTATTAGTTATTTTGAACCTGTCAAAGTTCTCTGGTGCAAGTTTTGGGATATCATCTGTATATGATGTCATCTATAAATAAGGATACTTTCACTTTTTCTTTTCTTATTTGGATTCCTTTAATTTTCTTATTTTGCTTTATCATTTCATCTAGAGCTTTTGGAACTCTATGGAAATGGAGCAGAAATAACAGATAGCCTTATCTTAATCCTAATTTAAATGAGATTGGTTTACATTTTTCTACATTCATGATAAACTTAGCTGTGGGTTTGTCATATACAGTCTTCATTACATTCTCTACACACTTAAGAAACAAAAGATAAAATTCTCTCCTAGAACTTTTATTATGTAAGCATGTTGGAATTTGTCAAAGTTTTATTCTGCATCTATTGTGTGGATCATGTGATTTTTATCTTTAAATCTATTCATGTGATTTACTCTACTTAATGACTTATAAATGTTAAAAGGAATCCTGCATTTTCAGGATAAAGTAAACCTAATTTCATGGAGTTATGTTCCTGTAGTTGGTTTGCTGCTAATTTATTGAGTATTTTTACATCTTCTTTTTCAGTGATATTGGTCCTTAGTTTTATGAGAAATTGTGTGTTTTATGGTTTAAATATTACATTAATATGGACTCCATAGGTTGCATTTGGGAGTCATAATTCTGTTTCTACTATTTTGAAGCCTCTAAGGACATTTGGTTGCTATTCTTTGAAAGTCTGGTACTCTTCAAAGCAATGCAAATCCTAAGAGAGTCTACACATTTATTTTTGTGCAGGTACCACATACTTTTACTACTATGTGTCTGTAATTTATCTTGATATCTAGAAATCTCTTCAGTAATCTTTTCTTGCTTGGGGTTTCCTTGGCTCTTTGGTGGGGTCTTCTTTGGATATATATATATATCCCAAAAGTAATTACAGTAATACCAATCAAAATACCAAAACATTCTTCACAGGATAGAAAAGAAATTCCTGAAGTATTAATATTATGAATCTATAAACACAGGATGTCTTTGCATTTTCTAGTTTCTTCCTTCATCCCTTTCTTCAGAGATATGACGTTTTCATTGTAGACAACTTTCACCTAATTGATTGAGTTTATTCCAATATTTATTATTGTTGCTAATGTTACTCCTTCCAAACACCCCTATATCCTTTCTTCCAACATTTCCCACCCACCACTCCCTAGCAAATTGATGAACTCTTTGGTTTGATTATTAGTGTTGCATACCCATATATTAATACATTTAACTAAGTTCATTCTTGTTAGTGTGTATATGACTAATTTATAATGAATAGCAAATTCATAAATGAACTTCCTGTTAGAGTTGATGGTAACTGGGTAAACAAGTAGGCAGGATTTTTGAGAGACAGAAATAGGAGAGAAAGATTCTCTGAGTAGTTACTGTTTACCAGAACTTTAGAAAAGAGAGAACCAGCATTGGGAAGGGAATGAGACGTAGGCCACAGTCAGGAAAGAAGTTCTGTATAGGATCTAGCAAAGAGGGTGAGGTAGAAAGCAACACTGTAAAAACCATCTCAAACAGCTGAAGATAGTAAACGCATATAAATAAATGATGCATGATTGAGGACTCAGCTCGTCAATCGGTTTTAAATATTACTCAATTCCTATTTAAAATATCGTAGGTGTCTCAGAATATCTGAAATTCAATGATTGCTTAAAGTGGACATAAATATAATTTAAACTGTAAGAAAGGTTCATCAAATAAATAATGCTCACCTGATCATCCTCACATTAAATTTTTTTCCACTTTGGACTTTTTTCCTTTTATGGCATTTTCACTATTATCCCTTTGTTTGCTTAATGACAGCAAACCATTAATCTATGAAATCTTGGACTCACTGGCCCTTCACTAGCTGTCACTGACAGTAAATATGAGTGGTATTTGAAGAATCTTTCTTTACTTTGCACATAATTTTTCATGAAATTTTAATGTGGAAATATTTAACAGATTTAGGTGATTCCAAATTATCTCTTAACTCTTAAAGAATATAATTAATCTTGTTTCTCTTTATTTATTGTGTTTGTAATGATATTGTGGTGGTTTAATAAAAATGGCCTCTATAAGCTCACAGGAGTGGCACTATTAGTAGGTGTAGCCTTGTTGGAGGAAGTGTGTTTCTGGGGGTGAGCTTTAATGTTTCAAATGCTCAAGCCAGCCCAATATCACTCTCTCTTCCTTCTGCCTACTAATCCTGATGTACAACTCTTAGCTTCTTGTCTGCCTCCCTGCTGCCATGCTTCCTGCCAAGATCAGAATAAACTAAATCTCTAAACTGTAAACCACCCCCAAGTAAATGTTTTCCTTTATAATAAAATTTTAAAAAAAAAAGAGTTGCCATGGTAATGGTGTCTCGTCATAGAATAGAAAGCCTAAATTAAAAACATAATTTTGGTAAATTAAAAATCCTGTTTTAAGAAATGTAAAACTTTTTTGTACTGTATGACTTAAGCACTTCCTTTATTAATAAAGATGTGTATCTTGAACTATGATAAGCTGAGAATGGACCCTCCCACATTCCCATCTGATCTCTGTCCCTCTAACCAAGATAGACAAAGCCCCTTTTCTTCAGCAATAGAGTAAATGATATCATTCATTTTACCATAACCAACACAGTAAGGTGCCCTAAGCTGTGTGACTCACCTTAAAAACATGTGCTAACATTGAGCTCCATACATGCAATCCTAGCACTAAGAATGGTCAACAGAATCACCGTCTTAGGAGGAACTCTGCCACATAGCTAGCCCTAACCTATTCTAGAATTGGTACCCAGGCCTCACTTTGGATCTGTTGTTGCTTGCTTATATGCTTGTTTGGTGTTGATTTTTGCTCTTTTTTTTTTTTTTTTTTTTTGCTTGTTTCTTTAGATATTGCCTTGCAATGTTTCAGACTAGAAGTCTGAGGACAAAAATTTGATATGTGTCTTCTAGTAAGAGTTATACCGGAGAAACCCTGTCCAATACATGCCTCTCTCATGCTTCCCATGGTATTTCTGTGTCATTTGGGACCTGATAAAGAACAGCCTCATATTTTTGGTACTGCCTTTACCACCAAAGTCATTTGCTCTGCCTGTGACTCTGCCCAATTTCCCCCTTTTTGTAAGGACATCGGTCACATACAATTAAGGATCTACCCTAGTTCAATTTCACCTCATTAACTAATTACATCTGCAATTAACCTATTTCCAAACATGGTCACATTCTGAAAGGCTGCAGGTTAGGACTTCAATATATGATCTGTGAGAGAGGGCACAGTTCAAACTTTTGTAATAATACTGAACATAATCTTTCGGACTTCTGTTAAGGATAGATGAATTAAATTACACAATGTGCTAGCCCAGCCTCTGAAACAGCCAAGGTCATTGTACAACAGCACACATCTATCCCTATGTGCAGGAAGAAGTCAAAGACACAGTCTGTTCTGTATTTTTATGAAGATAAATGTACCCGTGTGTGAGAACACACTCAGTAGTATATACTTTATATTAATTTCCTAGCATTAGTGTTGCCCGATGAGAAATCAAAAGCAGAGCGCCCTTTTTCAGTTTCAGAACATAAGCTTGATGAGTAAACAGGAGCAATAGATTTTTTTTAACTAAGAAAGGGTTAAAGCAAAGAAAAATCATTGCATGCAGCTGCTTTATTGGCTCATAACTAAGAGAAACACAATGAAAGCAACGAAGAACTCACACAGCTCTGCCCTAAATCAAATTCTCAGAAGAGAGCATCTCTCAAAGCACTAAGTGGGGTGGGTAAATCATCGTAGGGACTGACTCCCCTTAGACATCTGCATACTGAAGCAATGGTCAGCTAATCCATCAGCTTCGTCAATAAGACACCGAGTTTTATAGGAACGGCAGGAGTTATAGGAAGTATTCCTCATTTCCGTTGCATTATTGCATATGTGTTTTTCATTAATGAGCAGATGATGAGAACACCTAAGTCAGTTGTACCCTACTCCGAGCCCTGCTTACTTCTAAGTATGTTAAGCACAGGGGATGGCTTTGGGAGGTAGATTTAATTAAACGTATCAATTTATGGTTTAGATGGATGGACTGGAAGTAGCATATGGCTCCAAGAGGCTGCCCAGTGTTATCATAATTCCTCACGTTGACCGGTCTGTGTTCCTTTAATCCTTTCTCTCATGTACAAACATCTGTTTCTTAAGCTCATTTATTTATTTGCTTTGATGGTCATTTTGCTCAATGCATTCCATATGCTTAGGACTCAATGTTTGAAAATGTTACATCCAAATTCTCTACATACCTTGGATTGTTAATACTTTTAACCATAGATTATCAGCTTAGCACTCCTCTGAAGAGAGATTTGAAATTCTTTTCTCCTTAATACAGTCTGATATTCCCCAATGCAGTTTAAATAGTGGAAGCTCCCTTTGTCTCTGTAAAATCTTTCAGGTTTTCTTTTTCATTTTGATACTCCTAGGAGGATATTGGGGATTCTCTGGATGAAAGGCAATGGTTAGACCAGAGAAGAACAAAACTTTTCAAATTAAATTTAGTCTGTATTTTAGGGGTAGGGGAGATTTTGGACCAAAGCATAATATAGCATCACTCACAGGAGGAGTGCCTCTAGCTCCAAACTGAGTCTTGTTCCCTGCTGTACGTTCTTAATACTAAAATGTGTAAACCTTGGCCAGTAGTCTACCAATGAAAAGTGGGTAGACACTTTTGTGAATAAATTCCTTTTTTGCAGTAAAAAGATAAGGAAGTTTATCATAGACACAAAATAATTTTGATTTTCCGAATTTCTTTGACTTGAAAATACTATTGAGATTAATTATTTTAAACGTGAATACTTTCCTGGGGTTATAAGACCCAGAACCTTCAACGCTCATGCAAATGAAGGCAGGGTGTAAGAATCTCCATGCTTAACTAAGAATCCACTGCAGGAATGTAGCCACGAGCAAGCTGTTCATGATTCAGTAAATAATCTCACCTTTATATGCACATGACAGAGAGTACCAAAATAAACCTACTGGAAAAGTACCTATGTGGGTTAAAAAAAAAAGTGACATGATTACACTTGGGGTACTTACTGAGAAGAGGACTTAAGATGTAGTGGGATGTAGTGGGAAGCAGGTAAAAGAATGGGAATGACTTGGAAAACATATATTATGAACATATATGATATTGTCAATCAATAAATAAAATATATTTAAAAATAACAAAAATTAGCCACTTGGTAATATTTCTACATCTCCCTTCTTCATTTCTTTTTTTAGTTTAGATTTTAATTTCAGATTTTCTTTTTTATTGTATAGAAAAACTTATTTAATCATACTTTTATAGATTTTTTTTACTGTTTTTCCTCTTTTATTTAAATTTTTATTTGTTTTGCATATTAACCACAGTTCCCACTCCCACCTCAGCTCTGTCCATGCCACAGAAAGGAGTCAACAAAGCCTGGCATATCAAGTTGAGGCAGGACCAAATGCCTCTCCACTGCATAAAGGCTGAACAAGGCATCCCACCATAAGGAATGGGCCCCAAAAAAGTCAGCTTCCTTTTCCACCCAGTCCCATAGTCGTTCAGTCCCAAAGAAACACAAACAGTTTATAATTACACTAATTATAAATTGGTTGGTCTATTAGCTCAGGCTTCTTATTAACTAACTCTTACATCTTACATTAACCCATTAATTCTTGTCTGTGTTTACAATGTGGCTTGGTGCCTTTTATCAGTGAAGTTTTCTCATTTTGGCTCCTCTATGTCTGGGTGATGACTGCAAGACTGAGCCTTTCATCTTCCCATAATTCTCCTGTTCTGGTCGCCTTGCCTATATTTCCTACCTGACTACTGGACAATCAGCATTTTGCTGAACCAATACAATTGACAAATCTTTACAGGGTACAAGATCCTTGTCCCACAGCATTCCTCCCCCTGCTTTTTTTTTTTTCAAAACAAGAACTCTGAATCTAATCTCTTTTCTTTAGCTTTTTTTTGCTGAACATTATCTATAACAATGTATAACCAGCACTCCAAACAAAGACAAACATCCATAATCGATTTTTTGGAGGAATCTGGGTATAGGCTGCTTCATGCTGATTGGTAGCACTAATAATCTTATGGGGACCTAAAGAAAAATGAGGATTATGGCCAAGTCCTGACTAGAATATTCTATGAGTCTTGATCATCACATCCAGCATTCTTGAGACTGTTTTGGATGCAAAACTCAGAGGAAACTCCAACAGAGCTTCTCTGTTTGATCATCTGGGCCATTTGTTCCTACCAAAGATTTCTGAGAGAGTCTTCCTTGATAAAACCCGATTTTTCTTAACCCAGAATGAATCCACAGCCTCCCATTTCCTGTGGAAACAAAAGTAAAACCTCTTCTCCAAAGTGATATATGTTTCGACTTAAATTTTGAAGTCAAGGCATTTTCAAAATATATCTGTTGGATTAATCCAGCAGCATTTGTAATCAAGTAGCAGCTGTTGCTCCTTCTTCAGCCAATGAGCTATTAAACAACAGCACAATAACATAAAGTATCCAGATTCTCTGTCGATTTTCCATCTTTACATGTTTTTATTTTAAACTCTTATTTCTTTTAGTTTTATTTTTAATTTTTGGTTTTTTGAAACAGGGGTTCTCTTTGTATCTTTGGCTGTCCCAGAACTCACTCTGTAGACCAAGCTGCCCTTGAACTCATAGAGATCTGCCTGCCTCTGCCTCCCAAGTGCTGGGATTAAAGGTGTGTGTCACTATTACACTTTTCCTTTCTTCCTTTCCTTCTTTTTTAAAGGGCTTTATCCTTTTTCTTTCTCTCCCAAGCCTACATCTATTTTTTAGCATGCTATAAACTGTTTAGAAGTTCTTTGTCTGAATCTATCTTTACTGTATATCTCTGGGTTTTTTTTTAACCTCATGGGTCTTTAATTTTAAGCAATATGGCTAGGATTAAAGCTATGGCCTTGACTGCTGGATCCACCCCATTCCTTAGCTTTCTGAGAGTCTAGCCTCATAGCAGAGGTACTGGATGGAGCCATGTTTATTGCCACAACTCTTTGGAGTTTCAAGGTCCCTGCCACCAACAAGAAGCATGTACTTCTTAAGATATTTTAAGTGAAAGTCATATTTAACATAAATAAATCTTAACAAGTTAGAAAATTTCAGCACTTAAAATTAGTTGAAATTATTGATAAAATTCTGGGTAAATTATTTCACTCTTCTAAAGACACCAGGTGTTTCATTAAGGTTAGTCTTTTTGGATAATTGCTGTTTGGATAATTGAGGAAAGTTGTGATATCCTATTTAGTATACATATTTCTTATCTTTTAAAAAACATAAAAATATGGTTGCATAGTTAGTCAAAATTAGTATCTGCTAACTTCATTTCCTTGCTGTAATCCACAAGCTGAACATTTAAGCAGATGTTGAAATAAACAAAGATCACAAACAGTAATTGATATTGTTACTAAATTATAGAAGTTCACCTGTCTTTTGAATAATCAGTACCTATTTTTACACCATGAAATCTATTTTCTTTTGTTAAATACCATACAAATGGCCTCAGACTCCTCTAAATAATTAAAATGTTGTCTCTAGTGCTGTTTAAACATAGACCCTACAAAGTTAGTGAGTCTTCTCTCAAAGACACTTTGTTCTTTAAGTGAGAGAGAGCATAAATCTTTCCTTCTGCAATCACAGCAGGTGGGAAAAGGTCCCCCTGGGTGTACCATTTCTATTGTGTGGGGACGTTTCTGTTTACTACATGTCTTTACCAGGCAGCTGCCAGGACTTCAACTACCTTATTACTAAGCACAAGACAACCCATTCAACAAGAATAATCTGAATTAAAATACCAAGGAATACCTTCACTGGGACAGCACACTGCAGTAGTTCTAAAACAACAACTACCAATCCTTGCCCTCAACTGACTTAGTCCCCTTCTTCCCTCCCCACCAAAAAAAATGAAATGAATCAATATTCTTCACAAAGAAGGCTTTGTTTTTTTTTTAAAAAAAGGCTTATTTTGTTTCTAATTATGTTTGTGTGTTGTAGATCATGTGAACATGGAAGTGTAGATGCAAAGAACAATGAACATTGTATCCCATAGAGCTAGAGTTACAGGTGAGTATAAAAAGAAAGTGTCCTCAGACGTGAAGAAGATAAGAGAGGGTGAAGTGGGGAAGATATGACATGAGCATAGTGCATATGTGACATTATCAAAACTGATGTTAAATTTAAAAGAAGAGTAAAAAAATTCCTTAAAAGAGTGTGAACTTACTAATATTACAAATTAAATACTAATATTTAATATTTACAAAAAACTTTATGTCCACTCTCTTTTGATGATATATATTAATAATAAATCTAATAATTTTCTTCTTGTTTCTTATTAACAGTGTCCATTCTAAGCTACGAAAAAAGAAATTGTTTCAAAATCTTACTCAGATCTATGCTGTTTGAGCAGTAAGCTTTATTTCAAAATGAAAGAGAGTTCAACTATAGCTATATACTGTAAGAATAAGACAAAAGCAGTAGTAAGCTGTACTAATAATTATGATAATGAAGACAATAAAATTAACATTTGAGGTAGTAACTAACATTAATGTTGTAGCTTATATTGGGTATAACAGTGAAAATGTAATATTATTAATGAGTGCAAATCACAAAAGGCTGAAGAATGTCAGAGTAATTCTCTGTGTAAATTGGGTTGAAGATTTTCCCATTTTAGCCCTTTCACTGGCAGACTATGAAATAATAATTATCTAAACAATATCACGATTAAATGCTGAACAAAAAGCCAAGCTTGGTACCAATGACTGTTATATCTACCTACAGAATGTAGGAGCGTGAGTACTGTCGGACGTTTATGGCCAGAATATTCTACAGTGAGTTCCAGCCCAGCTTGGCTTGCAGAGTGAGACTCTTTCACAACAAAGAAAGTGCTTGAGGAATTTAATTTCATTTCAAATCCATAGAATAGAAAAACTGTCTTGTATGTTCCAGGCTACTCACAGTGTGTGATGTAGACATTAGATTTTCATTCAAAACTTACTGTCTTCACAGTACCTGGAAAGTCAGGCTCATTAAAAATTTTCCCTATAAAAATACATGAATGAACATTTAAACAATTATTTTATGTGTATAGTATTTTAACAGTAATGATTTGTGGAAGGATAAATGTAAATAATAAAATTACTGCACTTTGATTCTTTTGAGAGAGCATTAGAAGTTAGTAATAAAGGCTATCTGCCATCCATAAAAAGCTTCATTAAAATTCTGTCTTCCTTCTTTTAGACATTTTAAAATAACACCTACCTACCCATCTCTCCATTTGCCTATCTCCCTAATGCCCCTGCCTACACTGAGAGAATAAAGACTGTGAATTGCTTCCTTCCTATTCATTTATTATTTTTTTCAGATCTCCTGTTCTGATAAAGTGGAGGAGTCATCCGATTTAAAAAGCACTAGGTATTACCACTTATAAAGAGGAGAGTCAAATGTCATTCCTCTCGGCTTGTTAAAGGAACAGATTCCCATCAACAATTCCTTATTACCGCCCACCATCTGTGGGATGGCTTCACATAATTGCTTCCACACCCGGTCTCCGGTAGGCCTTATTTTTGATAAACAGAAAATAAAATTAAGCTCTCATATGAGACCTATTACGTAGGAGACTGGAATAAATATAGTAGATTTAATTTTTCCCTTTCCCAAACCTGACAAGGCAGCTGTGCTGGGAGGCTTGCTGCAAATCTTTGTTTAGATTGAAATTCCAATGATGAGGCTTCAGCCTTTGCCCAGAGACATGCTATATGGTCAATGGGAAAGAACGTGTTCTCCAGGCTTCTGTCTTACGTACACCAAGGACTGAAAGAATAGGACATAATTTAGAACAATAATCATTGATGTCACTGAATTTTAAATTAACACCTGGGTTATGCATGGGGAAGAAGACAGAAAACCAAACGCAGCCGAGAAGGCAGGGACATTCACTTTTATATTCATAAAGTTTCGTAAAGGGGATCTGTACAGTGCTTTGTAAACAGGTGCTGGAGGGAGCTATGTCGTAAGTTGATGCATCAGCAGGTAAACGTTTGTAAGCCTGCCAATGAGTTTGGACAGAGGTGTGATAGTATGATAAGTAAGACATTAATTGTTTTTTTTAATATTTATTTATTTATTATGTATACAATAGTCTGTCTACATGTATGCTTGCAGGCCAGAAGAGGGCACCAGACCTCATTACAGATGGTTGTGAGCCACCATGTGGTTGCTGGGAATTGAACTCAGGACCTTTGGAAGAGCAGGCAATGCTCTTAACCACTGAGCCATCTCTCCAGCCCGTAAGACATTAATTGTAAAAGAAGAAAAGGAAAGGATCTTCAAACTGTAATAAAAAAACAAACTTTTAACAGAATAAGTAACAAATAAGACATACTATCATCCATGATAAGTTAGGTCAGAAAAAAAAATGTTACATGTACTGTAAGTATATAAATGACCATACTAGTCAGGCGATGGTGGCGCACGCCTTTAATCCCAGCACTCGGGAGGCAGAGGCAGGCGGATCTCTGTGAGTTCGAGACCAGCCTGGTCTACAGAGCTAGTTCCAGGACAGGCTCCAAAGCTACAGAAAAACCAAATAAATAAATAAATAAATAAATAAATAAATAAATAAAATAAATGACCATACTAACAAAATGAGGGTTGCAGTGTTTATTAACACAAAGAGAGACTAATGGTATTGTTTGGGTTACTTATTTACTTATTTATTTGTTTGCTTAGATTTCTTGAAACAAGTCTTGTTTTCTGGCCTCAGCTGGTGTAAAACTTACTACCAAGCCTAGGCTGACATCAAGACTCTTCTTTCCTATATCCTAAGAGATTAGATTATAGGTATGAACCAGCACAGCAGGAATTTGTGAGTAGCATGGTTTAGGCAGAGATTATATGACTTTAAAATTATGACACCAATAAAGGAAGTGAATATGCAGGCAGCTGATAATCATTGTGTGATCATAGCATAGGTCAGGCCTTAGCCATCTCAGGAGTTGATTATACATCTCCATCAGGTGTGACACCACGCAGCTTGCTACACTTGGGGCCACATAAATCTTTATGTAACCACAAGCTGTAATGAATAGAGGCAGCAGGATCTCTTGGTAAACCTAGATGTAGGTTTTTTTTTTTTTTTGAGGGAAACACAGTCTCAAGAGAATACATCAAAGAATGATAGATTAAAAGGAGATGGGGTGGAGAGAGAGTGGAGGGGACAGACTGCTTCAGTTGAAGATGTATATTTTCCTGTAAAGAAAAGTCCGGATCCATGTGGGTTTCACATGAAGAAGGACACTTAAAAGAAATCCCATCCTAGCTCAGAATTGAGTATAAGAAGGGGTTATTTACTTAGGGGTAGACTCACAGATCACAATCTTCTGCTGGAACAGGGAACAGCAACCAAATCCCGCAGCAGAAAAACAGGCTGGATGTGCGCTTTAATTAGGCATATATAGTATAAGAAGCCACGCCCAAGTGAGTGGGTAACTTAAAGGATATTGGTGGTAGGAATTCCTCCAGCAGTGGCACACACCTTTAATCCCAGCACTCGGGAGACAGGGGCAGATGGAGCTCTGTGAGTTCAAGATTACCCTAGGCTACTTGAGATTGATCCAGTCTGAAGGAGAAAAAGAGCTAGGTGGTGGTAGCTCACACCTTTAAACCCAGTATTTGAGACATGGAGACAGGAAGGTATATGGCTAGGCAGAAAGAAAAATGTAAGGTGGGAGAAGGCAGGTGCTCACCACATTCAGTCTGAAGATTCATGGAAACAGGATCTTGCCTACTGTAATCTGAGGATTCAATAGACATAATAGGTCTCTCTAGTGACTGTCTCCATTACTCCTCTGATCTTTGATCATTTACCCCAATATCTTACTCCAGGTTTTTATTATTAAGACTAATTAGAATTCGAGCTGCATTTTTCCATAAAACTTTTCTCTAATACTTCAACACCACTCTCCCTCTGACTTTAGCACATGTGACCTCACTGATAACATCCAAAATCTACAGATGCCAAGTTCTTCAATTTTCTTATTCCATAATCCTCAACTGGGGTACTTTGATGAACAAGTGATGAACGGATGCTTAAAAGAAATCCCACACTAGCTCAGAAATGAGAAATAGATGGTTATTTCTTTAGGGGTAAACTCACAAATCAGAATTCTCTGCTTGAACAGTGGACAGAAATCGAATCCAGCAACCCAACAATCCAAACGAACAGCCAGAGCAAAGGAAGAAAAAGGGGGTAGACGCAGGCTCTGTACCTGCATACATAGTATAAGAAGTCATACCCCCGTAGGCGAGTAACCACAAGCTGCAAGCCCCCCTACAGCAGTACTTAAAGAAATATGGTGTCTCAGTTACTCAAAGACAAATTTATTTTTAAAAGAAGAAAAAGTATGAGAAACTCAGAGTGCATATAACCAATCTTCTTCATCATTTTCTCTCTTGTTCTCTTTGGTTTTTTTAGTATTTATGCTATAACTCTAAAGAATTGTTTTTGAGCACATAGTACAGTTTAAGGTTAAAATAAAATAATGTTAAAACACTATAATGTAAACCTTGTTTCTGCAGGCTCTGTCAACTGCAAAATTGTAAGGAAATGAATGTCCTGATCAATGCAAGAGCATGGAATGGAGAACTTTAACCTGATCCTGTTATTGCAAAGCCAAGAGTGGGGGCTGGACACCTGCATAAGGCCTGGAGAGAAGCTCAGCAGAGAGAAAGGACAGAAGGTGAGATGAGGTGATGGTTTCCTATCAATGTCTCTGAACTGAAAAAAGAAAAAAAAAAGGAAGCTGAATAAAAATAAAATAAAAACAAAAATGAATGAAAGAAGAAAGAGAGGGAATGAATCTAAACACTTTGTTGTTTGTAAATAAATATTTTGAGTGTTTTATAACAATGTACACTGTGTTTTAATCAAGTCCAATCACTGACTTCATACCTGTCCATATACCCCATCACTTTTCCCTCTCAGCTTCAAGGGCATTTTTCCCTTTCTAAATCCACTTTATTGTACAGTTTGTACATGGATGTGTGGATATTTACTGGTATGTCAGTGGACGCATCCCTGAAAAGATCTGAGTCTCCCTTCCACAGCAGAAGATTGCCAGTAGCTTTCAGCTAGCTCTGGTCTTCATCAATCTCTTAATGAATTTCTTAACATTTTTAGCATACTCCCAGGGATTGGAATACCTAAGTAAAAGACCCATTGGCTTGTTAGGAAATTAGCTTCACCTATTGGAAAATAAAACAAGCAAAGGTTTCTACCTAATGCAAATTCACCACCTGGGGCTTGTTTGCCCTAAAAGAAGAGAGTTCTTAGCATTAAAATCTGAAGCCTATGTTTAGGTGGATAGAGGCATGCACTCACTTTTCTGGTTTGCTAGTTTTAGCTGGGGTAGGAAGGCAGAGATGCGGATGGCATGCTGTAAGGACAAAGAATATTGTGCTTTTCCTTCCTGGGAACTGAATTATAAACAATCCAAGACATCCTGAAGTTCAGATTTCCAAGCTCAGAAGCTTCATTTTATCTGCAAAGCGAAGTTGAGTTAGACCTCGGTAGGTAGGGGAGGGAGTTCAATTTCAGGGCTGTTCCTTTTAGGCCATGAGAAGTCAGGGAAAACCAGTGCGTTTCTCCCCTCATGGCTAATTAAAGAGAAAAAAGTGCTTCCTTTCTCCATTTCAGTTGACACCATCATCAGGGGCTGAATAAACCCTTTGTTGTCCATTCGCAATGGAGAAGGAATTCAATTCCACACCGTGAAGAAGGAGTCAAGGAGAGGCAACTGATACTCAGAATAACTAGGTAACCTATTTCACAAAGAAAGGTCACTAGAAAGAAAACGAGCCATGAAAACCAGTCTCAGATACCAGAAACAAAGGCCACACAGCTTCACTACATCATCGATTCTCATTTGCTACCTCATTTTTCCAGAAAACAGGAATATTTTGCAATCTAAATCAAAGGAAGAAGTAAATTACATTAGGCTAAAAAATACATTATTGTATTTTTTTTCTGAAAAAAAAATAGAGAAATAAATAGGTTTATTTGCAGTATCTTAGAAAATAAGTAAGCTAACAGGACTAGAGAATGCCTCAGAGGTTAAGAGCACATGTTGCTCTCATAGAGGACTTAGGTTGACTTCCAGATCCCACATGGCAGTTAAAAACATCTATATCTCCAGTTCCAGAAGATCCTAACCAACCATTCATCGCCACCAAACATTCAGGGGTTATGCACACACATACATACATACATACATACATACATACATACATGTAGTCAAAACACTCAGACACAAAATTAATAAATGAAATAAAATATCTTTTAAAAACATAAATAAATGAATATATGAATGTATGATGTAAGGGAGAGGCCGGAGAGGTAACGAGTTAACATATTGGCTAAGAGGACCTTACTTACTAATTACCCAGAGGACCTGAGTTTGCCCCAGCCCTATATCTAGCACTGCCATAACTACAGTTTCAGAGAATATTGTGTTCTCTTCCAATCTCTGCACCACAAGCCAGCAACTGTCCATACCCAACACAGATGCACATGCTTACACATAAACCAAAATAATTTGAGAAGACTCAATGTTTTAAACATAAAGCACATCTATGCACATATAAGTACACACACACACATATATATA
>NW_026067909.1:33014897-33049450 GCF_014885135.2 Alexandromys fortis | reverse complement strand
ACTAAAGTCAACTGTGCTCGGCCCAAATCTGAAAACAGAAAGAGAGTGTAGAGAATTATAAAAATAAGTAAATGGTTTAAAGAAATAAAGAAAATAAGCCATGTAAAGATGGAAAATTCACAGAGTCTGGATTATGTATATTATTGAGTTTTCTTTGAATTTTTTGATTGCAGAAAGAAGCCATGTAGCCCCCTCCAGAGAGATGCTGGACAGAACTTTTCTGGGAAGCCACTGCCACATGACGATACACAGATTAATGGAGATGGGTTAAATTAATATGTAAGAATTAGCCAATAAGAAGCTAGAGCTAATGAGCCAAGCAGTGGTTTAATTAATATGGTTTCTGTGTGATTCTTTCAGGGCTCTGAGCAGCTGGGGACCAAGAAGCAGCCCCTCCTACTACAGCTGTATAGAAAAGAGCAGTATGCGTCTGACCTAAAGCTGGAAGCAACATTCAACACATCATTTCCCTGACTTAGTTTTCACGTTTCTGTGTATGCAGATACAATGGTAGAAAACTGTACTGAGAGTTAAATGAAACTAATTCTTCAGTGAGTCTGTGTGATTCTCTATGTAGATATGCTTGATTAGCTTAAGATTTGGAAGATCACAAGGGCTTGGTGCATGCTTTTTGGTTTGGAATTAAATGCTTTTTTTTCATAGAGGCTTCTGTGGTTCTCTGAACAGAAAAGAAGCACACATCATTCACATTCCTGTAGCCATTTTCCCAGGCAGTTAGTATTGGTGATTATATTGTGGTACGGTTGTTTAAAGTCTTGAAGAAGTTAGGCCTCATTGCCTCTTTTTAATTGCATATTCAAATCAGAGTTTTATAGAAATCATATCTCTTTATAGTTAGGAGAACAAAAATTAATCAATGTACAGTATTTGTGAAAATACTTCTAAGTATCAATATTTAGCATGGATAAAATATTTTAAATGAAAATGTCTGAGAATTAATGAGAATATCTTGAATGCCTATTCAAGTTGAAAGACTTAAAAAAAATACATTGGTTGTTTCATAATTAAATTATCCATATTCTGAAAGAAACATCAGCACGCTATAATCTGTGACCCCAATGCCCCACAAGCTTCCCTTTCCATGGCATACTAATGACTTTCTTATAGCTGAAATTAAATTCATGCAAATTAAAATAAAAAAGGTTAAGGACTTATTTTGCTCATAATTTAAAGAGATGCAAAGTTCCATGGTAGGATCTCCATCCATGGCAACATGACCTCATAGTGGCTTGTCACATCCCAGGTCCAGCTGGAAGCAGTATGGAACTATAGTCTTAAAACCCTATGCATTCAGTCCTATGTCTACTAACAAAGCCCTATGATCATAAGATTGCATGGATCATTACCACACAATACCAGATAAGGACCAAATCAGTCTCTGGGGACATTTCACATTCAAACCCTGTCCCTGACATTTCTTCTGTCTTCTTTGCTTATACGCCACTTCTTTCTCCCAGCATCGGAGTTCTAAAGGCCTTGCTTTAATCCCTCCTGAAACCCCAGTGACTTCTCTTTAATCTCATGACATCAGATCACAGTTCTCTTCAGAAAATGCACACGTTTTACCTCTAGCATGGACTATTTCCTAAGCCTCAGCAGCCTGCTGTGCATACCTTAAGAAGCCCCGTCTCTGCACAGAGTCATCATTGACCTTGCTCTCTCCTCTTTCTTCCTTCCACCCAATGTAATTGCATCAAATTTTGTATCAACTGCTCAATTCTTCAATATTAGCTTTTATTCTACTTTCCTTTTTTATTTGACTTTCCTTTTCTGCTCACATCTACTTGTTTGCAGAACAATTAATGCAACTTCTCCCATTTCTTTCATATTCATGTTTTGGGGGTTACACTGACCATATCACACCAGCTTTTCATAATTTTGCTTAAAATATCCCCCTTCAAGGTATTAGTATAATTTTCCAATGAATTTCTAAATATAATTTCTTTGAGGAATATACCATTTTTGCACTAAACCCAAGGCCAGCTGTGCTGTTCAGCTATTTCCTCCAGATTTTAAAATTCCTTTGGAGAAGGGAGACTCTCAAAAGCCACAAGAAAGTTAGAGAACACACAATGAAGGGCTATATAAACAATAACAACAGCAGAAGAAACTCTTCAGTGGAACTCTACACAGTACACACTGTTGAGGGTGCTTCAGCAGTGTAGCATCCAAGACTTCCCTGATGTAGCTGTGTGAGTCACAAATCCTTATAAGCAATCCTTCACCTACCTTCCTGCAAAAACCCCAGTTAATTCACCGGTTCACCAAACCAGACTTCAGAGGAATATTTTTCATTGTTTGCCACTGGTGTCCTTTCTGGGGTTGTGATGAGACACCCTTCACTATCATTTTTAACTACACTGTTCCTCTGTTGATACTCAAAACACACAGGCAAGGAGGACCAGAAAGTAATTACTCAATGTGCCTCATAACCTGGCTTCTCAGTATCTTTATCTGTTTGATTCTGTTCTTGACGAGGTGATAAAATCGCGGACAAGAAGAGTATTTCATCTTCTATTTTGTGGTTACAGTCTATGAAGCTGGAAAATAAGAGTCCTGGGAGACAATGCCCAGAGGAATGCCCAGTCAGGAAGCAGAGAATGGTGAAAAACTTGCCCTCACCTCTCTCTTTGTCCCTTTTATTCAGATTAGGATGCAATACGGGGAATGGATGGTGTGGGGGGGTCTTTCCATGTTATTGAAGCTAATAAACATAGTGTCCCACAGGTTTGCCCAGGAACCTGTTTCCCAAGGGATATTAGCTCCAAACATGTTGACAGTTGAGATAGATCATTATCCTAAAAACCTCCCTATTTCACATTTGCTTTGCATAATTAGGTGACTTTACTTGAAGTACTCTCTATAGGATTAAAATATAAGTGTCCTTGCATTCTCAAATAGATACATTTTTACATCTCTGCATTCTGATCTTCATCCAGTTCTGTGAATAACAGTAAATTTCATATGAATCAATTCCTTCCAGACAATATGTTGATTTGTTTCTCTCTCAGCACCTAGCAAAAAGTCGTGTCTTAACAAAACAAAGAATATCTATTGAAATAATTGAATCATCTGATCAATTTCTTGTACAGAAGATTCTATAAGAACCAGGAGAAGTGGCTCAGATGAAAAATTGTTTTTATCACAAAGATGAGGGCCTCAGTTGATGTGGGAGTGTCATATATCAATCTGTTGATTTCATTGTTTAAGTTATAATAAACCAGCTGCTTAGCCTCATGGCTTGGAACATAGATGGGAGGAGTAAACAGAATAGAATTCTGGGCGGAAGAGGAAGTGAGGTCAGACTCTGCTCTGCTTCCGGAGAGACCGGACAGCTCTGCTGGAGCAGAGACGCCATGCTCAGCTCTCCCAGGCAGCTGCAACCCACGATGGACTTAGGCTAGAATCTTCCCGGTAAGCGCACCTTGTGGTGCTTACACGCATTATTAGGAATGGGCTAGTCCAGGTGGGAGAATTAGCCTGTAAGGGCTAGAGTTCATGGGCTAAGCAGTTCTTTAAATGAATACAGTTTGTGTGTTGTTATTTCGGGCATGAGCTAGCCAAGCGGCCGGGGTGTTGGGGACGCAGCCCCGCCGCCGCTCATATTTCAACACTCAGTTCCAATGTTTACCACCTACCTCAATGTTTCTATTGCTATGATAAGATACCATGACCAAGTCAACTTATAAAATAAACCATTTATTTGGGGTTAAAATTGAAGATGGCTAGATTCTATGGCTGTCATTGCAGGAGAATGGCAGCATGCATGGATGCATGTATAGCCCAAGAGCTGTAGGTGAGAGCTCACATCTGTTTCACAAGCACAAGGCAAGAAAGAGCAAGCATGCTGGAGATGAAGTGGGCTTTTGAAACCTCCAGGCCCATTCTGTGACACACCTCCTGCTATAAAGCCACACCACCTAATCTTTCCCAATCAGTTCAACCAACAGGAGAGAAGGCAATGAAATACAGAAACCTATGGAGCCATTCTCATTCAAACCACCACACCTCCATGCAAAAAGCAAGGTGCAATAGCAGGAATCTGTAATCCCAACAACAAAGCGGTGAGCAGGGGTAAATTACTAGAGCTCAAGACTAACTTGATTTTTGAAATCCAGATTCAGTGAGAGATCCTATCTCAAAATGAAAAAACAAAAATAATTGAAAAGATGAAGAACTGATAAGAATGCACATGTGCACACTTACACAACATAAACACAGACATATCCAGACCTGATGAGGAAGCACACATGCACACACACGTGCACACAACATAAACACAGACATATCCAGACCTGAGAGAGAGAAGTCACTTTAAAATGTGATCTTACTATTTTGTTGAATATTTTTATCCATTTTAAATTTAATTGTGCATTCATTTTATGATTCTGGCTTTTTAAAAAGGCCTCCAACATAGAGCCCACCCTAAGTGAAATTCCACTGCAATTTGCCTTGCAGAAGAATGTGGTACCCATGCTTTTTTATTTTCTTTACTATTTCAATTGAAATTAGATATTCTTTCTTTGAAATTTTGTTGCATGATAACTCTAGAAAAACAAAGCAAAAATATACCAGCTGAATTATATGCATTTGCCCCTTCTTTGAGCCCTAGGTTCTCAAAAAAATTCCCAAGAGACAATTGCATAGTCCCTGCTTTTATTCCCTTCATAAATGTACACATGAACCAGTATGCTATGGGTGCATCCAAGAAGTAAGTGCGTTTACAGAACTCTTTCAAGCAATGCAAAAGAGAGCAGGCAGTTGGGCAGTTGCATGCCAGCTGATTTTCCGCATCTGGTAAACTTAAGAAGGCATTTTCCTGTACTCAGTCACTGTTTTTCCTCCAGTTATGATTGAAAATGTAAGTGGCACTTCTCCCTTCAGGGCTCATACTGCTTTTAAAATCTGATTACAACTTGCACAAACATTTCAAATATCCTACGAGATAGAAAAATGTACCAAGTTTCTCCATTTTACTTAAGAGCACTAGACAGGCTTGAATGTAAGAAATGAATAAAGAACATGGTCATGGTGCTCAGAATCTCTCTCCTCTTAAAATGTGATTTTTATCGAATAATTTAAAGGTATGTGTAGCTTCAGTGTGCATCTCACTGCTTTGGAACTGACCAAAAACATGACCAGAATGACTGTAAAAACAGATGAATTCAAGGGGAAAGTGTTTTCTGGCGACAACAGAAAAATTGCAGTTATTAACCCACTATGGTTGTGACAACAGTCTGACCTGTCTCAGTTCAAGTCAGATGAAATTCCAGTCTAAAGGGAGGAAAGAGAACACCATCCTTAACTGAGGTACTATTGGTATTTGACAGCTTCTGGAAAGAAAGTCAGCTTTCTTCATGAGTGTAACTTCTGATAAATTAACCATAATCCAGGGCATAACCAACTCTGAGAATATTTGAGCAAGACAAGCTGTAGTAGATGGAGAGAGATAGGTAGAGAGAGAAAGATGAAGGGAGAGGAGGGGCAATGGGGGGGGGACAGAAAGAAGGAACAGATATTTGTAATTGTGTTTGTAGGGAGGTGGAGGTGGATCTGAGAAGAATTGAGTGAAGGAGAAACAACTCAATCACAATACATTGTATAAGTTCCACAAACTTAATTCTCAAACATTGTTATCTAGTTACACAAAACTTCATGGGATACTGTATCAAATCAATCAAATCAATGTGAATTTCAAGTTGCTGTTCTTCAGTGAATACTTGTACTGAAGTGACCCAGAGATTAATAAGCGTAAGGTAGGTGGCAAATACAGAGCCATGTAAAAAAGCTCAAAACTCAAACTATGAAGAACCTCATCACTACCAAGAGGCAGTTTAGAGGAATTCCTGAAAAGTCGTAGCCATGGCAAACTAAAGGGGGGATGTTGAAGTTGTTTCAGTGACCAAGAAGCCCTCGATTGTCCTATCACTCACATACAATACATGGTGCCAAAACTTTTCTCCCCAGTCATCACCTAAACATGTTTCGAAGCCCCGAGCAAGCAAATTTGAAGAAAGAAAACCTTTATTAGACTGTCCTTGGAGTTTCCAGCACTTAAATAAAACAGGAGATATTCAAGGCTCCTATAATACGTTAATTAACTGACCACAGGTCATTCAGTCATAAATGGTTTACTGAGTACAAATTTTGCACCAGTTGCTGTCTACTAAGCTATGATGAAGTTCCAAGAGGAAGGATGGGTCGTCAATGTGGTGAGAGTGATTTCTTCCGTAAGATAAAATGAAAGACGCAGAAACACACAGAGAGCAGTATGTGAGGAGAAGCCAAGGGTGTGAGGATGATAGAGAGGGCATTGGAGCAATTATAAAGGGAAGAGTGGGTAAGCCACAGCAGAAGCAGAAGAAACACATGGGCCACATTCCCCAAAACAGACTCCACAGAGAGCAGGGGATCTAACACCTTGATTTGGGTTTTCTTTTCTAAACAACGTGACAGCACAGGCTTCTGTGGCTTTCAACCACCCAGTTCATCCTATAATTTTGTTATGTATGACTTCGTTACGGCTGTCCAAAGGAATCAATAGTCAGAGAGCCTTGAAGTTGTATATTAGAACCCTTTCGATTCTTAGCAATTATCGAAAAAAGAGTGTTTGTTTTAACAGACTAGACTTATATATTATTTAGTGGATTAAATAAGATAAGACTTTTAAAACACTAATTCCTTTAAAGTGATAGTCTACACACTACATCTTAATATGAATGACATTTCAACATAAGTGTATTTTTCCAAACAATAAGAATCAAGTTAGAAGAGTGGTATTGTCTTACTTTTTTTCTTTTTCAAATCTCCTTAATGTCTGCCTTAATCGAAGCCATATGGGGCCTCTATCGACTCCTGCTTTCAATCTGCTTCAATATGTTGTTCTGGGTGAAGTATATTAAGGAAATATGGCCTCACACAGATACAAAGTAGGAAGAGAGGAATATTTATTTAATAGCCATTTTAGATAATTGTGAACATTCTTCTTTGATGCTATACCCAAGCTCATTAAGTGGGACTGTCTTAAGGTTAATTGCAATGTAAAATCTGAACCTTTACAATAAACTTTGTTCTACTTTATTAAACAATTGTTCTGTTTAATCCATTGGCCTATTAAGCCCAGTTTGCATTTCAAATGGACACTCTATACAGCAGTGTGTGTTCATTGTTTGGAAAGCAATGTTTCACTTAGTTACAGTAATATTCCAAACATTGACTCATTTCTGTGGTTTTTTTTTAATTTTATGTATTAGTATCAATAATCTGGGGGAGAAATTTTTTATAGTTTGGAAAGTGTTAGGTACTTGGCATCTGAGTTAATACTTTAGAAAATTTCAAACAGCAATATGCATTGATTGTTTAGAAATCAATATTTTACTTAGTTGTAGTAACATTTCAAATATTGACTCATCTCTGTAGTTTTAAATCTTATGTATTAATATTAATAATCTCACAGAGATATTCATATGTATTATGTATGTAATTTTATGTATTAGTATCAATAATCTGGGGGATAAATTTTTATAGTTTGGAAAATGATAGATACTTGGCATTTGAGTCAAAACTTTGAAATTTAAATTTTTAATTTCAATTATATTTTACTTTACCCTTCATTTCCATAGTTTTATAGTTGACAGTCATTACCTTCAGTGGACATAATGGAAGAGACAATCTCATCTCATGTAACTTGAAATTTTCTGCCTGGCAGTGGTGGTGCACGCCTTTAATTCCAGCACTCAGGAGGCAGAAGCTGGTGGATTTTTATGAGTTTGAGGCCAGCCTGGTCTATAGAGCTACTTCCAGGACAGCCAGGGCTGTGACACAGTGAAACCCTGTCTTGGAAAAGAAAAAAAAAGAAAGAAAGAAGGAAGGAAGGAAGGAAGGAAGGAAGGAAGGAAGGAAGGAAGGGAAAGAAAAAAGAGAAAACAAAAGAAATTTTCTGACACATGTTGGAGGTGAATGACCAGAGTGTGTGTGTCATGTTCATCATCCAGCAAACATGGAGCTCCAGGATGAAAGGTATGTATCAAACAGCAGCAACTTAAGCATGGGTGTCATTCAAGCCAGCCACTGTTGCTTGGGATGGAACACAAGTTCCTTTGGTGTATCTTCTACCATATTACAGAGAATAATGTTTGAACATGTATTCGAGTATCATATGTAATAATGCTAATATTTTCATTGCTTCTGAGATGACAGGAAACAAAACCAGAGAAAACAATTTAGGGAGAGGCAGCCATGGCTTGTAATGCTGTTTTCTGACTTGGGAGATACCCAACATTGGGGGAAACTCCTTCCAAGCTACCGGATTGTTGTGTGAGCTTTGAAATTTCACAAAGCACGTGTTTTATAGAATAACTGAGAAGAAGAGTCAGTCTCGCATTACTTAACTCCTCAGGCATGAATCTGCTGTTTCCATGCCTACAGGTACTGACTTTATGAGGGCCTTCAGCCAAGGGTTAGAGAAGGTTGACAATATGTGCATCATACATCTGCCTTAGTCTTGGGTTCACAGGTGTACTGGTGTAGAAATGGAGGCAGTGAAGGTGTATTTACTGAGGGATATAAATGAGTGGAAGAGAAAAGGAGGGTCTTTAATAATGCTCAACTGTGAACAATATTTGGGGCGAAATGACAAAGTTCTTAGGAAAACATCTCACAAAAATTATAGATGAAAAGAGGAGGGTCAAAGGAAGAGCAAGTGCTCTCAAACTAGCAGAAGGACAGAAGTCAGCAAAGAGACAGTTCCAGGTAAGTATTTACAGACATGGGATAGAACACAATGTCTTCAGTGTTTCTTCCCATACAGGTCAGGACTGAGACCTCTGGACTTCCTGAAAGCTAACATCTCTCTGATGGACCCAACAGTCCCAAGGCCCACTTTCAGAATGTTTGCCCGCAGAAGCAAGAGGCTACTGGGTGTAGTATATGTCTCAGAGTATTGTGGTCAAGCAGCAGCTATGAAGGGACTTATCTCAGTGTAGGACAGAGACACTGACAGAGTTATGACTATGTCACCTTGTGAGAAGTTCGGAAGTTAAAGAAACATATTGCTACACAGCCAACAAAACCAGTTAAGTATGGTTTGCTCTGGTGGAAAAAAAAATGCTGAAGGAAAATGCTGACATAGCTTTGGTTCATCTTTTTTGCCATGTGAAAATACTTGCCTATCAGTGAATTGGTGAAGGGAACAAGAGGGTCAATTGGCCTGAATATTCACTAACTAAGGAAGTGTATGGACACGATGTCATATTCAGAGTCCAAGACCTAAAATGCTACCAAACTCTAAAACTTGCTTTGCATGGTGGTAATCATACCTGCTTTCCTACCAGGATCTGACACAATGTCTAGTGTCAAAGGATTCCCTTCTCCCAGCAAGTAAAAAAGACAGCATGACTCTTAAATTGCTGCTGTGAGTATAAATACTAATGTTTAAAATGAGATTAGAGTATGTAGTGGTTGTAGGTTATCCTCTAAGGTCCATGACTTCATCAGCCCTGGGGAGTTGTTTGAAATAGACAAGAAGGAGTATATAGGAGGATTTGGAGGGAGAGAAGGGAGGAGCAAAATGATATCATTATATCATAATCTCAAAAATAAAAAGTATAATGAAACATGATGTTGTTACCTATTATCTATAAATGTATGGTGGCAGAATTGTTAAGCCTTGATCTTTGTCTGTTGAATAAATTAAATTACTATAACTTTATTTACTGTGTTTTTATATGCTTACCAAACTTCATACTTATTTTTTATCATAGCCATCATTCTTTGAGTAATGAGCCCTAAAAGATAGCTTCATCAGAGTTTTATGGCATATATTACTTAAATTTAAAATAGTTTTCATTTTCCCTGTGAGTTTGCTGCCCACAGGGGATTTCCAATGTTCTTGACAGTACACGATCAAAGTCACAAGGATTTGTGGGCTCTCCTCTGGGTTCCTCACTCACACAGAAACCTACTGGGAAAGCGTTGTCGAGAGAGTTCCCTGCACGTCCCAACACGTGCATTGAAAAGGTAAGTTATGGTTCTTTCCTACAAATCGCCTCAGAGATTAAGATAATTTCAATCATCTTGGTGAGTATATGCTCAACTTTTTCATTACAAAACATGGTCAGAAATGCTTGTTTCATATGAGCAGAACTTCTGCATTTCACATCTCCATATCAAGTCCTTTGTCACCAGTCACCCTTAGAAGACCTGCTCCTCCCAGGCCCCATCCTAGAGATCTCACCTTCGACTTTCACGAGCACCTCACTTGTCTGTACCCTCTTCTCACCTGATTCAGGATTTTCAGTTGATTTGACCGCAGCACAAATATCTTTATCAACAGGTTATAAGGGGTTCATATTGAAGACTACATTTATTTTTAAAATAAAATCAACAAACTTTCATTGAAGAGACACTTGAAATTTTTATAAATATTTAATGCTATGGTTAATTGAATGGTTTGATGACATTTAATTCCCCTTTTCAGCCTGGGGAAGTGACTGAGAGGAAGTTTTCCATCCCATTGTTTTGTTATTGACAGGGGCACTATCAGGTTGTCTAAGAAGTCACTGCAGACTCAAAACCTTGAGCCCTTGCGTGCAGTTCCCAGAACCTTCAAGAAAATGTCCTGTCATTTTATAAACTTCTCGTACGTGGGCACAGTTCAAATGAGAAAGCAGATATGTTTGTTTCTGGAGCAAAGTGGTGTTAGAGCGACCCTGGACATCAAAAGGTCTATTTGGGTTGAACTAAAGGATAGTGGTTACTATTAGAGGAGAAACACAGTGAGTCAAGGCGCCCTCGTACTCTTGAGATTGTTGTGTATTTGAGCAAGTACAGACCAAGGGATGAACAATTGCAGCTTCATAAATCAGAGAAATAGGTCTCATTCTTCACAATATGGGAAGTAATACAACTAAATTCCTTGGAAAAGATTTTCAGAGAAAACAGAAAGGAAGGTTTCTCTGCCTGTTATACAGGCAGAGAATATATATATATTCTCTGTTTTAAAAAGTGAAGAAAATGCTTTTGACATATTACAGTCTTGTTCAAACCCATTGTTTCCACTTCAGGTTAGTGCTCCTTATCACCTGCATTTACCATCAGGATCTAACTGGTCTACCTTCATTTCTACCTCATCATGGATGTGCCCCCAACCCCTAGGACTTCCCTTGCCACTTCTACAGTGCAGGAAGGATCTTCAAAACAATCTTTTTGAGAAAGACCCCGTACTGACATTCACTAAAATAAATTAGACATAATTTTCTAAATATAAAGGTGATTATTTAGTTTAAAATATAGTGTTTATCTTGCAGTATTAGTCCTGTGAAT
This sequence comes from Alexandromys fortis, assembly GCF_014885135.2. Lineage (NCBI taxonomy): Eukaryota > Metazoa > Chordata > Mammalia > Rodentia > Cricetidae > Alexandromys > Alexandromys fortis. Next base: position 33,038,107 of record NW_026067909.1, on the reverse strand, counting down.
GGTGCCACAAAAATAACAATGCTGAGACTAATAGATGCATCTCTCAAGATTAAACAAGACTGCAATTGAATGTTTAATTAAAAACAAAGTGATAATAAGGACGTATTTCCAGAGATTCAATCAAATTGTAATACATACACAATCTACCAAATAAGCCATCATACGATAATTAAAAATTTTAAATAATTAGCTATTGTAATAAGTGCATAGTTAAGCTGATTTAATATTATTGGGTTCCCAGGGGCATATATTTCCATAAAATATGGGTTGTAATACACTTAGCATTGTTGATGGCATCAATTCATTCATCTTCAAATATTGAGGGCATGGAGGTACAATCTACGTATCTAACGATAACAAATACATATTTTTTTCTTAATCTTCACTAAAAATGCCATTGTAGAATTTGAAATGGCACTAAGTTTTGGGTTTAGGGGTAACGAGTTTAAAAAACATCTGGAGATGCTGAAATAACCTGCATCCATTTATGTTATTTAGGTTGTAAAATCATATTCAATCTTGACCCACTCAGGAAACGTAACATAAACGTCCTGCTGATTTTGACAGTCATACAGCAAAAACACCCTCTAATGAGCATTTAATAGTCACCAAAAGTTTTGCATTAAGTACAAAGCCCTTTTGATTACTTATCCCACTAATTTAAAGTAAATGCTTTTACAGATGGCATCTGTTAGGCCGCAGAACGTGCGCTGCATACATATGTCGTCATTGAAAATAGATTCCAGCTTTTCTGAGGAGATTGTAGAAAAAAGATCAAACATGAAACAGGGAGTAAACACTTGCCAGGGATGTATTTTCTTTAAGTCTCTTTGTAAATACTTATCCAATAAGAGAGTACAATGCTTAGATTCTGGGAAGTAATTGAGAAATACCTTGACAAATTAACACCTATGACAAAATGATCTAGACAAAACGACGCAGCTCGGGATCCCACCTCTCATTCTCCTGACTGTGGAAGCATATAATATTTCAGACTCCTTCAAACTGTATTATATTACACACATGAAATAATGCCGTGAAATGCTTTCAGATGGTAACGCCGGTCAAAGAAAATAACAATGACACATTACAAAGGCAAGCATGAGAAAGTCAAAGACTGCCTCACAGACTGATGAAGGACTACTTCGCTGGGTTTCCTTTTAATTAATACACTGTTGGCGAGTTACTTTAAACATCAAAAGAAATTATCCCAAAGAAGTAATATCAACTTCATTATGGCGTTGTGTAACCAGACTCCATTTATACATTTAAAAAGTACCATACCCAATGTGAAAAGGCAAAATTGTTCAACGTGTAGGTTCCACGTTGACTTCTCAGGAAAGATTGAGTGAAAGTCACTATGGGATGTGGTGGGACTCTAAGGAACTTTCTCTGCCCTTGTGAACAGGATGGAATAAAATAAAGTCCCAATAAGCTACCCCAAAGTTTTGGGTTGGATATTAAACAAACAAACAAACAAACAAACAACTAGCTATTCAGACATGCAATGATTCAACTAATTTTAAAGTTTGAAAGTAATCAGTACAACTACCCAAACTGACATAATTGCTTCAGATAAGCCTCTGAACATGGCTTTATGTTTAGCAAGGCAATGGGGATTCAAGGCAATGGGGATTAAATGGTATGATAACTTCATTTGAAAATACTTTCTCAATGTGTTATTTTCTAAAGTTAAACAAAGTATCTTGAATGGGTTTGTTGTGATACAAATGTAGTTAGTTTTGTCAAACTCCCTAGCTTTGCATTTTAGACTGATTATCACTTTGTTGTTGCAGGTTGGATACAAGTTTTAGAATACTTAGTAACATTGTGACTTTTGATCTCTAAATGACAGTTCAGTCTCAACTCCTGGCTGTGACAGGAAAATAATTGTCTCCAAACAATCCCTTATTTCCCATGAAAAACAAGAAGGTCTTGGTTGACAAGCAGTGATGCAGACAAATCTAGTTGGAATAGAATAATAAAATGGTGAGTTAACTTACGTGTAAGGATATGAGGGATGTTAGGAATTGATTATAGGACATGCTGTTTAATGAAGTGTTGGTTTAAGGACAATGTTAAAATCTGAAGACTTTGTAGTTTTAGCTTTCAGTACCCACTAGACACAGGTAGGCATGCTTCCCTCTTTATCCCAACATTCTCCAATGTGAATGAACCATGTAAGAGACAAACAGAAGTGGATTCTTAAAAGTCTTGTATTTATTTAAATATTAGAATGAAGAAGAAAGAGGAAGACACAATGACTGTTCATGTGATAAACAACAGTCCAGGTATTTTTTTTAATTATGGAGGGAGGAATTTAAGAGAAGTTTGGACATACTAGAGGTTGAAACACTCGGAGAAGTAACATAGGCACCAGTTTAATATGGTGGCCCAGTCAATTTGTAGAAGACCAGTAAGCTGCTATAACATGCCAAGAATGTTACCATGTTCTGTATTTAAGTGAATGAATGATTTGTAATTAATGCATAATTAAAAGAGAAATATTCATAACCTTCAATTAGATTTTTTGTTTGTTTATTAACACACAGCAAAGTACATACCTACTTGTTGAAGTAATGCATACAAACAAAGATATGGGCTTGAAAGAATGTACTGTTCAACATAATAATTACATTTAAATTCAATATAAGGGGAGTTTTTATGGTACATAAAACAATTAATTTAAAATCCACATACCTGTACTATTAACTTAAATGTCTCAAAGTTCAAATTTGGTGGTTAAATTATAGGTGCCAAAATTTATGTAACATTACCTTAGGAAAGTAAACCTGAGAGACTGAAGAGAGAGTTCAGTGGTTAAGATCTTGGAGAGGATCATCAATCAGTTCTCAGCACCAATATGGTGGATCATAATGGTAGGTAATACCAGTTTCAGAGAATCTAATATCTTTCTATGGTTTCCAAGAGTACATTCATATACATAGTATACACACATACACATATAGTCAAACATTAACACACATAAAACAAAATAAAATCTCTACCAAAAAAGGAAGTTGGGTTCAACAATTGTCTAGTCTGTATGATAATTACAATGATAATTAGTTTTTTAGCATTATACACTTAAAAACAAAACATGTGTCTATGTAGTGTCCTGAAAGGTCCATGGCTGAATATAGTCATATGACTTTTTTGTGCATACTTGTGTTTTTGAATGACTAAGGAATAATAAGTAAAGAAAAGAGCCTGAGAAAATAGCAAGGAAAACTCTTTCCTTACAAGCTTTGAGTTTCATTTCCATGCAATATTTATGCCTTGCTAATTTCTCCTCGTCCATTGATATTATCCAGTATAAATTATCTTCAGCCAGTGCTATGGTCTCTTTAATGTCTCATATATGACATATTAAAATGAGAAAATGAAGAAAAAAGAGTGAAGTGATAAATTCTTTCTAATTCTCGCTTCCTCTGGTTTTACTTATAGAAAGGGTCAATATGTTAAATTAGGGGTCAGAAAAGATGACTTCAGCCATAGCTGCTGGTTAAATTAATCAGACACAGTTTATTATTTTACCTCTAGGGTTTAATTAGAACTGCAGTGAGGGCAGAAGGAAAACATAAATTTGTTTTACTGAACAACTTCTCTTAAGTTACTCTGTATGTGGAATATCATATGTAATATGTCACAACCTTTTTAAATACTAGATGAAAATATATAGAAAATTTCCTAAACTTTCATAGAATTATTTTTATTTATTTAATATGCCTGAAAAACTCAGTACATGAAAATATTATAATTGTGATGTGATGCCATTATCTTTGAACATAATTAATAGCTAAAAGAATTTCTATGCATTGTTATTATTTTATTATATAATGTGTAGATAATGAGGGTGCATGTAAATGCCACAGTACACATGTTAATGTCATAGGACAGCTTCATGGAGCCAACTCATGCCATACACTTTAAACTTCATTATGGAATCAAAACTTAGGTTGTAGCAAACATTTTACACAGCTTTTTTTTATAGTTATATCCAATTCCAAGTGAGTTTATTGAATAAAACTGAGATTTGTAATTCTTATAATGTAGAAACTATATATGTAAAATTAGCTAGAGTAATACTATGCTTCATTTTCTCTTATCTTCCATTTGTACAAACAGAGTATCTTTTCAGCAATAGCAAAAAAATTTATAGTAGCCATGGCTCAGAATAAGACTAATCCTTCACATATGCATTAACAAAAATAAATTAAGATTATAAATTATCATTAAAGCTAGCCATAAAAATTTGATATTTTTGCTGTAAAGAACAAATCAAAAAGTATGTATACATATGAACATGTATATGTACAGATATATATATGTATATATTTATAAATATGTAAATGCATATAAAAACATCTTTGGTAAGAGCATTAATGTTCTTTAATAATTCAGGCTGTTTTACATGGCTCTTGTTTTTGTTTCATATTGATACTGCAAAAATCATCAAAACCTCTTGGTTTTCATTTATTAAGAATGCATTATCATAAGGTTTATGACTTCTGAAGTTTAATATGTTTCCACTAGGCCTAAATGAAGGTGTCAGCAGACACCTTGCTACAGGCTCTGTGGAAAATAATATTTATTACCTTTATACTTTTCCAGTTTCCAGAATATTCTTTGTATCATGCACTTCCACATTATCAGGAATTCCTTTTATCTCACATCACCTAACAGACTCTCTCTAACTTTGCTCTCTTAAAAACACCCATGTGCACTACACTGACTACACTTCCTTTTCCAGAATCATCTCCATAGCTCACAGTCACTTGAAAAAATCCATAAGTCTATCTGAAACAATACTTTTTGGCATGTAACTCAATTTATGCATAAATTCTCAGAACAAGTGTGGTAATTGTGAAGTCATATGGTCAACTTTCAGACTAAAATAAAATACTTAAATCAATTAAATCCAGAAGTATCCCCATCCAGAGAATGTCTCAGAATAATGGAAGGAGCCATTCTATTCATGAAATCTATGATTATGTGTTTCTCATGATTGAATAGTCAGGTAGATAAAGCCATTAGGGAAGGTCCATAAAAATAAATGGACAGCAACCACAGGTATACTGAAATCACAGCCTTCAATTCCAAGTCAATGCATGCCATGCCTTCCTTAATTAGCTCTAATGTAATTAAGGACTAGGGGCATCTAGTGGGTTCTAGATCTGCCTTTTCCATTGTGACCTGTTAGTCTGTAATTCAGGCATTTCCCACCCATTGCAGTGGTCACCCAGTCTAACCATCCTTCCAGTAGAGCCCCTACAGTCAATGTTTCCAATAACCTCTTGCTAAGACAGGCGTCACTGATAACTTTCCATTGATGAAGGGATCAAGCTCATTATCCTTAGGTTGGCATTCAGCCCCCAATACTGTCTGCCCTATCATTCACTTAAATGATAGATATAGATTTTCCCAGACTTAAAGATACTGTGGCTAAATTTTTCGTTTTACAGAAAAAGAAAACAGAGCTCAGAAGGATTGTTTGATTGACCTAAGTGAGGCTGCTAGTGAGATTTGAAGAACAAGAACAGAAGTTGATGACCCTTAGCCTGCTCCCCATAATCCCCAGTGCTACTCTATGCTGTGTACAGGATTACATTAGAATTGGCTTTCACAAGTGTCAAGAATGCTATTAACAGAAGACGGAAACCTAACTACTGTTAACATAAGTATGAAGACAATATTTGCTTTGTGACTTATTTTACCAATAATAAAAGTTCTTATACCATTCTATTTTTCTTTTTCCCTATGCATTTTTAAAATGGTTTGCTAATGGTATCTTTATATGATGAAATCTTTTTCAAACTACAAATGATGAATACATATTTAACATATTTATTGTCCTTCATTTTTTGTTATATTTAAAATCAACCCATTAAAACAAATATACAGTGTGAAATTTTATGCCTTTGAGCTAGATCATGAATAGCAATGCAGCATTATAAAAGTATAAGATTTAAAATAAGGAAAAAGGAGTGATAAATAAGTTCATTGAAACAAATACAGATGATAATGCTAAGAATGGGAACTATGAAAGCTACCCAGAAGCAAATAATGAGGCAGATTATGATTTGGGTAACAAGTGGCTTACATAGAGGTGACATGTTGCTCAATCATGGTCACATAGTTACATTTTCTACTTGCTCTAAGAAAGTAAAAATATTCTGGCAAAAATGACAAGGATTCCTAAGGATGACATTATAATAGATAGAAAATTAAAACATATATATATAAATATATGTATAAATATATTTGTATGTGTGAAATATATATGTATATATAATATATATTAAATGGATGATAGATAGTTCTACCTCTTGTCCTGTTGTCCTGTTAGTTGAATATTTATCATCAATTTTAATTGGTGGATTAAAAGAGAAATAAAAGTGGCAGATCATGAATAAGAGTAGCACATGATTTTGTAAGAACTTCTAGTTCCTACATTTAGAGGGTAAGAATTGGCATCTGCTAATCTTTAGGTACACATATCAATTATGCTGTTCTAGTGTATTGTTTTTATTATGTTAGAAAGACTACTTGGGTAGGACACATCCTTGGATTCCATCATGGTATCAGCCACAGACAGAAGCATCTGCAGAACCTCAGACAGATCCGTTAGATCTCATTCCCCAATACTCTATTGAGAAGTGCTAGGAAAGTAACATTGGAGAACGGAGGAAAAGCTCCAGAGACTATGCCCAGGAGCACAGCAAAGACAGATTAGGAGCAAACAAAGTACTACAGTGCAGTGTCAGCAAAAGGTCTACGTGTTGAGGGTTCAGTCTCTATGAAGTCACTGCTGGAAAGTTCTGAAACTTTTAAGATGTAGGGCCGAGTGATAAGTCTTAAGGTCACAGAGGTCATATCTTTAGAGTAGATAAGGGCTTGACAACAATGTCCAACCTCCTCTTGCTCTTCATCCTAAACCTATTCTCCTTTCATCTTCAACCACTTTCTTCTCTTCTTCCTGTCCCCCCCTCTTCCAACTTGATCCAAATGTATTTTCTCTGTCTCTCTCTCCATCTGTGTGTATGTGGGTTTCCCCAGCTACACCTTCACATTTTGAACAGCTTTGCTCCTCTCTTAGGTCCCACCATGAACCACAAAGACCAAATCCCACTAACCATGGCGTAGGAATCTCAAAAATTAGGACCCACTGTCAAACATTTCTGTTTGTACACTGATTGTCTCAGGGATTTGTCATAGCTGCTAACAATGATGTACACACAGGAATGGCCTTGAAATACTGCCATACTTCTGTCTGTGTTGGGTAAAATTTATACCAATGATGACCAAGAATTTCACCAATTACTAACTGGCATCAAATAAGGAACCAATGAATGACAAAGACTACCATGCTAAATAACCACCACATTGAAGCAAAATGAGATAAAAATCTTAAGTAAATCATGATAATGCAAAAAATTATTTAAGTAGCCAGATTATGAAACAAAGAGAAATAGACACTACCTAGAAGTACTAAGGACAAGAAAAAACAGGCTTTTGTCAGCAGCATACAAGTTAAGAGGTCAATGGAGTAAAGTATTTGAAAATATATTTAAGAAAATTACCAAAAAGTCAGTGTAGATGTTGAAAACAGCCTGATGTGAAGCTTCAAAGTTAAAAAAAAAAAAAAGAAAATCAAAATTTTCATGGGTAACAATGAACTGAAAAAATTCAGTGCCCAGGGATCCCATAGAACTCTCCAAGCATCTGATCAAAAAAATATATATAAGCCGAAGTACAAATTTTTATTTTATTCTATTCCATTTTAAATGTAACCATTCTTTAAAACAAATTTTTATTTAAGACATTTTGTTTCTACGGGGGATGTATAATGGCAGGGATGCAGAAAGCTTGTGGGAAGGGATGTTGTAAATGGCTGATACTCTGTGTGACACTGTGTGCCACAATGTGCATTTTCACAAAGAGTATTTAAAGATGAAAACTGTAACTCAAGGCCATAAAATAAATTTTGTAAAGAAAATGGTAAAAACTAAGCTGGTGGAGAGGATGTTTATGGAATGTCCGAATAAATAGTGTGGGATGAGGAACACATACAAAGCAGCTACCAAGAAAGGGAGACGTAGGTTTGAATCGATAATCATATTTAATATAAGTGGTTCACAGAAACTGCAGCACAGAATGTGACAGGTATAGAAAGAGTTAAAAGAATTTAGTAATGTTTTACACAGTGTTTCCATGCATATATATCCTTAGCCAATCCCTGTTTCTGACTGCCTCTGATTTCCTTTTTATATTTTAATCTTTAACCTTTGTGCATTCATGCATTGCAAAACACAACATTGTACATTTGTTCACTGAAAAATTATGCAAAAGCAAAGTTGGTGAAAGTGTTAGTCACAGTTTTTTATCCTTTAATGTTGACTTTTGTGGGTGGTGTGAATAAGATTACTTTCAAACGAATAAGCCAACAGACTGGCCACAGGGACTATCTCCCTGAATCANACTACCCTATAGAGAATGATCAGGACTGAGGATTTTATCCAAAATAAGTAGCTAAAGTTATTAGGGAATGTTTGGTGTACATAAAAATAGAATAAAATTGACTTAAAATATACATACTATAAACACTGAATAGAATACATCAATATTAATTTTAAATACAATCTTTTATTAGATTTGCTGATTTCTAAAAATATTTATTGTGTTTCTTTTTTTTCAGAAAACAAATTTTTTTGATAAACTTCCTTCTTAAATGTTAGTCCTAAATTTCCCTCTTGGTATCACTTGATAGATTTATATTGAATTAACTAACATATTGCTGAAAATATCAAGCAAGGTTGAAGAGAAGACTAACAAGGTAGAGGGCTGGCCTAGCAAGTGTAGAGCCCAATGTTCACCTTCCCAACACAGAAAATAAAATAATTAGATTATTTTGCACACAAAAGAAACTGATTTCACACGAACTTGACATAAGAAGCAGCCGAAACGTTACACCTCCCTTTGCATCCAGAACAAAGCAATTGGAAGCACATGGACAACAACATATGGACATAATGTCTGAAGATGCATTTAACATTTAACAATACTGGATATCTATTATAACTGTTTAAATCATTTTATGGAATTATGAACATTTTTAAAGTTTTGGCAACTGGTTATTTTATTGTCAAAGATAATACAAAACAGGTAGGAATAGGCCATAATACTTGCATTTATACTGATTAAGTTTTCTTAGGAAGCAAATATATTACTACATCCAAATGATTAGAGAAAAAGAATACCCGTGTTACCTTTCCACCTAGATTGTACATTATAGAATGAATAAATTAGGATTCAGATAGAACTACAAAGAATTACATAATAAATGCCTAAAGTGCTTTAATGAACAAAGGGAGAAAATATTATATTTGCCAAGATAATTTTATTCTTGAGGGTTTTTAATCTCTGAGCTTCGTGTAGATATCACAGAAAGAAAATCATATCTCGGAGCCAGCTATTAAGTGTCATTGTCATGATATACTTTTCTGGGTCCTATAATTACCTTTCTTTCTCTACCCTGGGCAATCAAGTCAAATCAGAATTGAAAGGACCAATTCAATTCTGCCATCGTGCTCCATTGTCGGGGCTGCTCCTATTGTGAATCAGGAGTCTGAGCAGCCTGTAAATGACTGAAACTCAAATTATTACAGTTGCTGAAAGTCCCAATTACCACAGAAATAACCCTATACAGATCAGCAGACTGAAGTAGGGTGAGGAGAAGGAATTGAAACATCCCCATCAAAGCAGCACAGAACTAACTATGGGTCACTATGTAGAATAAAGAAGAGATAAAAACTAGTGCTGGTTGCATTTTTACACAGATTTTTACTCTTGTTTTGTTCACTTTTCTTTCAACTTTAAGATATAAACATTCGACCCTCATGATCGGCTATGGAATTTGGATTAAGTCAACGAAATGATGAAGAGTCAAACAGCTGCTAAATGAGTCAGCAGTCTCTTCTCTACCAAGAATAGGTAAATTAACAAAATGATCATCCTAACCCCCAGAAATTCAGAGAGTAAAGTAACTATAGAAGAACATGAAAAAGAATAGTTGCTAGGTTAAAAGGAATAGATACAGTGGTTGGGGGCAAAACGATTGCAGAGAAGGCATCTGAGGCAGGCTGATATTTGACAAAACAAATGGGATGTATTTTGGCCACTAAAACCATATTTATCAACACTGGATCACTATTAAAGGCCTCAGCAGAAGGATTTTCCAAAGGTCACAATAGAACAAACCCTGACACCACAAAGAATCCAGTCGGGATCCACAAATCTAATATAGAAGAATAGGTTAAAGGGAAGCAGAACACGCCATGAAATTGATTAATTTGATCTCCAAGAAAGTTCATGTGCTGTGGTGGTCTACAGTAGCATCTACATCTACTTAGTGTTGCTGTGTGTGCATAGGTGTGGGACCATGGAAGTGAACATGGGAAGCTTCTAGGAGGCACCATTCCTGATTAGAAGTGACTGCCCCTCCCCACTAGCTATCAATTGCTATTAGTTCCTCAGGTGGACTCAATAGGACTTCAGGATCCCCACCGGCAAGCCATGCTGGGATTTTTATCTGTTGGTTGATTGCATTTCTTAGCATTTTTTAAATACTACCTGGGTCACCATCTATAAGGAGAAAAGAACACCTACTTTGTAAACTATGTGCAAATTATGCCTTTTGAAATGGACGGATGAACGCAGCAATTGATTTCAGTTCATCAGCTTTGTGAATAATTTCTTCTCTTGTAAAATTCAAACAACTGATGTGCAAGCATTTGCAAAAGCTACTTATGACTCGGTGGCCACACAGGGCCATAGTTCAGACTTTTTAATTTCTTTTCACTAACAATATTTTAGGAGCTTAAAATACTAATGAATGGAGAAGTACCTCAAATGATCTTAAATTATCTGAGCAAAGGACAGCCATCGATCTTCATAACTAGGCATTGCTTGAGATAAATGGCATTAGGTTAGCATCGGATGAATTTCTTAGCTGTAATACTTAGAGCTACACTCCTGACAGGTGTAATGTGAGCTATTAATGCAACTATATAGAATTTGTCTCCAGTTACCAATCAGGATTAATCTCCATGGGTGGCAAGGGCATTACAACCTTCCATGAAAAGATTGCTGATGTGTTATGTAATTGGAAAAATCCATTTTTAAAATGTCCCAAATAGCCCCTAGGATAATAGGACATCAACACTTAGAACAATATTTGAACAAATGCTAAGTAATTTTTTTGATCAATACTAAGAATTGTAATATAATTGCAAAAAAGGAGATAGATATGTATGATGTATTTTAATTTATATTTCCTGAACAACCAGATCTCCTAATTATAATTTAAACAGACTAATTACATTCTTCAAGACAATTATTTTTTTACTCTCACCAGTGTCCCAGAAAATGAACTCCAGAGCCTTTTCAAAACGAAATGCTAGAAATATTATATACAAGGGAATGAGAAAAGTGTTGTGTGGGTGATAATGCTGTAGAAATAATAGGTCATGAAATAAGAACCATATGACAAACCAAAATATTAGATCTGAAGTGCTAAGGAGAGAGAATCACAGAAAAGTTTGAATTCCCATTGCTCCAGGCAGACATCAACCTAGTTACTTAAAGAGATCCTACTGAAGTATAAATAGCTTTCTATTCTATACTTTAGTAAGTTTTAAATAATATGCCAGGGGCTGCACACATAAATACATAAAATGTATTTAATCCTCACAGTAGCATGAAGTAGGTTTGTAAAAGAAGAAGGACATTACACAAGACAAACATCTGGATTGCTCAGAGCCAACTCCCAGACTATCCGTGTATCATTGCTTGCTGCTCATTATACCAAGCAGACACTTTTTTTCATTACATTTTACATTGAAATTAGACTCAGAAGTCAGATGTTAAAATCAAGCTTGCTGGGACTGAAATCACCAGCGAACACTCCTTGAATCATTTGTAATCTTTAAGAATCAAGAAATCAGCATCTGTCTTTGCAAAAATAACATTTTTCCCTAACATTTTCCCTCTAACATTGGTTTTAAAAATACAAAAATATGGACTAGAGAAGTTTAAAGAAATAGCAACCAATTGATGACCTCCCTTGTCTTCCAACCTTCCACTTCCCTGTTTTACATTATCCCTTTCTTCTTGTATAAGTTATGGCATTCCACTTGTTTGGACTCCCAATGCTCCCTTTTACTGAATTAGGACTAAGAGTTGTGAAAAATAAGACTTCCGCATTCTTCTTTTTAGAATTATCTTTTTTTATGTATAGTATAAGTGAAGGAAATGGAATTTATTTTAAGCTTACATTTCTAAATTGTTCATGATCTGTACTAGATTTTTCTGCATTGTTGATGACAATATTAGAATTTTTTTTAAATTCTCTATCCTAAATATGCTTAGTTGTTTTAGTAAAGCGATGGAGAAAAGAGAAATGTAGAACCAACTCATTGTCAACCCAGTTTGTTCTCAAATTAAATCAAACTAAAGGAATTATCAAACTAAAGTTTTTTTTTCATTCTCTGTGTGTACACATATCTAGTATGAAGCATTAAATGTTTGGAAAGAGGAACCTATAATTATTAGATCTTCTGAGGATTTTGTTTTAGATAAGCAAATTTATATATGGTTAAAATCACAATATTCTTTAATTTTACCAACTTAAAATGCTTGAACGCACATGAACACAGAATTTTTTTTTCATGAGGAATGTTTGTAAAAATATGTGGCATAATTCTTAGGTTGTTTTTTTAAAATGGGTTTTATATATTACCTAAGTTCCTGTCCTAGCTAGTCCCAGTTCTTTGTCACCCAAGCAACGTCAAAGGTGGGTTCTACCCCATGGAATGGATTTATGTAAAATCAGATATTGATTGATTACTCCCACAAGTTTGTGCGACTATTGCATTAGTACATATTGTAGGAGGATTATCATTCTAGATCAAAGAGTTTGCAGGTGGCTTGGTGTTTACATTTCTCCTTTGGTCTTTTATAGAATATCTTCCACTTGCATGAAGGCACTAGTTAGAAGCCATCTCAGTGTTTCTATTTCAATGAGTTGAGGAGGTGCTGTCTTCAGCATTAGGGCCTAATCATCAGTTTTTAGACAGCAAACAACCTACAGCCTTGGCATCATCCTGGGTTGTTTGAGGTGTCCATGTGATCCCTTTGACCAAGAATTTGATTAGATGCAATCCATTCCTGGAGCTAGAAGCCTCATTTGGTGACAAGAGATTTCCAGTTGGGGCTTCATTTCCCCTTTATTTGGCCATTCAGTTTTTATCACCTTATTTTTTATATATTCTAAGAAGTTTCTACTGTATTAGTTTTCCATGCAGCACCTCAAATGGCCCTTAGTTTGACCTGTCCTTCCCCATATTCCATCCCTCACAGTCCTTATCCCAAACAGTCCCCATTAGTACCTCTCTTCCTTGTATTGACTTTGCAAGAATTTTACTGAGAAAGTTGCAACTATATTCACCAGAAAAATTACTTTGTATCTCTCTTCATTCATTGGGTCTTTATGTGGTTTCAGGGTAACTATGACTTCATAAAAAGAATTAGACAATATTCATCTAATTTGTGGAATAAATTGAGGATTATTGATGTTAACTTTTCTTTAAAAAGTTGCTATAATTCTGCACTAACTGTACTAAAATCTTGCCCTGGGCTATTTTTTCTTTATTTGTAGATTTTTATAACTGCTTTTATTTCACTAGATGTTACAGCTGTGTTTAAAATGTTTATCTGATCTTGGTTTAACTTTGGTAGGTGGTATATAACAAGAAAACTATCCATTTTTTAGATTTTCTATTTTGGTAGAGTACAGGTTTATAAAGCATGTCCTATGACTCTCTTGATTTCCTCACCATCTGTTGTTATGCCTCCATTTCTTATCTATTTTATTGACTTGGATTGTCCCCTTCTGCATTTTAGTTAATTTGTCTAAGGCTTGGTTGATCTTATTTATTTTCCTCAAAGAAACATTCATTGGGGGTTTTTTTTGTATTTTTTATTTCTATTTTATCAGTTTGAGGCCTTAGTTTGATGAAGCTGTGCCATCTACTCCATTTGGGCTTTATTTCTTCTTTCTGTTATGAAGTTTTCAGCTGTGCTGTTAAGATATGAAAAGGCAATCTCTCCAGTCTTTTATTTTAACCCAGCACTTAAACTTAGGCTCTGAACTTGCCTCTTAATTTTTATCATGTACTGTAAGTTTGGGGGATGATGTGTTTTTGTTTTCTCAAAAGTTTAAACTTCTTTAACTTATGACTTGACACAGTTTTCATCCAGTAGTGAGTTGTTCAGTTTCCATGAGTTTGTAAGCTTCCTGCTGTTTCTGCTGTTGATGATATCCAGGCTTAATTCATAGTAGTCAGATGAGATGCAGGGTATTATTTCAGTTTCCTTGTATCTGATGAGACTTGTTTTGTGTATTGGGGTCAATTTTGGTGAAAATTCATGGGTACTGAGAAGAAGGTATATCCTTTTATATTTTGGTTCTGTAATATCTGCTACTTTCAGTTGGTTTATAGCGTCGATTAGCTCCAACATTGCATTATTTCTTTTTCTGTTGGAGAGTGTGGGTGTTGAAGTTTTCCACTATCATTGTGTGAGGGTCAAAATGTGATGGCTGCTGTGGTAGTGTTTTTTGTTTGTTTGTTTGCTTGTTTGTTTAAGGAAAAGGTGGTTTTGTGTTTGTTATACAGATGTTAGGAATTGCAATGTCCCCATGCTTAGTTTTGTTTTGAAATATATTTTGCATATTAAAATGGATACACATGCTAGCTCCTTGGTTCCATTGCTTGAAATATGTTTTTTTTTCATCCTTGTGTTTGGAGATGTCTATCCTTGATATTAAGGTGTATTTCTTTGATGCAACAAAGGGATGGATCCCTTTTAAAATAAAATCTGTTAGTCTATGTTTTTGTATTTCAGAATTGGACAGTGTTTGCTGATTCCTGTTATTTTGCTGTTGTGGTTTGGGTTTATTCATATTTTGGATTTGCCCATATGGATTATTAATTCTTTGTGTTTTCCTGACTTTGGCTATTCTCTTCAAGAAGAAATTTTCTCTCTAGCATTTTTTGTATAGCTAGATTTGTATATATAACCTTTTATTTTTTACCATATTATTTTTATTGTCTTTGGGAATTGTACATCATGCACACCAATCACACTCACTTCCCAGTCTTCCCAGGTCTGCCCTCTACAAACTTATAGCCTCCCAGGGAAAAAAAAAGGAAGAAAAACAAACAAACAAAATGACAAGTCCAATTTTGGTGTACAAGGTCCTTTCTATGTGTTGATTTTATTGGTTAATAAATAAAGAAAACTGACTTGGTCTATAGCATAGGAGGAGGAAGGCAGAATTAGGAAAAGCCATGGATCCACTACCCGAGACAGACGCTGGAAACTTTAGCTGGTAAGTCACAGCCACGTGGTAATATACAAAATAATAGAGATGGGTTAGTGTAGAATATGAGTTTAGCCAAAAATACAGGAAAAAGAGAGAGAGAGAGAGACAAAGAGAGACAGAGAGAGAGACAGAGAGAGAGAGACAGAGAGAGAGAGACTGTGTTATAAGAAGTTACACAACACCACCAGTCTGGATACTACAGCCCGTTCTGGTAAAGGAATCAGTCAGGCTAACTTCACTCTTCTTACCATCCTCCAATTCTAAATTCCTAGTTTTATCCACAATTTAATAGCTCAAGTGTTACAGATGCTGTATCTCTCTTTCTTACACACACACACAAACACACACACTATGAAATATTTTATCTTAGGCCTGAAATTTTCTAGACCAAAGAATAGTATAAGACCAAAGACAGTCTGGTCTCTGAAACTCTGACTTTTAAAAATTTCAGTAAAAGAGCTACAAGCAGTTTCAGAAATGATTTTACTCTAATCAGATTTGCAGTTTGAAGTGATCACCGCTCTCATTTGAGAAGAGCAAATGTCGGTGGAATGAATCAATAAGGGAATGAAATTTAATCTGAAGAGACCTGTTGGCATGCAGAGGTCATGTGACAATCTGGTGGCTTAGACTGTTCTTGTTTCTAAGGAGATGACGGCTAATGAGTGTATCTCAAAGAGAATAACTCCAAAGAATGCCACTTTCCTCACGTTAGCGGCTTTAAATTTGGGTTGTTTTTTCATCATGGGGTGCTACTTTTGCATCTGTTATTTTCTCAGGGATTAATGTAAAGACCACATTGCCTATGATTTCAAGGAAGGCGGGGCCTTAGGAACACAGGCCATATGCATTATACAGTAGATGATTATGGACTGAAAGAGAGAAACCTGGATTTGTTTATTTCCCCTAATTGTATTCTGTTTCACTCACTTCATACAAAGGCAACTCAAATGTGTCTGGGATCACTGACTTGGTATTGCTAAAATAATTATTTTTTTAAATTATAATCACTCATAATTATATAATTTCCACTTTCTGCTTCCTCCCTGAACCCCCCCCCCCACACACACACACTTGCCGCTGAGCATTTTCAATCCCATGGTTTACTTTTCTTTAATTGTTGTTCCATATGTGTGTGTGTGTGTGTGTGTGTGGAGAGAGAGAGAGAAAGAGAGAATGAGCATATGCATGTACATTCAGAAATACATATATAACATTTATTTTTTTACTCAAGCTAAAATAATTTTAAGACATGGTGATATATAACTCTAGAGACTGAAGCAGGAGGATTTCCGTGTGCTTAAGGTCAGCCTGGGATATATAATGAGTATCAGAACAGGTAGGGGTACCTAAGAGAAATGTTACAAAAAAATAAGTAAGAAGAAGATAAATCAATTTGACTGTATATGAATAGATGTGGTTATAGTGCTTAGACATAATAGATTAGTATTATTTAATTTTCAATTTAAGTTTATTGGTCCAAAGTATGAAATGCAAAGTCTGCTTTCTTTTACTATAACCCTTTGTTCATATCTGGCTCCTTGAATTTCAGCATTCTCTAGATGCAGTCTGAATAGGAGTTTCCTAACATAGGCCCTCTCTACAAATCAAAAATGAGATAGCAGGGGTCACCACACCTCAAAAACAAGAGTTTAGACATTGCTTATTTTTGCCCCCAGTCTTATTAATCTCCTATCCACTTGTCACAAGGCCCATTTTAAAAAATGTGAACTATCTGTGAAAATGGTTTAACATAGAAAGAGTAGAGGGTTAGACAGATGGCTCAGCTGTTAATAACACGTTTGAACAACCACATCAAGTGGCTCAGAAGCTCCTGTAACTTCATCTCCAGGGGTTTCCTGGCTTCATAGGGTACCTGCCTACACATGGCCACACACAGATATACCTAATTAAAAACAAAATAAACTTTATAAAACTGTTAGAAAAAAAAAGCACTGCCTTAGAAACCTAGAAAACATTGCAATTTCTAACAAGTATTCTGGGTCTATACTGACATGTAAGCCAAGCACATCTGTTGTTTGTATGGTAGCAAGTTAAAATTAACTAGTTATCTATGGACCTCATCCACAAGGAAACGATCCAATCCCATGTATTATACTTGATAATCATATTTACTTTTCAAAGAAAATTTATTAATCTTAATATCATCATCCAGCATCAAAGATTTCATTCCTTATTAGTAACTACATTTTACATAAGCATCTGTCTTCATAGAATATGTCGCCCACACAGGTTCACTGGTTTCGCTGTGTGTGTGGATCACCAAAGTTATATTATTACCAGTGGATGATTTATGAAGAATTACTCATGGAAACTGCTTTAGCTACCTGGTATTTAGGGTTCATGCTGTTAATTAAAGCCATATGCTGTTTTGCTGTGGTGAGCAGAGAATGCCTGGTACTAGAGCTGCTGGAGCTGACTTAACTGAATAGCATTCCATGCATGAGTAGAACAGACCTCATTTGGTTTGTTTCCAAGTGGTGATGTTCTTCACCGTGTAGATAAAGTCACTGGGCCTTGTCAGAGAGGCATATGCTGAGTTCTTTCTCCCAGGAGAGGGGCAGGAGCGTCACTCCTCAGCCCACACACTTTCATCCTAGCTTCCTTATGTTTAATGACATTTGGCACTCTAGCTAGTAGGGGTTAGGGAGCACTTGAAATACATCAAGCAGCATAAAGCTAAGCAGTCCATGCAGTAGTTGTATCTACGAACTTGGCCTTGTACCGTAGCCTAAGGGTGGAAGTTCTGCCCACAGGTCACTGCTGTTTCTTCACCCAGATGTAGGGTTCTGGTAATATGGGGCAAAGGCCTTGAGGTTGGGAATTGTGGCTTTTATTTCAAATATTCTCTTCTTAGATTTTAGCACAAGGAACAAGCCATGTGACCTAGCCTAAACTCATCAGGCTGATAAGTAAAATTTACAGCTTTGTCAATTTTGTCATACTGTAGCTTAATTCTGTCAGCACATAGGCAGACTTCAAAAATCTCTCTTACCTACAGTTTCCACAGATAGTAGATATTTATTTATAAATTGATTTAGTGGTTGTCATAAAATGTTTTACTGTAGCAGAAGCCAGTTTAACAAAATAATATTAATAAAATCTCTTATCAAAATCTATTTTATTATAGATTTCTAATCTAGAAATCATAACTCTTTCCCCTGTAATTTTATAGGAAATTTAGCTAAGATTCAAATGTCTCCTGCTAAAGACAAGTACCATTCACATGCAGAAATGAGTTTTGATTTGATCTAGGATTTTATAATTTGTTAAGGAATCAAATTCTGGACAGTTTTACAAATATAATTATGTGAAATTTAATGTTTGACAACTGATATTTAAGTGTTAGACAGAACAATATGGAAACTATTAACTTGAATTCCTCAAAGGCACCCACCCATTGGAATATAATTTAATGAAGAAACCTAGAATTTAATGAAGAATAAATAGCCAGTAATACGTCTTCAAATGTAATATTTATTATTACTCCACAGACCAAATATAGCTGAGAATAAAGAGAAGTCAGGATATGAAAATACTGCCCTGTATACCATGATTATTTATTCTTCATGAACATTATGGTTCTTTAACTTACAGGTACTACTAATTTTCAGATCAAATCTTCATCTACTAATATAAGGCTGCTCACATGCTTATAGTACATTATAGTTAAAGAAACCAATCTACCTGTCCAAAAAGAAAGTCTGACAATGAAAGCGGATAACTGATACTGCTTCAAGTAACGGCGAAGAGGAAATTAAATTAGAGAGCAAACTCCTTAGCAGTAAAGAGAGAAAACATTTACGGGTGTTCCAAGGAAAGTGAAGGAAGGGCTGATAGGAGACAACTCTTGGCTCTAACTTTTTACCCATGGGACTCTGGCCCGTGGCATTGGAACAGGCATCTTATGGAGATTTTCCCTTTCAGTTGGAGTTTCAGGTAATTTCTTTAAAACTCTAATTAGTGTGTCAAGTTGCCACTTATCATGGTGAGAAGCTGACAGGGAACATTTCTGTAGAGTATTCTCTGGTTTTCTTTTGACACAAAAGGTGTTTGGCGAGATTTAGAAAACCATGCTTCGAAAGGTGATCATCAGCTGCAGTTCACTGACCACTATCCTTCCACAGAGATGTTTCCTCTGCTCTCTCAAAATCTTCTCTCAGTATCAAAATCCCAAGGACCATAAAGCTCCATTTGAAAGGGGCTTCTTTCAGATGTGTACCTACAGCTTATGGATGTCTGTCTGCATCAAAGCTGTCAGTTCCAGTGGATCAACCCTGGTGTATGACTGAAACTTGTGAATGTTGGATGACAGCTGAAAACTATACGTTTATTTCACACAGAAAAGAAAAATTACTTTCAGTAAGTCTGTTAACAGAGATAAACCTCTGAGAGATAGACATCTTAATGGCTGGGATATCATTTGTTTCACAAAACAACTAAGCATAGACTCTAAGAAATTTCATCTCAAGTACACAAAGGAACTGATAGCCAGAAAACCTCCCTGACTAAGGTCCTGTGTCAGTGGTCCTTTGTTATGCTCAGGGAAGACAATCCACAATAGGTCATTGTCTCCTTATTTAAATATTTGTTAATATGATATATAATCTTGAATATAAAATTTTCTGTAGAACCATTATTAATTTAAAAAGATATTATTATAGTTTTAGCATATTGAAAAATAGTTTTTAAACCAATAAATAAAACAGGTAACTGTTACATATTCTGTATTAGAATATATTAATGTTAGAAGATATAATATTATTAATGGTAATATTACCCCAAGAAATTTTCATATTTAAACTTCCCCAGTTAAAAATCCTAATAAAGTGGTTTGTAAAAATAAAGGTCTCATTCTGAGATATATATTTTTCCTGAAACTTCAAAAGTCCAAACTAACCTTAAAAGAATAAGACCTGCCTTACTCATTTTCTGACCTCCCGACTTTCTAGAGTGTTTCACAGCTAAGCAATGTGACATCTGCATGAAGGCATATATGTAGACCAATGAAATGGAGTACAGTGTGTCCAAATAACCCTCACACTCTTGGTTAAATCCACACAAACAGAAGTGTCCAAGCCTGAATCACGTAATGACAAAAATAATAATAATAATCATATAGGAAAAAATGCAGGAAAAATTGCCTGCCCATACCCAAAATAGACTTGGGCCTTAACACTGTATGCAACTATTAAATAAAATTGAATTCACTATTTAAATATAATACTGAGATGATGCATCCTTTGAATAACACGCAAAGTGACAGCTCACTGATACTGAAATGATTACTTGGCTTAGGCCACCAGGAGGACATATATTAATAATAAAATTGACAAAGGACATTGCGTGAAAACAGCAATAACAAAGCCCATTTAAAGTTACTTAACTAGGTGGCACACGCCTTTACTCCCAGAACTCAGTAGGGGGGAGACAGTTGAATCTCTGTGAGTTCAAAGTCAGCCTTGTCTACAGAGAGTTCTAGGATAGTTAGAGCTACACAGTTAGATGCTGTCTTGGAGAGCAAAAACAAACAAACGAACAAAAGCAGTTACTAAGTCAGACCAAAGGACTTCTCGGTATTTTCATACCTTTTACCAAGTCTGATGACCTGAGCCTGACACCCAGGATAGCATGCCAGAGGAGAGAGAGGTCCTGCTCCAGCAAGCTGCCCTATGGCTTCCATGTATCTATGATGGCATGCACGTGCCAATACATAGTCTCAAAAAAAAAAATATGAAGAAAGTAAAACTTTAAAGAATGCACAAAAGAACCATTGCAAACCATTCCATATGTGTCAGTTTTGCAACTATGACATAAAAATATTACCAAAAACTTAGGAACCAAAAGAAACAGATCTTAATCAGTTCTCCCATGTCTGTGTGGGAAGAATGTTGGGCCAGTGTAATTAGTCCATCTTCAGTCAAATGCTGTCTAGGACTATGGACTTGCTTGCTGCTTGACCAAGAAAGAAGAATCCTCTCAACTCACCGAGATGGTGAATAGATTCCTAGCTTTGCATTTCTAAGCCTGAAGCCTTTTTCTTGCTGGCTTTTGACTGAAGGCTTCTTTCAGCTTCTTTCCTACCACAACGAAAATTTATTAAATTAGGTCTAGAACATGTCTACTTCCTTTCTCAAAGCCAGCAGTAAGAGACATTTAAGAAACATTAGCTGCAAAAACGATGAGCTTCAGGATCAAATCATTACACAAATGTCAACCTCTCTTTACCCTCTGGTATTTTCTGTGTTGCTGCTTAGCAGAAAATCAACAGAGCATTTGACCCCGGCAGATGTGTGTGTGAAGACCACTCTGAGACGGTTGACCACATGTGGCACTTACAAGGTTCTAATTTGGATGCTTTCATCTAATGAAAAATCCATTTCTGTGGAGCATTGATTTGGGCTTCTCTGCCTCTTTTTGCTTTGGAAAAAAAGGAAACAATTATCTATTTCTGAATCTATTAAACATAACAACACATTTGCCAACTCTATTAGTCACTCCAAGATAAGCATAAACTTCCCTCTCTCAATTATCTGAGTTATAATTTATGTTCATATATTTATTCTATAACTGTCACTCAACACACACTGTATATTCTACCCCAGACATAGAGTATCTGCCATAGAGATTTCATTCTGCATTTGAATTTTGAAGGATGTTTAAAATGATGAAATGAGAACATGTTTATATTTACTTCTAGAAGTTTACCATTTCTGTGACATTTCATCCCACTTCATAGGCAACATTTGTCATCTTGGGGCTTCAAGTACATTTAGCTGATGATACCATTGACTCCTTTTAAGAGGCAAATAAATTATCAAACAATGTATAAAGTGTTGCATCTTTCCTAGTCATTAGGTATGTTTGCATACACAAGGCTAAAAATAAATGTGGGCCTCTGCAAGTATAAAAGGACCACAGTGCATAGCATATGTTCTTTGTAAAAAACACCCCCGGCTTTCATTATTTTGTCATGAACTCTGCTAAGAACCACTTACCCCAGTCAAGGCCTTAGATTCCTCCTGATTTTGGCAGCAAGTCCAATTTATGGTGTAAGTTGAAGAGCTCTTCCAATGTACCCTTTCTTTGTTCAGAATTCTAAAAAGAGTTGAACTCTAGCACAGAAACCTCATTACATCTACTGTAAACAAGCAGCCTTGTTCTGAGATCCCCTTGCTGGGTAATCATCATTGTGAACACATGTACATCTAAGCCCTTGCTTGGTAAGCTCTTTTTTCTCCCTCAAGGGATACCATTTGGTTTATATTAAGATTCTGTCTTCTTGGATATTATTGGCATTCATTTGTAATGATTTCACCAGAGGTGATACAGGCCTTATTCAAAAATGGAAATCTTAAATTCCAATGAACTCAGTGAGCTTTTGGCTGTCAGACATTCTTCATGAAATAAAAAGTCTTCAGAGAGAATATGAACTGGGCTGAGGAAACTCAGACTCACAAAATATAATTAAAACCACAACAAAAGATTAGGAATTATGACAAACATATTAGTTCCTACTTAATTTTAACCCAGATAATAAAAACCCTGAGATAGATATTAGGGTTCAAGCTGAAGATCAGAAAATCAAAACAGCTAAGCCACTAAAGAAGTCTTACCTCTACTAAGGCTGGTCAAGTGATTACTGAACCTGAGCCTCTGTCTCCTCCTGTCTTATATTCCCCTTTAGTGCTGGGATTAAAGGCAAATAACTCCCTAGTACTGGGATTAAGAGTATGAGCCCACC
>NW_026067909.1:32879245-33014111 GCF_014885135.2 Alexandromys fortis | reverse complement strand
CCTCCCCCAAACAAGTCCCCCTCCCTCGTCAGCCCAAAGAGCAATCAGGGTTCTCTGCCCTGTGGGAAGTCCAAGGACCACCCTCCTCCATCCAGGTCTCGTAAGGTGAGCATCCAAACTGCCTAGGCTCCCACAAAGCCAGTATATGCAGTAGGATCAAAAACCCATTGCCATTGTTCTTGAGATCTCAGTAGTCCCATGTGGACTTTTTTTTGATGCCTATCATCTTCTGTGAATTAGATTCATGCTGCCAGGAGCAAACATGTTCTTTTTTTGTCATAAAAAAGAGAAAAATAACCTATATTATTAAAACATCTTGAATGTCATATTCTGTAGATCTCTGAAGTGTTTGAAGATGACCTGTCTATTTAAATCTATCTATCTATCTATCTATCTATCTATCTATCTATCTATCTATCATCTATCTATCTATCTATATTTAAATAGATAATCTTTGTTTGGCCTTGAAAACATACCTAATATGACTACGAATTTGACTTAAATAGCTGACTAATTACTAACCTGCATTTTTAAATATCCTAAGCAATTGGCAATAATAACTTTCAAGTACTAGAAATTTGCATTACGTTGTTAAATGAGCTTTGTAGGTACAATACCTTGAATAAGTTTAGAAACATATGTACAGTCTGTTTTGATAAAATTGATCTCAAATTTGTATCAATATACAAAATTTGTATACAATATACAAAGTCCAATCCAATGTAAAACATTTAATACTAATAGTTGCTTTTATAAAAGTAGATTCAATAATCTACTTTTATATCTTATCATATCTGTGTATCCTTTTTCTTTTCAAAACAAGAACCTTGAATTTAGTATGCTCTGCTAAGCTTTTTCCTGACCTTTTCCAATAACAATTTGTAACCAATCCCCCTAAACAATGACAAACATCCATAACCCATTGAACGACCAATTCCCACTTAGTTGGAATGTGGGTGTCCTAGTCTTGAGTTTACTTCCTTCTGTCTGGGGACAATGGTATATTTAGGGGACCCTGAAAAGAAAAAATTGAGTAGTCTGTTAGGTTGGATCATCTCAGCTACCTAGAAATTGTTCTGAACAGTTTATAGCCCAAAGCCGATCTTTAGGTGGTGTTTTTCAGCTTAGTGGTGTCATTGGAATCATCATGGGGCCCCGTATGCCTTTTGTAGACTTCAAAGGTCACTGTTATGCATGCTCATGGTTCACTGCAGAAAAATGATAGAGACTCAAAACTGAAATAATGTACAAGAAGGTAGATGAAACCTTTTATCTAGAATTATTTTGAATTAAAAAGTCTTCAAAGGGGATAGGAAGTGGGCAGAGAAAACTCAAACTCACAAAATATAATGTAAACCTCAGCAAAAGATTAGGAATTATGACAAACACATTAGTTCCTACTTAAAATATTGAGGATGGCCATCAAAATGTATTTGTGTAGAGATATATATGGGCATGTAATGTGACACATAAAAATACATCATAATATATACATTTCTAGGAACTATATAAGAATAAAATTTTCAAAACAAATCACTCATTTTCAAGTGTTTTTAATAGGCATAGTGTTTCATATTCTATTATAATCACAGTGTAGAGAAAGAGTTGAACAAATATATCAGCTCAGCAAAACTACCTGCTCACCATGGGTAATTGGCAGGACCTGTGTGTAGTGAGTTTCACAAGATAGATTTTGAGCAAGGGTAAATGCCATTTGTACAGACCTTCCCTATCTTTGACATCACAATCCAGGACTACTGATGCATGTTATATCTTGTTTAGTTTAGATTTCACTTCTGTAGGATCCAGGATTTTTTTTTTTTTAGATTGCTGACAAAATAGCTCCCTTTATGCTAGATTAAATACTCAGTAGACGAGCCTTAACTCTCTTTAGAGAGTGGTCAAGTAAAGGGTTACAGATTGTGTTATGTGTATGTCTTTCTGGTGGTTTACCAATTAGAAACAAATACAAAATACATATATTCAAACATTATAGTCAGTTTTTCAAACACCTCCTTTCTCACTTGTTTGTAAGTAAAGCAAGGTTGGCAGAAAAAGAGAAAAATTCAAAACACATTGTATTAGAGTGTCTGATTTTACAAAGGATACTAAAACATAAAATCTGAAAATATAAATATTTGGAACAAAGCAAAATTAAGATTACTCTTAATAAAATATGCCTTGACTTCTGCCAAAACAATTATTTTTGATTAGTAAAGGGCTGAGTTACATAGTTTAAATTTCTAAAGTGGTTGCAATTCCTCTTTGTATTAAGTGAATTATTTTAATAAAATAGATATATAACTAAAACTACTTAATTTCTGAAACACTCAACATGTTCAAACATCATTTTTTTCTGATATATTGAGATAGCAAATGAACCTTCTTATTTCTCAATGTAAAACAGGCAATAAACAATTGTTATATATGGATATAGAATTTAAGACAAATCATCATACCCTCTTTCCCTTACTAACTTACGGTTATGGATACCTTCTCACAAGTAAGAATGAAGGTTTTAAGTCTAGATTTCCAGAATGGAGAATCTTGCATGTTAACAGGGCAAGGAGGGAGGAAAGAGAACACATTTTGTTTTGTTTTTCTCCAAGCTTGTACTGATGGGACGATGGGTTTTATATGTGAATCATCCCGTTAGCTCAAAGGAATCCATAATGACAGATGCAACTGAGCTTTCTAAATCGGAGTCCTTAAAAGCGTGCAGCCTAGAAGTCACTCTTGCTTGGGCACTGCCTGCTACTGTTTACGGATGAAACACCCCCTACTTGGTCCCCAGATTGTGGTGCTTTTTGGAGAGTGAGTCACAGTTGGTTCATGAGAGTCTTTGAGGCAGGTAGTAAGGATATTGTCTTGACAGTGTTTGCAGCAGATATGCTGGATAAGCCAGAGTCATTCCGAAGGAGAACTGCAATTGAGAAAATTCTCCTACCAGATTGGCCTGTGGGGCCTTTCTTTTAATTAGTGACTAAAGTGGAAGGACCTGTTCCATTGTGGGTGGTGCCACCCAGGGACTGGGGGGGGGAGTTAAAGTAGGCTGAGCATGCTTTGAAGAGCAGGCCAGTGACATCATTCCTCCGTGGCAGGTTCATGTGCCTCCAAATTCCTGCCTTGAGTTTCTGCTCTGACTTCCATTCATGATGGGCTATGACTAGGCAGGATAAACCCTTTCTTCCCCAAGTTCTTTTTGGCCATGTTGGTTTACCACAGCAATGGCAACCCTAAGTAAGGCGCCTGAGTTGCTGTTTCCTATTCTATGATGAGAGGAAGACAAGCCTCAAGACTCCTCTCCCATAAACTCTGCCGTGCTCTGTCTCCTCTGAGGTGGTGTGCTTTCTGAAAGTGTGAATGAAAACAGAGCTTCTCCCTTGCTTTGCTTCTATCAGCTTGTCACAGTGATAACAAAAGGAAGGGCCTTGACCCAGTGCTAGTGACAGTCCTAGATCAGCCCCCATGGACTAAGATCTTAAGTGGTCCTCTCACTTCTGTCCAGCGCTCAGAAGAAGAGGCTACCAGAGATGTTGTCAGAGCTAACGGACCCATCAATAGTGGTACATTATGCATCTCAGGTGCAAGACTTAACCTGAGCTTTACTTGTTGGTGAAGGGTTGGAGTTAGAACCCGGAAATAGCAATGCACAGCTTTAGTTAATATTCTGCTGTTGCCTCTACCGAAGCACACTAGCCCTTGCTCCCTCCAGGGGTTAGCACCTTCTAAGGATGTCATTTTCACTCCCAGCGTGCCTCAGTACCTACGTCCTATCTGCATCTTTAATGTCAGCTCAATGATCAGAAAATTGGTACTTCCTGTAATATCTCTGACTGTTGTTTAGATGTTTCCATAAAAAAGCTTTTACTTTACAGTGTAGACAGAAAAGAAAAACTAATGTGGGGGGCAGAGTGGTGGGGGAAAGCAAACTCAATTTACACTAAGTGCTCTTACTTGATTCATCCCTTATTTAGATAACAGTTTTTGCAAGTTTCATTAAATGTCTTTATAAATATAAATTTTACTTATAAAAACTGCAGTATTGCATGCATGCAAGTTATATGTCTTATCTGTTTTATTTTCCCTAAGGGTTGATCTAGAAGCAAGGAGATAGAAAAGCATCTAAAGTGGATTTCTAAACATAATAGCTAGCAAAGCCCCAGTATACAGTTGATGAGTTTGCTTTTTTGGTTCCTCCATACTCACTGGCTATAGTCTGCAGTCAATAAACATTTTTTACAGTTGTTTAAAAATATAATATATCCCCAAACTATAATTCCTGAGTTCTGTAATGCAAATATCCATGACAACAGAGAAAAATGGAAAAGACAAAAGAGAATTAAGCTGTCAAAATTATGCTTAAAGTGTGATTCAGTCAACATGTTCTATAAAGATTATAAGTTCATCTTTATTATAAAATCATTGGTGTATACCCATGACTGATAGTCAGCAATCACTACATTTGTTTGTTTGAAATATTTAATAATATTTGAAGTGTTTCATAATATGTTTTGAGAACAAGTTTGCTCATTTATTTTGGTCTGTATACATCATATTTCCATTTCCACAGTTAAATTGGTGGATCTTATTTGGAAAGAAAGTTAAGAACTAAAAAATACTCGTGAATTTTTCAAGATCTCATAAATTCTTAAATTTCCAATTCTGGTTCATGTGGAATTAGTAAACTTATAACTTTAAATCGCTGGGTCCATTCTAGCTATGAAAAATTAGTCATTTTATTTCTGACCTAAATAATTTGGCCTCTAGGGAGATGTTAATAAAAATAGACTCAAATAATTACCACAAGTGTAAGTTAAAAAATACATACAACTGTGCACAGAATCATACACATGCATAAATATGCATATATTTATGTGTCTAAGTGTATGCATATGTATAAGAAAAAAAAGACACTTGGATAATAAAGACTCCCAGCAACCTTCAGTCTCATATGTGAGGTTACCAGTGAGCTTCTACATCACAACCGTGCTGGCCATGTCCTTGTCTTTGGACTACTGCCCCATCTGGACCATCTACAGTGTCTCTGAGTCCTACAGTTAACCCCTCAAGTTACTTGCTCAGGATCCCAGTCAGGCCCTCAGTCCTTTCTATAAAGCAGTGTTGTGCCATAAAAAAAACTAGGAAATTGAAAAGATTATTTTGTTCTCTTTATTTTACAACAACGTCTCAAGCTCCAAACATGAGCTAACGAACAATAGAAGTGATTTTGTTGCATAAAAGTATTTACAAGTACATTTGGAGAATTATCAGCAAAACCTAGTAGGTTTAGGTTTAAATTCGAAGAATATGTTGTTCTAGTTCAAACCCCTTTCAGTTTTCTGTACTTCTGTCATGTGTGGGTTACTCTTGCCTTTGTACCTACTGGCATTTTCTCTTTTCACTTGATGAAATTTTTTTTTCAATTTTGAAGGATTATTATTCTTTTTTCTTCCTTGGCATGAAACTTTTTCATGCTCACTATAGGAGCCTTACAGAATCTAATACCCAAACTCTCTGTACATCCCTATACTGACATCTAAACAAGAGTGTGGGCTTTGAGATCTTAGGGCAAAGTGAGTGTTATTCCTTTCTCTAGCAACAAAGGTGATGTAGTTTGCATGGTGCCTGCTTGCTCTCTCATGATGATGATCTTAGATAAGAAGTGTGCTTCTGGATATGGACTGACAGATGCATTTGAGGAGTCTAAATGATCGATGGTTATTCTTAGCTAAAATGAGCAGGTTTGGTGGGGGGAGGGAGGCAGTGGCCAGTGTTAGAGTTTCATCCTAAGAAATCATAAAGATTTTATAGCCTTGCCTGCTTCTCTAATCCTCCCTCACCCCCAGCAAAGAATCCCTCAACTTCTTCCCATCCACCACACACAAAGAAATCCTCATACAGCACCATGACAAATTTCTCTGGGAAGGCTAACCAAACAGTGGCGAACACTTTCATGTTGTAGGACTGTAAAGAAGACTTCAGAGAAGAAACTGGATCCAAAAGAGAGTGGGTTACTAGTGCAATGTTTTGAATTTTAATCAACCCTTTCATGTCTTGACCTGCAAACACCAAGTCCGTTGTTGAGGCCAAGGAGCGGTGGGTTGCGCACATTTGTCTTGCAGGGTGAGGCAGCTCTTTACTCTCCTTCACACAAAAAACATGTGCACAGAATATTTCAGTACATACAAATGTACCCCCACAGGAACGATCTGGGTTAACTACACACAGAGGGACAATGGTCACCAGCAGTAGCTTAACTGGGCCTTTCAGTGAGAGGGGCTGGCTTCCAGGGTTGGTTGAGAAGACAAAAGCCTGCATGACAAAAGCTCTCTCTCCCCTCTCCCTAAGGCTTTGATGCTGCCTTTCAGTGTTTCTCCACAGCAACAGCCTCCTCACTCGGGAGGGATCTGAGAACCTGTGCGTTTGGATTCCATGAAACTTTTCGCCTTGGTTTCCCTGGCATCTATTTTGCATTCAGGGATGTTATCAGTGACTCCATCATATCCGTGTCCTGCCACTAGATACAGAAGCGCTTTGTCTGGCCTCTCTTCAGGCTGGAGGGGATTTTCCTAGGGGTTCCTTCTTGTTCTCAAACATGAAAATGTGCGAAGCATAAAACTCCAGCTGTGAATACTTACTTCCCTGCAGTGTTAAAAAGTTCAATATACAAAACACCTGGTTTCAAGTAAAATGTACATCAAGATATACGGCAAAGAGACAGATTTAATATACCCCATAGGGCCCTTAGGCGATTTTTAAATTAAAGACACAATGCACTTTTTTTTTTTAAAGCTGAGGTTTTACTATTTTACAAATAATGAACCAATAAACATCATGCAGTTGAAGGGAAAGTTGTAAGAAAGAGTAGAAGGGGTCACTAACATGCAAATGAAAATTGGCCTCAGACATTATTTAGACACATTGTAAATGTGTTTATGCCTCTTCAGTAAAATTCTTGTTCCTAGTGATAAATGTTGCCTCAAACTCCACTGGTTTAAGTCCTGTGGGAAACAGCAACTCTTAACTTCAGTGACCTTCTAAATGTTCCTGCTGAACCTAATTTATTTAATATAAGATAAAAGTATTAAATGGCCATTAGAATGTCTTTCTTTCCTTGTATAAGCTCTAAAATTGAATCATTAACTTTTTTAAAGGTAGCAGATAATGATATTTATACAGCACTTTTTATACTACAATAATTAAAATTAGCATGTTTTTACATTTTTTTTAAAGAAGCATGGAATAATATTGGGAGAGGCAACATACAAAGAAAGATTTTTTTTTTATATGGAAAGTAATAAAAGAAGAAAGTATCTTCAATATTTTCTTCTTTTTTTCCTTAGTTTCACATTGCAAGAAATACAAAAGTATTTCTTGTATGTCTAAATTCAGCAGTAAGAATGGCAGGTGGGTGTCGTAGAAAAGGACATCTCAAAGATGATCTTTCTAAAGGTATACCAGACGTTCTAGGAAAAAGCCTTTGGCTTCTGTCCCTCTCCCTCCTAACCCATTAGATTCATGTAATTTCATTTTAGTATTTGCAAGCACAGTAACCTCCCACCTTCGTCCTCATTCTCAAGGCAGTTGCAATCATCCCCATGGTCAGATTTTGAGACTCTTGTATCTCTCCATGTCACCCATACAGAATCCTCAAGTTCTCCTGAGAAGCTGCCATATCCGAGAGTGATGGCTCACAGGGCCATTCTCCGTCCCTCGTAATTGAAACCCTGAGGAATGACTAGGCATGCATGTTCTCGGTCCATCATATGGAAACCCTGAAGAATGACTATGCATGCACATTCTTGGCACCTGCCAGACTTGGTGTCAGCGTGTTAGGATCTCTAGCAAATTTCAAGCAAGTCCCTGTCTGAAGTCAACACCTTTTCATTGTATCTCCGGTTCTCAGTTATGCTATCTGCCGTGTAGTTTTCCCCAGAACCCTATACCCGCCTCTGACCACCCATCAGAATCTCCTTAAAAATAGGATCAATGGAAAAAGTAGCCATAAATAGCAGTGAACAATAATAAGGTTCATTGTTGATGCCAATCTAAGTTAAGGGGGGCTCTACCTTGCTTTCTGGTAGCATCAAAACTTTGTGGGAAATACAATACAAAGTTATAATCTTGGGTATATCTTAGCAAAATCTCAAAAGACAAAAACTTCTTTCTGAATTCTCTAATATCTGTAGTCAGGGAAGGACAGCCAATATGGAAGTGTGGGGAATAACTTCATAGAAATAGCTTCAGGCTTTAATTGGGTTGTGACCACAAGGGCGTCCTCAAAGGCACACATACAAAGAGGGTGGTGACATTGGGGCTTCTAGATCTCCGCAAACTGAGTGACTGGAGACTATAATGACATCTCATGCATCATACGTCACCTCTAAGAATATGTTGAAGAGGATATTAGGGTAATTATGTTGCATAGGAAGATGGAGGACACTTACCAAGGGCTAATCAGTTTTTAGGTAAGTAAATTAACTGAATGATCAGCACTAAAGAACAGACATGTTGCACATTGTTTGACTCATACAGAAGTTAAGCCTCAATGAGAACATCAGCCTGTCACCAGTGACCTAAATGTGAACACACATGAATAGTGTACAACCACCTCCAACTTCGACCCCCAAATACAGAAATGGGAAGAAGAGATAATCAAATGTCACAGACCACCTAGGACTGGATTTCACCTATAATTTGGCTGATACTCAATAAAAACTCAGAGATATATTTTGGAGTTCAACCTGAAGACCAGAAAAACAAAGCAGCTGGTCACTGGCTCTTACCTCGACCTCAGTCTGAAAATGGCGATACTGCCTCCAGGAATCTCAGAATGAGACTGAGACTGAGAGCTGTCTCTTCCTGTTTTAGAATTCTCTCTAGTGCTGAGATTTAATGGCATGTACTACTACTACCATCTGGCTTCTATGGCAAGCTAGTGTGGCTACTGGGATTAAAGGTGTGTGTCATTGTGGTTATTAAGACTAAAGATGTGTGTTCCAACTGCCTGGTCTGTAAGACTGACCAGTGAGACTCTTTTACTCTCTGATCTTCAGCAAATTTTATTTATTTAAATACAAATGAAATATCACTACATTTGATTTTCTGCTATTAGTAAATTCAAGAAACACTTTAAGAAAAGGGAAAAAAGTAAATATGGTCAGTTTTTATTTATTTAAATTAAACAGTCTGTGAGTTTATTATTATTATCTATCATTTATGTATCTGTCTATAATTTATCTTCTCTCAGGTGTTTCACCCTAAATTTGCTGCATTTTTCTGCACTGCCTAGATCAGAACTGACCTCAGATAGAGCATTTTAATATGTGCTTACAAGTGGCTGTACAAATACTTAAGTGGATGTGGTCAAGACTAATTAGATGTCAGGGGGTTAACAAATATTGGAGAGATCATTAACTTAGGAAGGGGATGCGGTTGGGGTACTAGAGAGGTTAGAAGGAGGGACATGCAGATACATGTGAATACACTGAACAAATGTTCGAAAATTTCCAAGAATAATGAAAAGTGTTTTAAAATCATCAGATAAGTCCAAGAAAGCACCTTTTCTTTAATGTACCAAGAATTTTTTGTTTAGTGGCATGTATAAGTAAATTATATCAGAACTATTCTATAATTGTTAACATAATCAGAAGTCTACCTATCGATGAAATTTCTGATGACTTGAAGCCAGGTAACTTAGTTAAGTCATAATAATATAAGAGATTCAGAGATTTAATTGGTTTCAAACTTTTAATGTGGACAAAACTATATTCATGGGCTGTTACATCTAGCATTCTGGGATGCTAGCATTTAACAAATAAAAAGCCATTGATGTGTAAGCTTAATAAAAACCTGTTGTAAAATAGTAATGGCAGTTTAGGATGGGATGACCCCACTGAAACCTTATGCCCCCTCTTCAATTTTGAAAGACTTGATTTTTCTTATACTTAGCCTTTATGTTTCCTTTCAAATTTTCCTAATCTTCTAGACATGTGCTGAATGAGTGAAGGAGGAAAAAAGAACACATTTTTGAACTTCCCCAACTTTATTTTAGTTTAATAATAATGCAAATAATAATAATAATAATAATAATATTCCTTTCCAGTTCTACAAACTAGATAAAATTTGTAAAACATAGACTATTTTTTTTTCTTTTTTTTCCAAAACAGGGTTTCTCTGTAGCTTTGGAGCCTGTCCTGAAACTAGCTCTTGTAGACCAGGCTGGCCTCAAACCCACAGAGATCCTTCTGCCTCTGCCTCCTGAGTGATGGGATTAAAGGTGTGTCCCACCACCATCCGGCTTCATAGACTGTTCTTAATACATCAAATGAGACTATTATTTATTTATAAGATATAATCATAATATGAAAATATCATGCCATTTAAACAATAAGACCTTTGGTTGTACATCTTCTAACTCTAAATTTGTTTTCCAAAGAAAACTGCACCTCTTCCCATGATATTGTTATTGGGTCAGACAGATACAATATGTAAATTCAATATTAGTATCCTAATTTTTAAATCAGAACAGATTAGTTCCTTGATAAAGTAGGAAAACTTTCAAACTCATTCAAGCAATGCAGAAGCTTCTCTAAACAGCTCTAATGCCAAGAAAATATTAGAATGTTTAATATGAAAGCTGAGTAAGGAGTAAGCAGTTTTGTTACATACAGGAATTGAGAAATAATCATGCTTTTAAAGCAGAGAGTCTCTACATATCATCAATATTTATTTTCAGTGCAATATTTAATAGTGTATTTAAGCATATTTCAGGTATTTTGTTAACAATGTAAAATTAATTTAAAAAAGCACATTGCCACCTCACTAAATGCAATAAAGACTGACAAAATCTAATACCCCTTCATGTTAAAAGTCCTGGAGAGATTAGGGATATAAGGAACATATCTAAACATAATAAACACAGTTCACAGCAAGCTTATAGCAACATCAAATTAATGGAGAGAAACTCAAAGCAATTCTACTAAAACCAGAAACAAGACAATGTTATCCACTCTCTTCTTATCTTTTCAATATATTGCAATTGGAGTTTTAGCTAGAGCAATAAAACAACTGAAAGACATCAGGGCATACAGATTAGAAAGGAAAAAGTCAAAGTATCATTATTTGCAAAAGATATGATAGTTTACATTAGTAAACCTAAAAAAATAAATTTACCAGGGAACTCCTACATCTGATAAATACCTTCCGCAAAGTGACTGGATAGCAGATTAAAAAAAAATCAGTAGCCTTCTTATATAAATTAACATTTGAATTGACTGCCAAGAAATCAAAGAAACCACACCTTTCACAATAGTCTCAAATTATTTAAAATATTTGGGATACTCTGACAAAGCTAGTAAAAGATCTGGAAGATAAAACTTTCAAGTCTTTGAAGAACAAAACTGAAGAAAAAATCAGAAGATGGAAAGATCTTCCAAGCTTACAGATTGGTTGAAATAAGACAGTCACATTGACCTTCCTACCAAAATCAATCCACAGATTCAATTTAATGCCCATCAAAAATACCAACAATTGTTTACAGCCCTTGAAAGGACAATTCTCAACTTCCTATGGAAAAACAGCAAGAAAGCAGGACAACTAAAACATTCCTGAATAATAAAAGAAATGCTGGAGGTATCACTGTCCCAGATTTCAAATTATACTCCAGAGCTGTAGTAATAAAAACTGCACTTTATTGCCATTAAAAACAGACATGTTGATTCATGGAAACTATTTGTACCTGAGTTTTCATGAAGAAGTCAGAGATGCACATTGGAAAATAGACAAGAGCAAACCATGTTGCTTGAACTTGTCTGTGTATAGAAAAATGCAAATAGATCCATATTAATCAGTGGTAACCAAAACAAACTCCAAGTGGAACAAAGGCCTCAATATAAAACCACACTAACTCTAATAGAAGATAAAGTAGGAAATATCTTTGAATTTGTCAGCACAAAAGAAACTTCCTAAACAGAGCAATAATAGCACAGGTACTATGATCAACAATAAAAGTGACCTCATGAAACAGAAAAGCAATCTATGGAATGAGAAAATATTTTCCATCCCTTCACATTTGGTAGAAGGCTTATCTAAAATATATAAAGAACGTGAGAATTTAGATACCAACAAAAAATCCAATTAAAAATAGTAAAGATCTAAACAGAAGTATTCTTAATAGAGGATCATCTCAAATGACTGAGAAGCACTTAAACGTTCAATATTCTTAGGCATCAGGTAAATGCAAATCAAAGCTACCTTGATATTTCATCTTACACCTATCTGAATGGCTAAGATAAAATGCATAAGTTGCAGCTCATGCTGTGGGGGTTTATGTGAAGCAAGGAGAGCACGCCACCATTGCTAGTGGAGTGCAAACTTGTAAAGACACTATGGAAATCAAAGTGATGGGTCTTCAGAAAATTGGAAAATGATCCATCTCAAGACCTAGCTGTACTCTTTTTAGTATCTAAAAGATGACCAATCATACTACAAGAACACTTGCTCAATTATGTTTGTTGTGGCTTTATTCATAATAGCCAGAAACTGAAAGCAATATGGGTAAATTGGAATAGCGTGGGGGCCATTGGGGTCAGGAGGGACAGATAAGGTGACAGGGATCAGGTGTGTAGAGAGAGAGAGAGTGCTTGGATAACCAAGAACCAGAGAATACATAGCCCAGAAACCGAGGGTAAACCCAAACCCTACAGCTATAAAAAGTCAAAAAAAAAAAGATTCTTTTTAAAATTTTTTATTTTTAATTAATTAATTAATTTGTTTGTTTAATCTCTTTTTTGGCTTTTCGAGACAGGGTTTCTCTGTGTGATGTTGGTGCCTGTTCCGGAACTAGCTCTTTTAGACCAAGCTGGTCTTGAACTCACAGAGATCTATCTGCCTCTGCCTCCTGACTGCTGAGATTAAAGATATATGCCACCATCATCCAGCTCTTATTTTTTATTGAGCTTTATATTTTTCTCCACTCCCTTCTCTCCCTCCTGCCTCTCTTTTACCCTCTTCCCTTTTCCCCACACTCCAATTTTACTTAGGGGATTTTGTCTTTTTCTACTCCCCATGTAGATTAGATTTATGTATGTCCCCCTTAGGGTCCACTTTGTTCTGTAGGTTCGATGGGGTTGTGAATTGTGGGCTGCTTTTTCTTTACTTAATGTCTAAGAGCCACTTATAAGTGAGTACATATTATATTTTTCTTTCTAGGTTTGGGTTACCTCACTCAATATTTTATTTTCTAGATCCATCCATTTGCCTACAAATTTCAAGATACCATTACTTTTTTTTTCCCGCTGAATAGTACTCAATGTTCAAATGTACCACATTTTCTTTACCCATCCTTTGGTAGAGGGGTATTAGCAAAGGACATGGTCAACAAGACAAAATGGCGGCCTACAAAATGGGAAAGATCTTCACCAACCCCACATCGGACAGAGGGCTGATCTCCAAAATATATAAATAACTCAAGAAACTGGTCATCAAAAGAATAAAATATCCAATTAAAAACTAGCCGACGGACCTAAACAAAGCACTATCAACAAATGAATCTAAAATGGCTGAAAGACACTTAAGGAAATGTTCCACATCCTTAGCCATCAGAGAAA
This sequence comes from Alexandromys fortis, assembly GCF_014885135.2. Taxonomy (NCBI): domain Eukaryota; kingdom Metazoa; phylum Chordata; class Mammalia; order Rodentia; family Cricetidae; genus Alexandromys; species Alexandromys fortis. Next base: position 33,000,498 of record NW_026067909.1, on the reverse strand, counting down.
TGCAAATCAAAACATCTCTGAGATTACATCTTACACCTGTCAGAATAGCCAAGATCTAAAACACTATTTTCAATAATAAAAAACAACAAATAAACAATCCAAAAGAAAGCAAAATAAAACAAAAAGGATGTGAAATTTCAGAGGCCTAGGGATCAAGCAGAGAAAAGTCTTAAAAGACTGGACAATATCATGAGTATGATGGTGTTGGTTGTTTCTGTGACTTCACCCTTACCTCCCAAGACTCTTGGTTCCTCTAACAGGGTGTTGCAAAGAGATTCATAAAATGCTCTGTGTGTGCATTCTCTAGTTGAGCAGGATGCCTTTAGACATCGCTCTCCTGTCATCTTTCTCTAGTGGTGTGGAGGCTGTGCTTTGCTTTATGCTTTTTGCAGCTAACTCTAGAGAAGTTGCATTCCTTAATAGTTTGATTTGTTCTGGGAAAGTTTACAAAATTGATATCTAAGCATAATGCCTTTTAGAATTGGCGCCTCACACTGGCAGCCCATTCACAAGCACGGCAGGCACCTTGATGCATCCACGAGCTGGTGGAAACACAAATTGGATTACTCTGCAGTTGTCACTTAAACTCACAGTGAGAATAGTCTGATAAATACCAGCTTGCTATTGGCTGCTTAATTGTTCTATTTTTCCCATGAACTAACATATACAATTAATTCAACACGATAAGGACATACAAATATTTGACAAGTCCTGATTAAAATCCATTGTCAAACGGCAATACCATTTCAAAATAACAGTGACAGTTTACACTGGCATGTACATTGATCATGGAAGACTCAATTTGTCTTAAAAATGGTTTCAATTAGGACATGGCAGGGGTTTTAAAATGACATTAAATTTATTTTATGACATTAAAATTATTATTTGGGCCAATCAGCCACAAGTTTGAAACCTTGCAGTTCACTAATGATCTCTGTAAGCATTCAGTTAGAGGCAACTTCAGGAAGGCCTGCTCTGCTCCAGCAAGCCCAGGATCCACCTTCAGCAAAGCAATGCAGCGTGGGTAAAGAATGGTTGACGAACATGGTGGTTGCAGCAACAGTCACAGGAAATCCCCTCAAGGGTTCCAATGTCTCTGAAGAACCATGCCCAACTTCACCAAATAAACAAGACCATGTGTCCCAGCCACCAGGCATGGGTCTCTGCCTTTCAAGTAAATCATCTTAGAACACATAATTTCTTCAGAGTCAGGACAGCTCCCAGTGACTGACATCTCCTCTATAACTGGAGGTTCCTCTCCCACCTGCCAGTTCCTGAATAACCAATCTGAGGCTTAATATTCATTAAAAAACTGTTTGGCCTATTAGCTTAGGCTTATTTTTAACTAGCTCTTCCAATTAAATTAACCCATTTCTATTATTCTACACATTACCTCTCGGCTCGTGACTTGTTACCTCACATCTTGCTTCTCTGGTGGTTACTGGCATTTCCCAGCTTCCAACTTCTTTTTCCTTTATCTTTTCTTGGATTTCCTGCTTGGCTCTATTTTGCCTGGCTATTGGCCAAATCAGCTTTTTTGTTGATCAATGGTAATAAAACATATTCACAGCATAAGAAGGGTATTCCACATCACTTTTTAAAAGCTTTTTTTTTTGTTTTATGTGGAAATTTTTGCCCCACACTGGGATGCCATTCCTTCCCAGCAGAACAGATCTGCAGTTTGTGAGAGGAAAGTTTGCTTATAAAGGGGTTTATTGACAGCAATCAACAGCACTTCAGCTATGCACTTCAGCTATGCTGTATCCCATAATTCATTAAGTCTATTTGTCTGGGTCCAGCCTCAATAGGATTCACATGTTCCAGGGTAGTAAAATGAAGATTAGAATTATTAAGCAAAAGGAACAGAGATATGAGAAAAATAAAAGACAGACATAAACACAAAAAGCACCGCGTGGAAGTTCAGTAAATACTGAAATTTCCCGCGTTTATATTCTATATGCTTGTATACCTTATTCCAAAAGAGGAGGAAACTGACTTCATTTCCATGATATAAGGAATAAGGAGAGCATCATCAGTCAAGCACTCTGTTGTTTGGACAGGACACGTAATGACCACACCCTTAGACCAAGTTTCCTGCAGGCAGCCACTCCATGAACCTCCTGCCAACCTCCCTTGAAGGAGCAGGAATAGACTTGAATTCTCCCACCTTTGGTCAAGGTGGAGTAGATCCACCTCTATACTCAAAATACAAATTAAACACACCCTAGGTGAGGATCTCTTGCTTGCAGCAACCTGTTGTCAACAACTTTCAGAGAGCAAGAATAAGCTCGAACTCTCTAACCTTTAGTCAAGGTAGACCGGATTCACATCTGTGGGCCATGATACCTACTCAGTGAATACAATGATTCCAGATCAAGTGTGATGATGTGGGAGTGTCATATCAATCTGTTGATTTCATTGGCTGAGCAATAAAGAAACTGCTTGGCTGGCCCTCATAGGTTAAAGCATAGATGGGAGGAGAAAATAGAATAGGATGCTGGGCGGAAGAGGAAGTGAGGGCAGACTCTGCTCTGCTCCCAGAGAGACCCGACAGCTCTGCTGGAGCAGGGACGCCATGCTCAGCTCTCCCGGGTAGACGCGATAGCTCTGCGCTCTGAGGCAGACACGGGAAGCTGAGACCCACGATGGACGTAGGCTAGACTCTTCCCGGTAAGCGCACCTTGGGGTGCTTACATGCATTACTAGAAAGGGCTAGTCCAGGTGCGAGAATTAGCCTGTAAGGGTTAGAGTTCATGGGCCAAGCAGTTCTTTAAATGAATACAGTTTGTGTGTTGTTATTTCGGGCATGAGCTAGCCAAGCGGCCGGGGTGTTGGGGACGCAGCCCCGCCGCTCCTATTTCAACAGTGTGAAGTTCAATTCCCATAGTGTGGAGAACTAGTGTTCAATCATGAACATTTTAATACCCATTCCAATGCTGGAGCTTTCTTACTTTTTGTTTAAAAAAGTCAGACTTCTTTATGGCTCATACAAATCTTTTTTTTTTTTTTTGACTTACAATTCTAAGTTCCAGCTCATTAATAAATCACAGGCCTCATATCCAGATATTCACTCATTTCTGATGGGATACCAGTAGAACAAATCAAGAGGTCATGCTCTATGGAGCTAGAGTCTGTAGTTCAGGCTACATTACTCCATAAACCTTTCAAACATGTCCCTTGTGCTGAACCCTGGTGTGGGCAACACCTTTCATCTGTGCTTGGTCAACCATGTGACATATGCAATATGGAAAGTGCCTGGAGACCCACTTCTCAGGAAGCCTTCTTTATTTTCCTTCTTTTCTATTGCTAAAGAGGAAGGGCATACATCTACTGGTCTTTGACAGAGAAACTCTGGAGCATACTGCCTTTATCGAGGCAGAATGTTGTATACATAATAAATAAGTAAATCTTAAAAAAAAAGAAACAGTAGCCTGTTTATAGCTTAGCCACAGAAATTTCAGTTCTAAGACTTGCTGGCACTCAGAGTTCCAAGGTGAGATGAGATTCAGTTTGGGGAATAAGTCTGAAATTAACATGGCACCACTCTCTGGATTGCTTGTAGAGTTTGAATCAATTGTCATTGATATTTTGTTTTTAATTTTGCTTTCCACTAAATGTATATGTGTTTACTTTGTAATGATAATAATAATGCATATATATGATATCAACCAGCTGCACTGGGCATCACAATATGCAACGTGCCCTTGTTTCTGCGTCGATGATCACAGACTAACTCTGCAACAGAGCTTTGATTAACTTCAGATTTTTCACAAATTTAATTGACATTGGTCCGATCTGTTTTGCTGGGTATAAGACAAGTCCGCACCAAAGGTGAAAAGGGCAATCAGATGTGAGAACATCTAGGATTCACTTTCTATCCACACTATTCTCCAGTACAAAGGGTGTGCACTCCCCAGCTCTATTGAGTAAAGAATACGCAAAGAATTTTTCTTAACTCTTAATAGTTCCTCTTATATGACTCAAGCCTGTGAGAAAGCATGGCCGTGTCAATATTGAGAAACATGTAATAGAGGTAGATACTATGTAAGGTTGTGCTCCTATTCTTAGCTGACAGATTAGCTAGGATATGCAGATGAAACCATGAACTACACACTTTTTCCAGGTCTCTCAGCTTAATACATCTGCTTTTTTCCCTTCTGCTCACTGATGAAAGATGATAGTAACGTCCCCAGTGTTGCCTGTTTCTACATGTAGACCTTAATAAATGATTCATGACAAATTGTGCTTTCTAGGTCAAGGACACATGTTGATGTCTATATCAGTAGAAACTGACAGAGATGTCACTTTGATACCCTAGGTCAGAGGTTTAACCCCATGTGCTTAATAGAATCTTTGAACAAAATGTACATTCTTCTATAAATGGCCATAAGGCTGTCTATGGTAGCTACCTCTAAGAACTCACTATTTATGGAGATGATTCCCTGGGCATTATTTGGCTATGTTAACCTCATTGAGGGACAATAAGGGTGATTCATGCAGTGAAAAATCATTAGTAATTGGCAATTAAAGGATACAGAGACAAGTGTTCTTTTTCCTTCTTAATTTTATTTTGTGAATATGGTAACTGGGCAGCCCTTATAGTGGAAGACCGGTAAATTATGACAAATTATTTTAAGTAGATAAAGAATGGATGAGGTATGCCTCTGTCATTTTAAGGCTACCTTCCTTTGTTCACATTGGATCATGTGTTTTTATAAGTATTTATATATCTTAATACAGCAAATATGTTAAATGCAAATGTGTAATTAATTTTATAGTTAGTGTTGTAGGTATTCAATTTTGAACTTTTAATTCATTATCTGTAGTTATCATACATACACATACACACCAATACACACACACGCGCGCACACACACACACACACACACACACACACACACAATTTGCTCAGACAACTAACGGAAGGTGTTACAGTGGGTTTAATTATATTCTTGTCATTCACAACTCATCTTTTACAGCACTCGTTTGCATTCATGTCTAAGTAAGCAATTGCTTCTTTCATGTCTATATCTTATATATCACACCAGGGGACCTCCTATACCCTCCACTTAATTTTTTAGTATTTCCACACTCAAGATCATATAATTTTTCTTCTTAACCTCTTGTGCTGTATTTTCAACGGGTGACTATTATGGTTTGTTTTCTGTTTTTGTTTTTTGAGATAGGGTTTCCTATGTAGTCCTGACTGTCATGAAACTCACTCTGTAGACCAGGCTGGCCTCAAACTCATTGAGATCCACCTTTCTCTGCCTGCCAAATCCTGGAATTATAGTTGTGTGGCACCCCTGCCAGACTCAATTGTTGGCTCTTATTAATTTATGCCTGACACATCATGCCACTTTTCCCAAGTTCTTTCTAGCTACCCTTTATCTTCTCTGGACCTGTTCACTCTGGGGTTTAACACCCTCCCCCACTTTTTAAAATTTGTCTTCTATCCCTTTTGGCTTCCAGCTTTCCATTTTTTTCTGCAAATCCTTCTCATGAATTTCCTCATCCTACGGTATCTTCTGCTCTTTGTTATCCTCCCCAAACCTCTTGGCCTCTTAAAACTCCTGCCTAGAGTAAGGACATTTGTAAATGTAAAGGCACTGACGGTCAAAGATGTTCCTCTCAATAACTGTTTTCCATCCCTTCTTTTTCTTCAGACTAAGTTTTAGTATATGATCTTTGTATTCCAGGATTATTGTGATTTTATCTTTAATATTTATTTCAGAATTTCTCCTATAGTAACCATTGCTAAAAATAATTGACAGAATTTATTTTTAACAAATAAAGTAATAGCCAAATAATTGTGGTATCTAAATATCAATTAATAAATCATCAATTAATAAATCAAATAGCAGGCAACTCTCTGATAAAAACTAAGTAGAAATATCACTCAATGATAATCACAGATTCACCCAACTAGATCTTAGAATTAGGTGATTTAGCAAACATGTCTTTCTTTGAAGCTTAATGTAATATTGCTGTAGGTGGAAATAGGCTATTAAATTCTCTTTAATCAAGTTAACTTTATTACAGGAAATGTCATTTTAAAAAAGCACTTGGGCCAAGTGGTTAAGATTTTATACTATCCATATGGAAATCATGAGTTTGCTAAGTAGCTCCTGTTTATATGACTCTACACAACTTCCCTTTTTCTCTTTGTTCCTGGATTTTCTATTTGGTAAGATGCTGATGAAGAAGATAAAGTATCCATCTGTTTGATGTGCTCTACATTTGAGCTAGACAAGTAGACACATTAGTATAGGTAGGCACTCTGTTTTAGAGCAAGCACATAGTAGGGGTTAAGGCATTTAAATACCTTGGGCTCTCTGTTTTAACTATCATATTGCTCTTAGAAAGCACTTTCTCTAATAATTTGTAGTTTTCACAAATACACACACACACACACCTTGAAGCTTAAGAGATTCTAGAAGCATAAATATAACAACTTTTAAATACAGTTCTAGAAATAGTTAGGATTCTATTTTTGCACATTTAAATGTTTATGGAGTTAATTGAGACAAGCTATCCTATGTGAAACTGTGTCCATGGTAGTAACATAACTGAGATCCACTGCTATGGTTACAAGATTTAAACTGTGCCTTCATTTTTCTCTATATTTGGCAGGTGACTTAGATCTGAGCCTTTGAGTATTTATCTATACGAACTCTGTTGACCAATACTTATACTTGAATGTAAAATTGAACAGTTCAGAGTTGGCAGCTAATAAGTACTAGCCAGTATTATTGTTTTCAATATAACAATTTGCTTTATTCTTCTGACATAATTTCTAAAATTGAGCGTCTTTGAAAACAAAATCTTAGCTAGGTTCAAAAATCATTGTGCATTGATATTCAATAAATCACTGGTATTCAAATAAGAAAAGAAAAAGGGCTGCGCCTTAGGTGTTAAAATCACTCTCTCATTTGCCTATAATCAACACATCAGCTTTCAAGGCAGTGTGCACATTGTGCTGGTCACTGCTTACTTAAATTGTCAAACCCCTTATTTTGAAATATATGTAGGTAGAAGGAATTCCCAACAGTGTTCTCACTCTGAGATTAAATGAGAAACAAAAATTAAATTTAATTTCAATAAACATGTGTTCAAACATAAAAGTGAGAATGATGTACTTTACCTTTTTTAGTATTAGCAGTTGCAAACCACGTACATGTTTAATCTGTATTTTTCCCTTTAAAAGCGTTATTAACTTTATATTATAATAAGTACATTCTGGATTCAATTAACTCATGATGAGAAGTGTTAGCTATCTCTAGTTCTATAGGCTCATGTGCATGTGCTTCTGAAGAAAGTAGAACTCCATGAAAAGAGTTTGTAGCAGAGCAAACTACTTATAAAACAATCAAGGAAGCAGGAAACGACTGAATAACTCTGCTCTCCAAATAAATGCTAGCATAGTTTAATGATGTAAAGATCTTCCATTGGTCCCATTACATCACATAGCAATGGTATTACCTTAAGACTAATCTTTTGGGGTCGAGGCATTTAGGAAGTGCTTGTGCAGTCACAGAACAAAGGAAAAATATTTGGTGCCATTTATGCTATATTATAGCAACAGAATAGGTGTCTTTTTAAGAGCGTGAACTACACGGGCTAGAGATATAGTTCATCAGTCAAGAGTATTGCAGTGCCCACTTGGCAGCTCATAACTAGTTGTATCTCCTGTTCTAGGGAAACCGATGTATTCTCCAGACCTCTTCAGGCATTCAACTGTGTGTGCATGTGCACAAACACACACAGTGCACACAAACACATAGGCAAAAGCTCAAACACATAAAATAAAAACTAAAATCTTTTTAAAAATAGAGTTAGCAACAAAACAACAGTATATATTGCCTTGCAAAATGAAAATGGATCACTGCAGGCTAGCACTGAAGATCTAATCTGTATTGTAAAACCCAATCCTCTCGTGGAATTCTACAAATCTATTCATTTGCATGAAATTAATTGCAAAATATCTTTTTATCTGAGATAATTCTGGTATTAAATAAATATAATCCAAAAAAGCACATTGGGGTGTTTAATAGATGGATTTTTCTAATATCATAGGATGACTTCTAATTTGATTTTATATTATTTTAATATTTTAAAAATAACACCTTCAGTGAACTCTTTCTAGATTAAAATGCCAACATTGGTATTTATATTTGAACAATGAGTTAATCATATCTAAATTGGAAACTTCCCCGAGACTGCACTAGGCTGCAAATGTCATCTACCAAAAAGAAGACCTCAACATGGCCATCTCTATATCTCCTTGTCAGGTACCTATATTTCACTTTATTATGCTTCATTAAATATTGGGCAACAAAGCATTTGAACTTCTCAAATACATTGTATCCTGTGTGCACTTCCTGATCCTCTAATGCCTTTCATCAATGTTTCTCTAAATATGTTTCTTTCAGAGTTCTTCAGTATGTGCAGACTGAAGGCCAAGGCCATTTTCGTTGACTGGGCATATACACTAGAATAGGAAAAACCCTGAGTGTATACCCAGCGTTCTCTCTTACGCAAATCAAGAGCATAACAGTGGCATGCAATGGACAGTCATTATTTTGTGCAAAAGTAGCACAAAGTCTATTTCCCCATGGCTTTTATAGCCATTAGAGTCAAAGCAAACGAAAGCCATTGCCATCTTATTTCTAGTACAATTACTGCACTTTGATAAAATACACTCAGGGTCCTTTCCCAGTAATGTACCCTCACACTAATCAAAAGCAATTCTGGACAGAAAACATTCTTCTTATGAATATAGAAATTTGCTTTATTATGTTTGAGTCAGAATATGATGGAGGCACTCAGCAGACTTACAGGCCAAACTTGAAAGCATTTGCTGATCATGAAAGAAATCTTTAATTAGAAAATAAGGTTCATTTAGGTAACTTTAAATGTGAAATAAATGAAATGGCCTGCAAGCAAGTACATCATGGTCTTACCTTTATAAACAAAGTAATATTTCTTTTCCTGGAATCCTGATCAATGCAGATGGAAATGACTACATTCTTGCGTATTTTCCAATTGCAGAAGAGTTATTACTTTCATAATATTTGGGAGGGCTAATCTCAGCTCTCAACTTGACACACTTGGGAAGAGGAAAGCTAGATGAAGCATTAACGACATCAGATAGTCTGTAGGCATTTCTGTGGGGGCATTTTCTTGACTGCTAATTGCTATAGGAGGGGCCAATCAGTGTGGTATCAGCTCTGAGCCAATTAATAAGAAAGGTACTTGTAATGAGCCTTGGCACAATCAAGTAAACAGCAATCCTCTATAGTCTCTACTTTACTTGAGCCTCTAGTTACTGCCTTGAGCTCCTGGTGTGCTTTTGTTGTCAATGATCAATGAATGTAACATCAGAGATGAAAAAACAAACAAACAAACAAAAAATAACCTTTTATATCACCCCCCCCCATCAGCATGGGCACTATGGGCTCATAGAAAGTAGCAACAGAAAACATGGTGCCTGCAAGAGTCTGCAACCGGTCCTTGCATATAGGTTGTGGTTGTTAGCTTGTGTTTTTGTGGAACTCCTAATAATGGGAACAGGTATATCTCTGACTCTTTTTCCTGCTCTTGAGACTCATTTCCTCCTTCTAGGTTGCCTTGTGCAGCATTAGTATGAGGTCTTTTGCCTTGTCTTATTGTACCTTGTTTTGTCCATTTTGGCTTCATCTCTTATAGGCCTGATCTCTGAAGAAGAAATGGGAGTAGAGGGTGAATCAGGTATAAAGAGAAGATACAGGAGATCTTGAGGGAATAGAAGGCAGAGAAACTGTGGTTGAGGTGTATTTTATGAGAAACTAATCTATTTTAATTAAAAGTAAAAACAGAAATTTTCAAAATTAGAAAAACATAAATCTAATGAAGGAAATAAATTTCTTTTATCCCCAAACTGCTTTTATTTTTATAATAAAACAGGAGGTTTTATTATCATAGCAGGAAAGGTAACTAGAATTTAATTTGCAACTGTCTACAAATCATTTTGTTTTATACTTATCTATGAAATTTTAATCAATGCAAAATGGAAGAAATGCCAAAAAGCTTTTTAAGGTTGATGTTAAAGGAATGTAGTACCATATCTTTAGGGAATAATTTGGGGGCATTTTGTTATTTTGTTTTGCTCATCTGAACTCAAATGTCATAACTGTTTTCATTAAATGGAAGGTTTTCTTTCTTCTTTATTTTTGCTGTGAGTTATTTATATCTTGAAGAAAATAATTCTATGATAATTTTGAAAATGTGAAAAAATATTATTGTGCTTTTACATCATATACAAACTCTTAATGATTTACACTTCATTAAATCTGTTTGCCAATATAATTTTAAATCGTTAACTCAAGCTTTTCCTATTGTAATCATGATTGCTATGTAGATAACTTAGATCACCTGACTCCTAAGATCATTCTTTTGATGGCAAAAGCACTAATAATATTACTGATTTATCTAATGTCACCTTGCCAGTGCATTAAGTATGGTTGGTATTGAAACCTAGGCAGCATGGCACCCAAGCCTCAACAATAATTCTTTCCCAACAGTGGATTTTTCCAAGACCTATTCTGTTGTTTTCATCTTCACAACAACAGGAGGAGAAATGTGAAGTCATTTTTGTGCAAGTGTTGTACGAATACTATGAACCAAAAAACACAAAACAAGGTACAGACCATAGTGAGAATGACTGCCACTGAATGAAATCCTGCTGTGGGTTTGTGTATCTATGTGTCTAATACATGAAAAGTGTTACTACATTGTGGCTATAATAACAAAAGTACTAGATATGAGAGGTTCAAATAACACACACTTATTCTTTATGGTTATTAATCTGAAAGTCCAAGATCAAGGAACAGTCAGATTGGGTGTTGTCAAAGGCCCCCTTTTTCTGGTAATGGGAGAGAGAAAGTGGGTAACAGAGTTCTCTATAAAAGTATACTGACCATGCCCACCGGGCTGTAGCTTGATCTGATTGCTTGAAGTCTCATATACAACCTTGCGACTGGTTAGAGTGTTAATGTAAGGAAAAAGCGGGCTCATAGTAGTGCACTTTATATCTTAAAGACTAAGTGTTGAAGAGAGGCTGTTTCTATGTGGTACATATATGGTATATTTAATAATTATAATATTTGTCCCAATGCTTCCTACAAAACAAACATTATTTTTACAAATCAAACACAGAGTGAACTGATAACTTTTGCTAATCAAAACCATGAAGAACAGATATATACATATCTTGTGTATATAAAGAACCTCTGCTCTTTTGGTGCAGGAATGTGTCCATGAAAGGATGGAAGGAAAGAAGTCACGGATCATTCATTTCAAAGTCACTGGAAATTCAGACAGATTTTGATCTTTCTTGATCGTCAAAATTTCTTTTCCTAATTTGCTCCATGGGTTAATATTTATAAATTTTATTTTCATTTATTTTTTCCTAGTATTGGTAAAAATAATTCAAGGGCAGAAAAAAAAATGACAGATATGGGGGAAAATAATCCATAATGATAACAAAATGAATACCATTGTCTGGGAAAGAAGTAAAATGAGAACTATAAAAAGAAATCACATAAAGTTATTTTACTTTATTTGCATATAAAATAATCTCAAAGTCTTTATCAACTTCTACTTCTAAAAGACAACACATGACTTATAAGTGAACAATATTTATAAATCTCAACAAATGAACTCTGAGATAAATTAATAAGAAATTAAATATGGGAATGCATTGTATTTTATGGAACATAATTGAAGACTTGCATGTTTTCTTTTAATTCACAACACAGTCCTATTAATATACTAAACTTACAAGTCCACATAGAAAAAAATCAGTGCTCCCTCCTGTTGTTCAAAGAGGAAGAGAAAAACCCAACGGTATGAAAATGGATTTGTTATGAATCAGAAGTTACTAAGGGTCAGATATCTGGGAAGTGTTATAGGGAACTGTTGCTGGGTTTATGTTCACAGTAATTGAAAAATGAAATACTTGAATGTGGATATGGGCCAGTCCAGAAAAGAGCATAAGTAGACCAGAGAAGTGTGTTCTGTCAGACAAATCATCCGTTCATCAAACTGGGGTTGAGACAGAACCATTAGCATATTTTTTTTAAATGAGGACTTCCTATAACCCAGACTCTGTAAATCATGAAGCTATTCATGGTGTTGAGATCAGATCAGCTCAGTTAGTCAGGGACATCAAAAAGAATCTGCATAGAGATGGGCAGAAAGCAAGGACCATCTGGAGATAAAAGGAGTTTTTGTATTGACTTAACATTATGCTTACTCTAACAACAACAACAAAAAAAAAAAACAGTAGTTACCACACTGTTAACTTCCAATTTTAAATACTCTCTCTTTTTTTCTGCCCTACTGTCTGCAAGAGTACAAGGAAGTAGAATCTCTGAGAAGCATAGTACCCAGAAGAACCAATTTCACATCATAAGACCCTCCAGAGTCTGGATGTTGATAACCATTGCTCAGTGTTACTTAGTCACATTCTATGCCTTTGGACATTTCCCACAGCAACTCTGCCTTCTCCACATAGAGTCTACCAAAGGATGTTGGTAAATGTTCTTCCAGGAAGAAGCTTCAGAATCATTCACTCCAGGGAAAATGCTCTCTGGAAACTTAGTTTCCAAAAAAAGTAGGCCAGGACAACCTTAATGAGTCGAAACCATGTAGAAAGAGAGAATCCTCGAGTAATTAAGGACAGACAAAACCATCCACTGAAGAATCTCTGCAACTTCAGTTTCAAGAAAACCCCCAAATGAAGATACAAGTCAAGACAAGTGAAGCAGAATAAGAACCTGGTAGCTTGCAGAATTCAGACAAAAATGCACTTCCTTAAAGAACAGGTTGTTTATAATAAAGTTACATAAACCAAATCAGTCATCAAATTTATACACACTCTTTAATTGCTAAAAAAATGAAATAAATATTAATTTTATTACTGATGTACCAAAAATATGTTTAAATGTACAGAACTGAATTTACTAATAAAAGAGTCTTCAGTAGACTTCAGTTTTGCTTTGTTGTTCAAATTATTGACGTGGTGGTACTTCAAAGATTCTCAATACTTAACATGTGCCAAATGCTCTATTAAGACCCGGTGTTTCCACACAATAATGATTAACACTTATTGGTATTTGCTGTGTACCAGCCTCTGCATTAAGTTTTCTACTCAGTGAATTCTTACAACTTCATATTAAAGAATTAGAAATGCCTGTTACTTAAGACAGAAGCAGAGAATATCGAGGAACCCTTGCTAACGCATACACCTATGATGACAAATGGGATGGACGTTATGACAGAGAATCACTTTGGCTATCATAAGTCATCACCACTGAAAACTCCCATGTGCTGCAGTCTAGGAACACAGTAGTGTCTAAACACGGGTTCCTGGACCTGAAATATTAGTTGATTGTTTTTCTGATATCTCTAAAGATTAATTGACAAAATTAAGATGCATGAGTATGGGAAAGATACCACATAATTTGTGTTATGGTTGAATCTGCTATGTCTTCCATGGCCTAAAGACTGGAAACTTTGTTGAGCAGTTGTTGGCACTATTCGGGAACAGGGAAACTTTGGCAAATGGAACCTAGCTGTTTTGAGATCAATAGACTAATGATACTACCACATGCTATGGATGCTGAGCACAGAGCTACATGGTTTGATATTCACTCTCCTGGGTTTTAGTCCCACTTTCACCCTATTACTTCCTTCTTTCCTCCAGTCACCACACCCCTTGTATTGAGAATACTTTGCATCACATTAGATGTTGAAAGTCTGAAAGTTTCTGACTTATTTCATAGATACTTATGATTAAGAATTTATACCGATTATCAAAACTTACTGTAATGATCATTAGAACAGTTAAGACTTTGAATTTAGATTCAATAGATTTGCTTTAAGAGATGGTCGGAGTCTTTAATGTCCAAAGTGTAATGTTCTGTTTTAAATCTGAAATGCTCTAAACAGTCTCGTATTTTTAATGGCTGCTGACATTTGGTGCTGACATTTTGGGAGGATATGGAATCCCAAGAACATAATCTCAGCTGATAGAAGTCGGTCATCAGTCCGTGGGGATGTGACTTGAGGGCTTTACTCAGCCTTTTCTTTTGGCTTTGTTCTTTGTTTTCTAGCTGGACATACACACACACACACACACACACACACACACACACCACACCCCTTCTGCCATACATTTCCCCAGCCATGAGCTGAGCTTTCCTGCTATGTCTTCTACATAATGAGATGAAGGCTTTGAAGCCATGAAAGAAAGTGAGTCTTCATACCTTTCTGTTAGGTATTAGAGTAACAGTGACAAAAATTGTTCTCCTGCTGTGCTTTGTGTCTGAGCCTGACACAGCTCAGATCTTCTGAGAGAGAAGTCTCAATTAAGACAGTTCCCAGAACAGATTGTCCTCTGCAAATATTGTGGGGAAGGGGTTGCCTTGATGGTTATTTGAAGAGAAAGAATCCAGCTTTCCTGAGGGTACCATTCCTAGAATTGGTAAGCATGAGCCTATAAGTGAACCAGGAAGCATTATTCTTCTGTGATATCTGCTTCAAGTTTCTGTTTGAGTTCCTGCCTAACTTCCGTCAAGGACACATTGTCACCCCAAGCCCCTAATGCTGCCTTAGTTATGGTGATTGTGGTAGTAACTGAACGTAAGAACAAGTACCTAAGAAAGTCGATTTCATATGCGAAAGTGACGCAGAAATAATGCAAAAATAACTTGGCTCTTCTGTACCTAAATCAAAACCAAGACCCTGTGAAAGTAGATAATGACAGAGACTCCTGCCTTATTTTCATACCTGTGGCTCCACCTTTTCTCTGATGAGATCTGCTACCTCTCTTCTTCTATCCTGTACCTGGTGGCAGAACTAGGTCAACTTGTTCAAAAAAGCAGAAGAGTTTAAGTGTGTTCTGATTTTCTCTTTGAAAAACAAAACCCTTCACTGGGGTTCTATTTCAATTCATGGCAGAAGTTTCACAGGGAAAGCAGCTGGGTCATGGGCCTTCCATGGTGGCTGGAGAGTAGGTCTTCCAACCTAGAAAGGCAAATCTGAGTAAAACTTGGAATTTCATTAAGTCAAATAGGACACATTCCAGCATGTGAGGCAGAGTTTGGATTATGGGGTAAATAAGATAAGAAGAGGATATCAATCCCCAAAACTAAAATGAGATCCTAAGAAACACATACACACAATGTATTTTGATAGTAATGCATCCCACTGTAGGCAGAATACAAATAAATAAGTACCTACATTTGCCAAGGATTTAAAAGTGTCTATTTCTCACAACGAAAGCTACTGTCCCACATGGCTACATATGAGGGCCTGATATCATAAGGGATTATCTACTACCTCAAGCCTGAAGACTGTGGTTGCTGTGCATCAGAACTCACACTAATTAGAGTTGACTGAGTTGTTTCTCAAAATGTGAATCAAATCCACTAATGAAAATATAAGTTTTCCTAAGTTACTGCAAAGATAGACACATTTTCTTATTACAACATTCCATGTGCAATAAAAAATCTGCAACTCTTATATTTTGTGACCTACCTCGGCCCTCTACATATATGTGGCAGCTATGTAGCTTGGTCTTCTTGTATGCCTCCTAACGATGGGAGAAGGAGCTATCCCTAATGCTTTGATTATCTCTTAGACACCTACTCCTCCTACTAGAGAGCCTTGCCCAGGGGAGGTGCTTAGTTTTACTGCAACATGATATGTCATGCTTTATTGATACCCATGGGAGCCCTGCCTCTTTCTGAACAGAAACAGAAGAAGAGTGGATTGAGGTGAGGGCAGAAGTGGAAGGGAACCGGAATGTGAGCAGGGAAGGGAAATTGTGGAAAGAGTGTAAAGTAGATTAGGGAAAAAAAAAAAAGAAATTTGCAACTATCTTAATTAGCAGTGAGTACTTATGCAAATAAATAAGTTCAATTTGTAAGAACAGCAAGATGGGAAATTTTCTTCTCAAAGACGAGGCAGCTATTAACAGCAAATGAAATTACAAATGTTATGGAGAAGTAGTATGTACTCAAGAAGATCCAGGTAATCCAGGGAAGATGGGAACTCAATGATTTGAACTATAATATCAGCGAGAAGATTTTTAAATAATTTATGTGATCTAAAAAGCATGTAGCTTTTTAAAGATACAGAGACAAGGGAGTCCTGGGTGAAGACTCTTGAGAAACTGATATGATAGAAACAAAGGACTTTGCCAAGTTGTAGGGGAAAATTTGTCATAAATGAGTAATAGATTTTAGAGCTTTTCTCAAGGTATTTGAGCATGGGGTAAGAAGATGACATGTGGATAAGGGCAGGTCATTTATAAAAGGAAAGGGTAGAAAGGAAAAATGTATAGAAGAGTAGACAAGTGAGGTTTCAGACATGTCGGTACAGGAGCCATACACATCGGGAGACAGGCAGGATAGGATTACCTCAAACACAGGGAAATAAGCATATATTCTGAACTCACAAGTATGCACATCTGAATGGAGGGAGATGCTGTGAAAAGAAGTGAGGTAACCATAGGCCAGCAGCAGCTGCTTCTGAATCCATAATAAAATGATGCTATTGATCCTGCTGGGTGGCAAGTGCCTGGAAAAGGGGTAAAAAGCTTGAATCAAGGGTAACTTTGTGTGAGAACCAAGCAGGATTTAGTGCTTCTCAAATAGCAAACTCTAAATTAATATTTACTGAATATGAAGATCACAAATGAGAGTAACTGCCAATCAGGCTTCTTTTAATTCTGTTCAGTTCAAGCCTGTGACTCCATCTCCCTGCTCATGGGAAAGCATTCCGTATCTCACCCTGCATAGCTTGATTACATGTTGCAATCATTTTATCTATGGAGCAGACGCGATAGGACCAAGGTTCCCAGGTTGTTATGTCAGCTAATTGATGTTTATGGAACGCTGACAGGTATAGAAAGCAAACTGTCCCGTGCTCAGATAAACTCAGAACATCCCAAAAGACCCATTTAAATCCCTTCGCCTTAGTGACTCATGGGAGTTGGTCGGACAGATTGAGAAAATACTTTTATTTTATGTGTTTCCCATTTCTAAACTGTGAAGTGTAAAGAACAACGGAAAGGAGTTAACACTAAGAGAGGGTGCCTCGGGTAGGTAGCCTCACCTTGGGAAATAGGGGATTAGGTTGAACTGTGCCGTTATGCCTCAAACAAAACCAACTATAACTAAATTCTTGCTTTTGAAAAAAAAATAATTTCCCCTATAGGAAAAAAGTTATAATTATTATAAAATATAGTAGGAGAAGGTACCTTTGGGGATTAATAAGTAAAGATTCCAAAATTATAAGCTATTTATTAATATCATTACTCCTGCTCCCCAGGATGTAAAGGCGTTGTCAAATCCTCCAAAGTAAAAGTTGTCCTTCTATCTTGTGCCTGGAGATTTGTGTAGTTTTGAAAGTCAGACTCTTAAGAAAAAAATAACAGCATAATTTGCACTAATTGAATGATATTCATTCTGACAGTCTAATAAAGCCATGTACTCTCACTTGACTCTGCCTTTGTAAATGAGAGAAATGCTTAATATGCCTACCAAACATCCACACTGTGTCAGGAGGTCCTGCTGCCTACCTTTGAGAAGCTGAAAATGGAGGAAGCGACTGTTTTAGCAAGAGTAACTGAACAAGCAAGAAGTAGATGTGACCTCTACCTCCATCATTTGGGGAACACAGGAAAAAAGAAAATCATGCAAACACAATTAAATATGTGCTATCAACCCGGTGGTGGTGGCGCAGGCCTTTAATCCCAGGGCTCAGGAGGCAGAGGCAGGCGGATCTCTGTGAGTTCAAGGCCAGCCTGGTCTATAAGAGCTAGTTCCAGGACAGGCACTAAAACTACAGCGAAACCCTGTCTTGAAAACCCAAAAATAAGTAAATAAATAAATAAATAAATAAATAAATAAATACGTGCTATTTATTTGCCTTCTTGTTCAAATTTTCCTTGGGTCTTAACATTATGTAGAATTGGATCCAAAATCAAAGTAGAAACTTTAGTCTCTTCCAGCTTGTGAACCCAGGAGATCTATTGCTCTCAGATATGTTTTTCTCTGTGCAAAATGCAGCTTGTGTTTAAGCTCAAAGACTTGGTATGGGTTGGGGCTGGGTAAACATTTGCCACGCGAGCATCAGAATCTGAATTTGCATCCTAACAATTATGTTAAAAGCCAAAGTCATTACCTGCTGCTGTAATGCTATTGCTGAGCAACAGGAGATACCTGGATTCCATAGGAATCAATTAGCAGGCAGTAGAGTGAATTTGGCTTCACTGAGGGACTGTGTTCAAATCCAAGGTCAAGAGTTATTGAGGGGAAGATACTGGAAGTCAAACTCTGGCCTCTTTGTTCGTATACATATATGTGCTTACACTCCTGCACAGACAAGGAAGCACACACAGACAAGCACACACTGACATACACAATAGGAACCAAGGGTGGGGTTTAAGACATACAAAGGTGGTAAAGTGAAAACACCTCTTTCCAAGAACAAACACCCGATTTCCATTAGCTGAGGAAATGAGAGGGAAGGAGCACTCAGTCATAACTCAAACAAATCTGAAAACCAAATTATTTATAAATCTAATATAGAAGTAGATATGAGTGCTGTCCAATACATTATAACTGATTAAAATAATTAGTGTTCAATGGACTGTCAGGTTAAGTAAGAACTTGGAAATCATCACTATAGCTTACAATAAGATAAAGCTTTACAATGAAACACAAATATCTGTCCTTGGGCCTATTAGAAAGCCAAGGTTATAGAGCAAATCATTTCATGCGGGTCTGGAAAGAAAATCAAAATTGGCAGGAGAGGTGGGCTTATTGAACAGTAGGTACTATAGATATAACAAAGCAGAAAAAACAAGTTATGGTTTACCTGGCAGTTTTGATGAACAAGGGTATCAGTGGGAAACTCCCAGAGATCAAAGAGATGGGGATTTTTCATACTTTGGTAAGAGAAAAGGATGGTGGGCATAGTTTGGAACATTCTCAAAAGTAAATGCTAACATCAGGAGAAAAGGTATTTCCTGAGCTGGGTTTAGTTGTGGGGAGGGCGTATGCCTGGATGGCAGCCTTTCTTAAGAGAGAGATTGAGAAGCCTCCGATATATGTTACAGCCACAGATGGCTGTCAAAAACCCATTAACAGTGCAAAATGAGTGTGCAAAGCACTATCTGTCTCTAATGTCACCAGCACACCATGAGAGTATTTGGCATGCAAAATGCCAACCATTTTGGAGCAGTACTTTGAAAGTAAGACCACCAAAGATCCAGGAAAAACTGGGAGACCTGGGCATGTTAATCTGTACCTACCATGAAATACAACCCAGTCTCCAGCTAGAATAAGGTAAGTCTTCAAACCAAAGACCTGAAGCTTGTTTCCTGCAGATACTACCCCTCTGGCTTTCAACAGAAACGGAAAGAACAAGGGAAAACAAAACACTTCCTACAGAGATAGAGAAGCCTTAAAGATATAGCCAGATAAGACATATTCAGGAATTACTGGTCAGGGAATTAAAAGCAAAATAAAACAAAAAACCGTGGTTAAAATATGAACCTAGAAACAGTTGGCGATAAATAACCATAAACTGGTAGGCAGGTGAACAGGTGAAGGTTCTAAAGATAAATTAAAGTGTTAGAAATGAAGAAAAACACTGTGTCGGGGAAGTGAAGATTGCCTTTGAGCAGGAGATTGGAGACAACGATCAAAAGCATCAATGAGCCTAAAGAAAATTAATACTCCTTTGCACATACATTATGGCTTCCAGTCAGTGTTTTTATGGGACTACCATGCATGTGAACACATGAGTCTCTGATTCTCATGCCCTTGCGTAGGCTCTCTTCCATCTGTGGGTTTTCCTTGCCCAACTTCAATGTGATATTTTTGTTTTCTATTATTTTATCAATTTTATTATATATATATATAATATCATTTAAATAAATAAAATGAAATTGTCTCAAAATGCAATGAAAAAAGCTAGAGATACTAACTTGAAACTGTGGGTGGTGGTTCAAAGGTCATGCATATTTGTAATTGAAGTACAAGAAGAGGAACAAAGGAAAAAGCAGTTATAATACCAAAATGATAAGCTCCAAGATTCACTGGATCACTGAGAGTGATAAAAGAAACTCAATGACACAGCAAAATGTAGCATGATTTTAAAAAATATAACAAAGATACAACCCCTAGATGTAACTTCTTTCAGACTTCCAAATGGCGAAGACTTCCAAATGGGAATAGAATCAAAGTATCTTACTCATTAAGGAAGAAGACAACCATGGTGTCATTACTAACAGACATCACATCAGAAGGCAGAAAGATAATATATTGAAAACAATGGTAAACAAAAGTCCATAGTTCCAGGCCATGCAAAAAAAGGATAGAAAGGATAGCTACTTTTGATATGTTTAAAAATTATATTTTGAATCCCAACTTTAACTAATAAAAATGATTGATGTGGTAACACTTATAAAAAGAAAATACATAAAATGTTCAAGTGAAAACAGAGAAAGCATAAAAACGTTACACAATGAAACAAAGGAAAATACTTTGTAAATGTAGAGGATATTCAAACTACACAAATAATTGCTTAAATGCCTATTTAAATAGACATAGGTCATACGTTATATACCTTTATTGTATGTTACCTATAAAAATCATTAACAAAGGACACATTTGAAAGATATATGCCTTGATAAAAATTTAAAGTGTATGTTTTAAGGAATGAAAATTTAGTGAAACCCTTCTGCTATAATAGAACACAGGGGCATTGAAACCAAAATCTCTATCAAGGAAATTACTCATTCAAAAGTAATTAGTTCCTTGTTCAGCAACATTGAAATCTACACTGGAGTTAGATGGGAATACCTGTCTCTTATATGAGGGGTGACAACAGCCAAATTAATAATTACAAGTTAAACATGACAAACACTTTTAATAAGTATATGTCCCAGAATAATTAGAGTAGAATGCTGAAAATAAAAACTCTAGTAGGGGAAGAGGAAGAAAAATTCATATCTTACCTTGTAGGAATGAATTCCAAGTCTATGGGTAGAAGGGAAGGCAGTGAGGCAACAGAAAGACAAGGTGCGCATTCTGATCCGTTGAGGTCGTGGCCAGGAGGGGAGATGTTGAGAAATGGGGCCCAAATTTGCTATAGAAATACAGACAATAATTTGAAAATCAGAAGAACTGCTTAAATAGTTCTAAGCATCATTTGACAAAACCATCTTTTTTATTAATTCTTCTTTTAAATATCACACACACATAGACCAACACACACACACACACACACACACACTGCTTCCCCTCAAATTCAAATTCATACTTCTCCCTACTCCATTACTTTACTGTTAAAATTTTGTATTTATTTATTTATTCTTTTCATAATCTGCCAATTCCAATTTGTGTCGCTCATATACCCATGGATGTAGGACTACCTACTTGAATATGGTCAGCTTACAGGGTCCACGTTTTTTTTTTTTAAATTGATTTTATTGAGCTCTGCATTTTTCTCTGCTGTCTTTTTCTACTCCCCATAGAGATTAGATCCGTGTATGTCTCTCTTAGGGTCCTCATTGTTGTCTAGGTTCTCTGGGATTGTGAATTTTAGACTGGTTTTCCTTGCTTTATGTCTAAAAGCCACTTATGACTGAGTACATATGATATTTGTCTTTCTGGGTCTGGGCTACCTCATTCAGACACTGAGAGAAACAATTAATAAATGGGACCTCTCAAAACTGAAAAGCTTCTGTAATGCAAAGGATATGGTCAACAAAACAAAAAGGCAGCCTAGAGAATGGAAAAAGATCTTCACCAATCCTCACATCGGACAGAAGACTGATTTCCAAAATATACAAGGAACTTAGGAAATTAATCATCAAAAGAACAAATAATCCATTAAAAAATGGGGTACAGACCTAAACAGAGAACTCTCAACAGACAAATCTAAAATGGCTGAAAAACACTTAATGAAATGTTTGACATCCGTAGCCATCAGAGAAATGCAAACAAAAACAACTCTGAGATTTCATCTTCCACTTGTAAGAATGGCCAAGACCAAAACCACTATTGACAACTTATGCTGGAGATGTTGTGGGGTAAAGGAAACACTCCTGCATTGATGGTGGGTGTGCAAGCTGGTACAGCCCCTTTGGATATCAGTTTGGTGATTATTCAGAAAATTAGGAAACAACCTACATCAAGACCCAGCAATACCCCTTTGAGTATATACCCAAAGGATACTCAATTGTGCCACAGAACATGTGCTCAGCTGTGTTTATAGCATCACTGTTTGTAATAACCAGAACCTGGGAACAGCCTAAATGTCCCTCAACCAAAGAATGGATAAAGAAAGCGTGGTACATTTTTCACAATGGAGTACTACACAGCAGAGAAAAATAATGACATCTTAAATTTGCAGGCAAATGAATGGATCTAGAAAACATCATGATGAGTCAGTGTCCACATTATTAAAGCAGACAGATTCTTTTTTTTTCCAGCAGCCAGCAACTGTCCATAGCTCCTCAGCTGGAGGTCAGGACTTGGAAGTCATTCCCCCTCCCATGCTGGAATTGTATTCTGACTTAGTCGTGTTTACCTCTCCTGCAGGAAGCCACAGCACAGCAAACCAAGTCTATGAATGGAACAGACTTGTCGTATAGAGAAGGCCATGTTTTACTATGATGACAGTATTTACACTGGTCCCCAACCTGAGACTCTTACAATCTCTGCACACCCTCTTCTGTGATATTACCTGAACCTTTGGGCAAAGGGGTGTGAAATAGAAGTCCCATTTATACCTGAAAGCTCCTCAGATAATTCTCTGCACTTTGACCATTTCTAAAATACACAAGGGAGCTTTTCTGATGAGGACGGAGAAATGCACTCATTTATGGGTACAAAGATATCATTTACAGAACTCATTTAATACTAAGCTCATTTGATAAAATAATAATAGTAGCAACCCTGGGAGCCTATGTGCTCCCCAGATACAAATTGTATGGCAGATTTAGAGAGCCAGGTGTACCTTTCCTGCTTTAAACCCAGTCACAAAGTAGTTGGTAAGCCCATAGCATTCTTGTCATCATTGAACCCATGGGCATGGATTGCCAGGACTGTCACTCTGTAGCTTGATGGATTCAGAGCTGGATAAGACTACTGATGACTTTTTTCTTCCAGAAGATACCTGCCTAGCACCTTCCAGTACTATGGACGTTAGCAATTTAAGGTGTTCATATTAGTTCTTTGGAAATGACCTGGAAGCTAAGACAGTGATGACCTGTGAGTTCGGGAAGTTAAGAATCGGCAGGAAGCAGGGCATTAGTGACTAGAGGACTATGGGTATCTCAAGCATAGGGAAAAATGAGATATGACTGGAAATAGCTAAAGATGTTTAGGAATAAAGTCAGGTCAGTAGTTAGAACACTTGCCTTTGTCATTCAAATATAGAGTTCACATGGAAGATGATACCAACTAGAGAAAAGAAAGGTCAAAGGAAGAACTGATCTTAAAAAAAAAAAACAACCCTTTTAATGCCAGATATTTTTAGTACAGAGGTTAAAGGAATGTGCAATGGGTGTGTTATCATAGCTGCTTTGGTAATAACCTTCATAATTTTTGAGTTTAGCACAGGAACCTTGCTCAAGTAGCCTGGGTTCAGATGCATCTGAAATCTAATTCCTGGACATAGGAAGTTAAACAGTTCTAAGAGAAAAACTACAGTGTAACCCAGGCGAAGAAGCAAATGGAACAGCAAAGGTGTTAAAAAAAAAGATGTATATATAAAATGGACATCAACGTCTAAGATAGACAGTCACCTGGCATCAAGGGAAGATAGGTTTTCTTCATAAAGTTATGCAATCTCTCAGTATTTACTTTCTATTTTTGCTTAAATTTTCTTCTTGACTACCTACCTTGTCCTCTCCGAAGACCTCAGTTTCATAACTTAGTGAAGGTCAAGAGATCCGTAACACTGTTCATGGCTGATTTCACTCCCTCTGTGACAGCACAAATTCTCCCATTAGAAGGATTTGCTTAAAATCTCAGATGATGGAAAGCATCGTTGCAATTGAGAAACTGGGACAAAGCCAGCTGAAATGAAAACAAATGGGCCTTATGGGAGCCAATTAGATTTTAAGTTGCTAGTGTGATTGATGACAGAGAATGTGTTTCCAAAGACAGTGGTGGCATTTGGTTTTTGGCAAAACTCGTTCTCGTACAAGTGTCCTTGACACTCCTCCAGGTATTCTCTTCTTGGAGAGCTTTTGATTTGATTTTAATCTGTTGGTTATAAAAAGTGTCTTCCATTGATAGAAATAGAAGATGCAACCTTCACTCCATGCAAGCACTACTCTGCCCTAAGTAAGGTGTCTT
The DNA here is from genome assembly GCF_014885135.2 of Alexandromys fortis. Taxonomy (NCBI): domain Eukaryota; kingdom Metazoa; phylum Chordata; class Mammalia; order Rodentia; family Cricetidae; genus Alexandromys; species Alexandromys fortis. The sequence continues at coordinate 32,976,070 of NW_026067909.1, read as the reverse complement.
AGTTTTCTGAGGTCACTGTGCTTGAGAAGAAGTGTCTCGGAGCTGGAGTATAGCACCTAGAGGTCTTTCTTCAAACATCTCACTCTCTAGAATGGTTTCTGGCACTGGATACAGACACACTAGTGATCAAGCCACCAGTTTCTCTATTTTTGCTAATAACTAAACTATAAAAGGCAGACTGGAGAAACCATTTTAGTTGTCTGCTGATGGCTTAGCTGAGGTAGGTGGAATGTTAGCCTTCACCGAATCTGCACATCAATCAAAACAGAGTTGTTCATTCTGAGCTGATGACTGATGCTGGCTGTTGCCTGAGACACCCACTGTGGCCAGTAGTTAGAGTATTTACATAAGACTTCTCAAAGTTTGTTTGTCTTTCTCATAGATCATTGAAAGGCTCCAAAAATGAATGTCCTGAGACAACATCAGAATCATATAACATTGTGTTACCTAGCTCTGGAATTCACTTTGGATCATTTTGACCTTTTTTTCTAACATAGAGCTGCTTGTAAGATCTACCCAAGTTTAAAATTTTTGAATATATATACACACAGACGCACTGGTATGTATGTGCACACACATGCATACACACTCCATCTATCTATCTATCTATCTATCTATCTATCTATCTATCTATCTATCTATCTATCATCATCATCATCATCATCATCTTTCAATAAAAGCAAACCAGAAAATCAAATCATAACAGGTGTATATCCATGAGTATATTGTAGCATCCTTTTATGTGTAGTACCCAAGATAGAGCCTCCATATAAGCAAAGTTTTTAAGGATATAAATCTCTTCTATAAAAATGCAAACAGGCTCTTCTTTGTAGAGAGCTTTATTTATCTTGTAATAGAAAGACTTCCCATAGGGTAGCAGAGTAGTAATGAAGAAGAGATTTTATTCCTCCTCTGCTCTGGATCTTGGAACAGGAATGTCAAAATCTGTTCAATGATTTAATTGTCATTACACATTAAGGAGGAATGAACAGGTTTCATTTCTCTTTAGTTCCAAGATTTTGAGGTAGAAAACACATGCTGAAGATGCAGCACTGAGCATCTGCATCCATGCAGAATTTGTGTACCTGAAGATGGCCTGGGTGGCAGTCTCCTAGACTGCAGGCTGCTATCGCATTACAGACGAGATTCAGTTTTCCCAGAATGTACTCACAGAGATTCTCACAGCCCAGTTCCTCACAATTTGGCTATATATGGAAGTTCAGATTTCACCCACAAAAGTGCATGTCTGTATTGCTTATAGTACACACACTGTGGTAGTACTTATATCAGCCTTTGAAAATTAATACATGAAACTGTGTAAACCTTAGGGAAGAGTGATGGTGTAAATTGCATAGAAGATAGAAATATAGGATTTTGGCCAGAATTTAGACTGTGGCATTGTACGTGTTTCACAGAAAGATACCTCAAGATATTTCACCTCCCATGATCTTTCTGCAAAGTTAAATTTATGTTCCTATTAAGTGTCATTTCAAAGGTCCCCTCACCTTGAATCTTAGTGTGATGATGCCAGTAGCCATGAATGTATACACTATGACATTCATGGCTCTACTCCTGAAAGTCAATACTTATCTGTCTGCTTTACTTCCTGGAGACACCCACTTGGTAATAAGAACACACAAGAGTAACTCAAGGAGCCTTGATTTGGAACATGTACATGTATCTTAATGAACAGCTAAACTAGTAAACCACGTCCACTGCCAGACCTATAATTACTATGTGCAGATGTGAAGTTTTCCACCTACAGGCTGGCCCAGCTGAAGAAATGTGTAGGAGAACTGAATGGCTCTCTTTCTGAATCCTTTGACTCACTAAGGAATTATGAGATATCTGATTAAGGTTACATTCTGGCTCAAAGATTTGTTCTGACCTCCAAAACTGCTGGAGAAAGTAAGTTACACACATTAAATGCATGTATATATGCATTTAATAAACATGACATATACCATATATCACAGTATTATATATATAAAACAAATACTACATATACTACTCATATATTGAAATCATATACACTCTTATATGACTCCAAGTGACAAGATTACAAACTTTAAACAAGATACACACACACAAACACACACACAAATACACACACACATTGAAAAGTAAGTTGAGGCAGGGACATCAATAAATGAATGAATCTTTGTAAGGCAGACATGCATTAACTGTTCCATATTATTTTAATTGTTTGGCTGCCCAGTACTCAAGCCAGGGGCTCCTACTTTCTGAGCTCTAACACTTTTAATACCGGCTATACCAGTATTCTAGATAATTCACTTTAGGCAGAGTGCTCTTAAGAGGCCCTCAAGTGTTCCCATGTTTTCAGATATAGTCTGTCTCTTAGTTATGTCTATTGACATAACTACATAGTCACCTTGAAGTCTTTCTCAGAAATGCTTAAGTTATAACAAGTGAGCCTCTTACATTTAAAATCTCAAGTTTTGTAAAAGTCTAGTCTAGAACGTATTTTTGTTTCTCATCATCCTTCTTAGCTTCTATGAACTTTCTTTTCCAAAGGTGTTGCGTTTAGATGGTGCAGCCGGATCCCCCATTCACAGCCTCCCCAGAGAACTCATGTGATGACATTCACAGCTGTCTACCCCCAGCTAATGACTTCCGGGTTTATGAACGAGAACTGATCTACTACTGGTAATGGCTTCAGACCAAGGATTTCGGCACAATGAATTCATCCACTAAACTTGACAGAGAGAGAAATTAAATTATTATTTAATCTATGCATTTTTGTGTTACTAAATGATGACAAATATTTTCAGGGTTACTCTACAGAATATGACCTCTCAGAGTCTTTTATGCCTTTGTCTCCTAGGGGTTAATGTACTCCATAGGATGTTATTTTATTGTTCTCTTTGACACCTATGGAGCCCAATACCATAATTCTAGCCGAGTTTTGATCGTCTTTCCATTGCAAACCAAACACATCTAATCCTTCAGGGAGCTAAGTAGTGACTATGATTTTGGAAAAAATAAAGATAAAAAAATTCAGAGTTATTCTGTGACAGGTCAAAACACTGAATCATGCTTGCTTTCAGAGTGTACTTTTGTCTTCTGCTCTGAAGCCATGCCATATGCAAACTTACTATATAAAAAAAGTATCAATCCAAAATGCAGTGACAAGAATCACACAATCTATATAATAATGGTCACCAAATGTGAAAAGACACGGATAACGTATCTGGAGTCAGCAAGTGAAAATATTTGGTCAGTAAACAAATAAATGTCAGAAATAAAATCTCTCCATATGAAACGAACATAGTTGACAAAAAGAAAGTGAGCCTTTAGAAAAAAATTAAAACCCAAACCTTAGTAATAAGGGAGGATAGGAAACAAAATACGTTTGACATCTTGGAAAAATGTGGCTACTTTTTTCAGAATCACTTGTCAGCTTGGGCTTTTGGGGGAATTGTTCCAATAGCATGAAATGGGTTTCACGTAACCAACACAAATAATAGGTACAGTTTGTATATGAGAGAAAAATACAGCATTATAAGACATGGGTACATAGTACCTTTCCAAGAGAACAGACCACAGGATCTCTGTATATCCACATCTGCGTTCACCTGGGCTGTGCTGGCTAGATTTATGTCAAATTGGCATGAGCTAGAGTCATCTGAAAGACGCAAACTGCAATTGGGAAAATGCTTCCATAAAATCCAGCTGCAAGGCATTGTCTTAATTAATGATTGATGGGGGAGGGCCTATTTCATTGTTATGGTTTCATCCCTGGGCTGGTAGTCCTGGTCCTGGCTGATGAGCAAACCAGTAAGCAGCACCCCTGCATAACCTCTGCTTTTACCACTGCCTTCAGCCTCCTGCCAAGTTTGGGTTCCTGGCTTGAATTCTTGATATAAACAGTGATGTGGAAGTGTAAGCCAAATAAACTCTTTTCTAAGTTGCTTTGGCTATAGTGTCTCATCACAGCAATAGTAACACTAACTTAGATATGCATATTTATGTTTGCAGGTACACTGGCAGGCACATGCTGGAGAGCAACCTCAGGTGTCATTCCTCAGGACACCTCTATTTTGTTTATCTATCTATTTATTATTTATTTATCTATTTGAGGACATATCCCTTTTTGACTAAGTACATTAGGTTGGATGGCCAGGGAGTTCCAGGGTTCAGTTGTCTTTGACTCCCCAGTGCTGCTGACTTTATACGTGCAGACTTTTATACCTGGTATTTTTATGTGAGAAAAAATGACCGAAAAGGGTCCTTATTATTGCACATTTGGCACTTTACTAACTGAGCGTTTTTTCTAGACTGTCTTTACCAGTTTTTATAAGTTGTACAGTATACTTTAATATAATTAAAAATAGAAGAAATACTGATTCACCCTTGGTAACCTAATATAGACCTTTATATTACTTTAACCAAATAAAACCTAGGAAAATAATTCATCATAACTTTGCAAGTGAACTTGGATTTTTTTTTTCTAAAATCAGTAGACTGAACCTCCAGGAGCATTTTAATCTCAGCCTATTGAAATTTCAATAATATTTTAAGTACGGAACAATTATAATTCCCTCCTAAATCTTTTGAGTTTGTGCACAGGGAATATAAAATGAAACTGCAGATAGTTCTCAAAATTGGATTGGTCTTTATTCTGCTCTGTAGACCAAAGCCAAGAAGAGCTGAGCTTCTCAACCTGAGTATTAAATGATTATGAGGATATCTTAACAAAATAAGAGAATAGGAAACCACACGTCTTTCCAAGGGTTAGACATTATGCAAATGCATTTCAACTGTCCTCTTATTGCAGAAATACAAAGACCAAGTTGAGGTGGGGAAGGAAATAGTGGTGCAGTATTATTTCAAATCAAGAGGGTGCCCTCAAACCTATTACGTCCATTTGTGTGTGATGGCCTAGCAATTGCCTCATTGTTTTTTTTTTTTTTTTTTTTTCCCCCACACAAAGCTACAGGAGGGAATGTTGAGGGGTTGTTGGTTGGTGACAGAATCTCTGGTTGAAAATATTCTTTTTTTCAACCCCCTTTATTTTGTGAGTAAACACAGGCCCAGGTCTGAATCATTGTTACTGAATGTACGACAGACAAAGGGGCACTTAGCCCTGAAGTTAAAATCTTTTTATAGGCAACTGTTCTATTACAATTACTTTGACTTACTCCTTATAAGTTATCAGAGACTTATAGTTCTGGAAGAAGTAAGGACAATACTTTATACTTGGCTTGGTGAACTGAAGGAGTGATTTGATTTCTTCAGCGGCAGACTTTTGTGGGATTTCACAGTTGTTCACGGGATATTATTTCTTTCCACCTGCATATAAGCTCTCTGAGAGTGGGGAACTTTCTCTCCACCACACTTGCCATAGAGCAATGCTCAACAGAAAGAATATATTCAATGCATTCTTCCTGAATTACTGCATAATATGAACTATATTGGAGATAATGGAGATAATAATATTCATCTGAATGACACAGGTCAGAAGAATAAACACAAGTGATTCCTTAAGACTTCCACTCTTACAGGTCTTTGTAAAGTTATTGAAAAATACTGAAATGAAGTGAAGGATTTGTGTTTTTTAATTCTTCATTTATAGGGAAAAAGAAATAACAACAATACTAAATGATGCAGGTATTACAAGTAACCATATAATTGACAAGGTGTATAACTGGATAAATTTGAAGTAAAAAAAGAAACAAATAAAAAACATGCAAATGTGTATAAATTTTTGATCAACAAAAATCAAAAGATTCCAGAATTCCAGCAGGATTTGTATTTTATTTTTCTTATCATGGTTTGTTCTCAATCAAGTGAGAGAATAGGATTTATAATAAAGTTGTTCTAGTATGGTATTAAATTGGGAGAAATCTAGTATTAAGAATAGTCAGCAGACAATTGATAATTTTATAAGAGTAAATCAACTGACATTAATAGATATTTAACAATATAAAAATAGGTATTATGTCTGAGTGAAACTCAGATGATGCATATATTTCAGATCCACTTTAGAATTGTGAAACCTCACCTATCTTAACCCAAAGGATCGTTCTTCCTGAACCTCTCAAATGATGAGGTTATTAGTCCTCTCTGGGTTGTTACTCTTTCAGTATTTTCAAAATGTCACAGCTGAGACATTTTCCTGAAATTTGTTCCCTTAATATGTTATTTAGCAGGAAACTTTTCAGAAAAAGAAAAGGCACACATATATACATACAGAACACACTCTGTCTTCTCTCTCTCTCTCTCTCTCTCTCTCTCTCTCTCTCACACACACACACACACACAAACACACACACACACACACACACACACACACACACACACTTGAAGCTTTTCCTGCAATCTAAATGGTGCTTCAGATCTGAAAATGTTACCATGACGCCCAACCAAGAAACTCACTGAGAAGGAAAGACAACACACCTAACTGACCATGAAGAAGGCTCATGCGAAGCTAAGGAAATAACCCTTTCTTTCCATAATATGAAATTGTATACCTCGGGTCATCTGAATAACATATTTTATTACCACTGAGTATAGAAATGCAGTAATATGTCTGCTATCCCTGGAGAGCCAAGTTATGGATTAATCTACCAGAGAATTAGGCAGCTGTTCCCTTAAAGCATCCTTCTAGCTTAGGATCAACAAGACTTCATTACTTCCCCTGCTGGTGCTAGGAAAACATTGCTACTGCTGAGGTCTTATCTCTGTTTTTTTTAGAGACTCAATTTCCTGAGGTCGATTTGCCTTGGCAGTCTTTTTAGTTACAAATAGAATCTACTCTGGCCATACTATACATAAGTTGTCAGTTCAACGAAAAAGATGTCTTACAAAACACGACATTGCTTTCAAAGAGTGTGGTCGTCAAAATGAAGCAGCAGGCTAGTTTTAGAGACATCAAAACTACCTGCGAGGAGCTCAGTGAACCATTCTGGTCTGCAGGCAGGTTCTATTCTTCTGAAAGTACATAGTTCTGTCCATCAAGTAAGAGATATCCTGCTTGAGGCTACCGTAAGAAAGGAGCTAGTAATATTCACAGTGTCTGAAAAGCAAGAGTTGCTTTCATAACAGTCTGGTAGATTGGAAGCACAAAGAATAAGACTTCAAAATTGATTTGACTTATGTGGGATGAACACAGTAGAAACTGCAGTGGTTGGTTTAAATGATTTTCAGGTGTTATTCTTGTAGATCTTATAAGATGGTGCCTGGTTGTAAAGACCTAACTATCTCAGTTTGTACAAATAGAGCAACAACAATAATGGATACTTATTTTTAATAAAGTTACAGTAATAATGATTTTTTCTATAAGTGCCCTTAAGGGAAAAGAAATAAATTGTCATACTAGAAAAATAATTAGGAAATTAATTTTCGCCGAGCAGCTAAATGAAACTTCTAAATGGGGAAGATAATGCATTTCTTGACATGGATCTTTAAAAGACACAGGCTGTTGTGGGGAAATTGGTAAAATCAGGATGGTAATCGCACACATAGCCCTCTGGCAATATTTATTGGTTTAATGAAATTAGACAGTTCAGTGTTAGTTGGGAATATCCAACATGAGTTATGGCTTATTGTAATGTAAATAACTTATTAATTAGATCTGCCTCTTTTTAATGAGGTCAGGGTAATAACATGTCAGCAATAGAAGACAATGATAATTAGCCTTCTCCATCAAAGAGAGGTTGACTTACATTAGATTATTTCTTCACAGTAGAGCCTGGACTGGGACAAAGAAGAATGTGCCCAATGTTTCAATCCTCCTTCCTACTGTTATTCTTCTCTTTCTTGTGTATGTTTTATCTTTTAAAAGTTTTAATAGCATTTAGCTAGGAAAAATTTTCAAACTTGGAATGATAGTTCTCATTGTTCATATAAAAGACCAATGCTGTTTTGAACCAGTTGTATCCCATGCAGTGAGAATTACTGAGGCTAACTTTATAAATGAAGAAACACGTAAAAAGAAAGAATAAAATTCCTACAATCAAATCCTAAATATTCGTAATAAAAGAGATCTAATCCCCCATGCTTTCTTCCCCTGGCATTCATGTGAAATAATATATAAGCAATGATGAGGAAAGGAAACATTTAATGGTAGTGGCAATATTAATAGAGTTTCTAAAACCTGTATTCCCAGCTCTCGTATTGATTCTTTTCCTCATCCATAGCATGATCCCTGTGCTGCCTCTTATTCTTTTCAATAATTACACCAACCTTACAGGATTATCAGAATCTTATAGCTTAAACAAAAAGGTAGCTGAGATTTAACTTGTGCATCTAACCCTACGTTATTTAAAGCCTTCACATCCACAGATTAAACCAACTTCTGATCAGAATGAGTCTTTCAAAATAGTTGCTGCAGCTGGGGATATAGCTAGGAAGATGGTCAGGGGTTAACACTCTTGCTGTGAAAACAAATTACCTGAGTTAAAACCACAGTATGTATAAGAGTTGTGCTTAGTTATGTGTAATCCTAGCAGTGGTTTATGACTGGGAGAATCCCAAATAAGACAGACAACCTAGATGAAATGGTGAGCTTTGGGTTCAGTAAGAGTGTGGATTTTTTTTCTATTATGTTTTAAAACAGTATGAGAGAGATGTTGGCAACTGAGAGCCAGAGGCCTCATGGCAGATGGAAGACAGATACACAGACACACCACACAGACAGAGCTTGAGTATGGCGGTCATTGAGAGAAGAGTAAAGGGGAGCGAAGAGAGAGAGAGTGACACAGAGAGAGACAGAGAGACAGCAATCTGCCTCCTCAGAGAAATGTCAGAAAACAAAGAGCAGGAGTAGGTTCTACTTGTCTCCCAACAAATGGACCTCTGTGTCTGTGTACAGAGGTAGGGCACTGCTTGTCATGCGCAGAGGAGTAACACATTGTGCCAAATTCCCAAGGGGCAGTGCCAAGGTGTGCCTGGATAATAACACATTGCACATTTGTTTGCTTGCTTTTTGGTTTCATGATATAGCTCAAACTAGCCTAGAACTCAAGAAAGAGGGAGCTAATACGCTTTTGTTGTTGGTAGGTTTCACAAATGGCTATAACCTTGTTGGGAACATTTGAAAAATAAGACATAAACTTATGTAATAAGAGAAATTCTAAAGTAAATAAATGATCCATGCTTGCTAACTACAAGTTACCTATACCTTCTTGCAGTTCAAGAAACTTCTATACTGTGTCTTCATTTTATACAAGGTAAATCTATTTTTTTTTCCTGAAATCTGAAGTCACATCATGACTTTAGTGTTCAGGGGGGTGGTGTAGTGAGGAGGCAGGCAGGCCTGCTTTTCGTCTCACTGGGCTCCCACATGGTTAGCTTTATACCCGAAATAACAACACACAGATTGTATTCATTTAAACCCTGCCTGGCCCATTAGTTTCAGCCTTTTATTGGCTAATTCTCACATCTTGCTTAACCCATTTCTAATAATCTGTGTACCACCACAAGGTGGTAGCTTACCAGGAAAGATTCAGCATGTCTGACCTGGTGGCTGGTTTCATGGCATCTGCCCCAGAGAAGAGAGGCATGGTGATTGCCTCACTTCCCTCTGCTTCCCAGCATTCTGTTCTGTCTACTCCACCCACCTGAGGGCTGGCCTATCAAATGGCCAAGGCAGTTTCTTCATTAACCAATGAAATCAACACAAAACAGAAGACCTTCCCACATCAGGGTGGCACATTGAATGTCATTCATACTCGAATAGTTATCTTTAAATATAAAGATTATCTCACTATATTGGGAATCCTTGTTTCATCTGAACCAATAGGCTGTTTGTATGTCATTATATTTCCCATGTATAACATGGACTTCATTGTGTTGTCTGTGAGAGGAAAACTTCCCTAAAATTTAAATAAATATAATATCTGTTACCTTTTCCCACACACGTTAGTTTTTTTCAATGTAATTTGGGCTTGTTCCAAAGCCATCTTCTCTTCAACATCTCTGCATGAACACCTCAACTTAATCATGTCAATCATCAAAAGTGAAGCTGAGAATCCCTTCCATATACACACCCTGCTTTGACATTTCCACATTCCTTCTTAGACATCTGTAGCTCACTCCCTCAAGACACTCCCTGGAGTCCTTCTCTTCATAATCAAATTAGCTTCAGGATCGCATCCAAATGGTGTACTTTGTTATTCAAACACCTTTAAAGACCCAATTACATGAAGAGAACAAGATATAAATGTGTGATAATTAAGGGAGTTTACCAGTTTTCCCATCAACTTAATGAGAATTTTTAGATAAATATTTAAAAGGAAGGAACCATCAATTGAAATAGAAGAAAGAATGTTCGCTTTGCTTTGATGAAGCATTAGCAATGAGTTTATAAATGTAGTTATAATTATGTAATTATGTAGCCATACTCTGCACTAAATGCCACTCTCTTCATCCTTTTTATGCAATTATTATTATGGTTTTTACATTTTAACACTCAATAATAAAGATGAAATAGCTAATGGATATGTAGTGTTTCTTATCTTGCAACAAAGGAGACTATTTCTACTTATCAGAAACTAGAAGTTCATGGCCTAAAGAAAATATGTCTGTGCTAAGCACACAGAGAGACAGATACCCAGATTTAATTTAAATACTTGGCTAGTACAGGAATTGCTGTCTGGCAGACAGTTCATATGTTTTACAGTCTGTTCAATCTTCATTTTCAGATCATGCCAGCAGAAATGGTTAGCAGTGGGCATACACACTAGGCCCACAATGTTCTCTCTTTATTAAAGGTTGCAGTGAATGTCAGGAATCAGTCTCATGCTCGCAGATTCTTACCAGAGTGAAGGAAAAAAAAATGCCTTTTGGTTCTTGAGGAATGCAAACAGATAAAGAATCAGGACTGGACTTGAGACGAACATTGTAACTATTCTCATAATATTTTTAATCCTATGAAATTTTTTAGGCAGTTTCCCCTTGTCCATAATTTTAGCCAAGTTTGTACCCTGTAAACCACTAACAAGTCAATGGGATGACCACACTTCAGCCTGCGTTTGCAGGAATGGTTAGAGTTTCATAAACATTGGATTGAAAGAAAAGTCAGATTTCCATGAGGATTTTATCCATTTTAAAATTATAAAATAACGCCCTCCATTTAGATGATGAAGACCACCAACTAGGTCTCACTTTATGTTGCCAGATTAATTGATCTTTATGTGTACTTCAAAATGTAGTTCTTTGTGTCACACCAGNTTTTTTAAAAAAGAACAACTTGTCTCAGGTATTTCACAGCTTCAGCGAGGGTTAGGTCATAGGGAATGCCAGGAGCTCTGTGTGTGTGTGTGTGTGTGTGTGTGTGTGTGTGTGTGTGATTTACTAGAATGGCAAGGGGAGGCTGCAGTGGTCTGTTTTTACAGTTTAGCAATACATATATCATAAGCCTGAAAGGGGCAGTTGAACAACTTAATACAGCACGTGTGCCTTAGGCTAATTAACTTCAAACACAGTTAGCATACACCTGTGTGTCACATGACCTTAGCAGTGCACACTTCTGAGGGAGCGGGCATGCTATTAAGTCTCATCATGATGGAACAAGATGAGGGACTGCGATGAGATCAAGATCAGAATGAACCATACTTAAGTTCTGTATATAGGTCAACTGTTTCAAGCCGTTATTGGATATCTTGGCACTATACTTAGAAAACATTTAAAACTTCCTAGATAATTTGTATACAAAACTATGAAGAAAGTCAATTAAAATAATTAACAATGATAATTTATCTAATGCAAATCAACAAATAGTCCTCCCCATTTTAGAAAAACACACAAAGAGAGGAAAATATGATCTGTTTTTGTTTGTTTATTTGGGGATGTTTTTGAGATGCCCTATCAATAGTTTAGGATGCTCTTGAACTAATAATAGTCTTGAATTCAGCCTTCTGAGTGTTGGAATTATAGGCAAAACCCATCATGCCCTTCTCAAATATGAGAAGATTTAAAATTTCAAAATAAAGCAAAAAAAATGAAGACTAGCCAGTGTTATCATATTGAAAAATATGGGGTGGGGCCTGAGGAAAACCTGAACAGAAACAGTCACAATATACTGATAATTTCAGTAATTTTTTTCTAAATATTGGTGAAAGGCATTGGTATGTATGCAATGCTACAACTTTCATCCTTGAGAACCTTTCTTATATTCCCCTGAGATGTAGTAAAATGAAGGGATATCTTCAGATATTAACTATGAAAAAAATTGGTTTTATGTTTACATCTTCATGTGTATTCTTTAGATAAAACACGGTCAGCTATTGAAATTTTACATTTTAAAATTCCAGAAAATACCTTAAAGAAAAGAAAAACTGAATTGTGTTTCTAATTTCAATTTCAAATTTACTGACTACTTTCCGGAAGGAAAGACAAAAGTGAGATAAAAAAAAAAAAACAGAAGCAAAATACCAAGAATTCGGAAGTTCAATGAACTAAATAACTGAAGTTCCCACCCACAAAATGCTTACTTAAGTGGGGAATAAGAACAGTTCACCAGGTGGGAACCATCCAGAGCCACATCAATCTATAAACAGTTTATAGCTACCATAGCAATGTTTTAACTTCAGTTAAAATTGTTGAATTATACTATTGGATATTACCAAATTGGTAGAAGCAGTAGTTTGAAATTTTAGTTATCAAGGTCTGTGAAATTGAAAACACTATGACATTGGTCTTGTGGTGAACTAATGCTGGATGTTGAAGGAGGGCCGCTTGTTGGTTCCTAGCCACCTGGCTAGCTTAGATCCGAAATAATCACACCGAAACTGTATTAATTAAATCACTGCTTAGCCCATTAGCTCTAGCTTCTTATTGTTTAACTCTTACATATTAATTTAACCCATCTCCATTAATCTGTGTATTGCCACATGACAGTGGCTTACTGACAAAGTTTCAGCATGTCTGACTCTGGTGGTGGCTCCATGGTGTCCCCCTGATTCTGCCATTCTTTTCCAGCATTTGGCCTAGCTTTCCCTGCCTACTTAAGTTCTGCCTTGCTATAGGTCCAAAGCAGTTTCTTTATTCATTAATGGTAACCACAGCATACAGAGGGGATTCCCACATCACCTCTCCCCTTTTCTGTTTAAATATAAAGGAAGGTTTTAAATTTAACATAGTAAAATTACATATGGCAAAACAGGAATCAAACAAGAATTACAGATATAATATTTATATCCACTTTACCTTTTATCATAACTATGGAAAACTATAACTATAAATTCTTCAACTCCATCAAAGACACCAGAAGGATATAATATTATCTAAGTAAACAGGAAGTACATTGTAAGCAAATTCCAAAACTCTGGAATTGACAGAGGCATTTCTCTGCAAGGAGTGTCACCCAAAGATTTCTGTACAATTGGGGCATCCAATCTTCAGCCTACAGGCCCATAGTATCCAGCAGACATCTCCACGAAGCAGGAAATTCCAAAGACATTTCAGCCTGTATTGGCAGTTTGTCAGTCATTTTCTTCTGTGTCCTGCAGAATATCCTAATTATGCATTACATTTTTAAATGAACTATACAAACACAATACATTAACCAAGATCAGAAATAAATATACATATAACAAAATTGACTTTAAATTTGTATCTATAAACCAAGATCCATACCAATGCAAATTATTTATAATTATATCACATCCCCCTTTAAATGTAAACAAACATTTATAGACAATATTTGAGAATATGGGCATGATTTCTCCAATTATAGAAAATATTTGGGAATATGGGAGTCCTTTTTCCCTTTATAGACAATATTTGGGAATATGGGCGTCGTTTTCTTCGGAGCTTCTGAGCCATCTATGCCACTTTACAAGGTGCATTCTGGCTTTGCTCTTTCATTGTCCTAAGACCATTTTCACTTGACCTCAGTAGTGTGCAAGCCTTGTAGTGTTAAAGGAATATGCAATCCCGTGCAGCTGTAGGTTATAATTATTGTATATTCAAGGAGCAGAACATTCAAAATTCATACTTAAGAAAGACGGCTTGTAGTTTGCTATCAAGTGAAGCAGAGGTTATTTGGCTTTTTCTGAGTTTATAAATTACCAATATCAATAACAATATACTCTGGTTACAACACAAATTTCTATACTCAAAAATCTATTCAGAACAATAGGCCATATACACTTTTTAAGGAATTATATACTAAATTGGCTATGTATTTATGTCGGTGAGATACATTCTCTTTATCTCACTTTTCCCACTACTTAAGAACAGAAATTTAACCTAAGTCAAAAAATATGGTCCTAAATCAGCATGATTCCATACCGAAAAACTTCTTATTTAGAAATATGTGCTATAGATAAATATGTAAAATAATGACCACCTTATAAACAAGCCAAAATGCATCTCCCTTTGCATGTAAACAAAATATAGAAATACAGAGGACAAAATATAAAACAAAATGGGGTTATTCTGACCCAGTCCAAAGATGACCAATAACAGCGCGAAGCCACAAAGGCTTTCAATACAAAAAGAAGAGTGGATTTTCATTTTAGCAATTAGCAATTAAACCTCCTAGTAAAATGATATCACTTTAGCATTCTTCATTGTAAGAAGGCACTCACATCAAACATCAAGGAGTCACATAAACTATTAATAATGCACTTGAGTGAACTCAAGTGGAGAGTGTAAACACAGCAGACCATGGCAGCTACTTCCCTGAGTGCGGGCTGATGGCTCTCACAGGACACATGCAAATCAATCTGGGAAAAACAATTCCTAGCTCTCTAGCTCTAACTGTGTGATAACTTTTAAACAAACGGGGTGCTTCTGTGCCATTATTCCCAGTGTGTAGCAGTAATTCACAGTCGAGAGCAAAAGACACAATCATCGAAAAGATGTTTGGATGGAACCGTCTTATCTTCTCAAACTGAAGACAGACAGTGCGGAGCAAGGACAAATCTGGGATTAGGAAAGTAAGAAAGACTGTGGTGCTCCCTTCTGAATTTAGCTCCCTGCCATGAGATGGTCTTCAAATCAGTATGATGCTGTGGAGTAAGTACAGAAGATACTCACCTAAGAGGAAGCTGGGTATCTATGGGACGTTTTGAGGCTGCAGCTGACAGATGATGAGAGCGAGGTAGATGCCACTCTTCATCATGAGCTCTGTCCATTGGACCAATGTCACCTAAAAGTCATACTTTGCCATCACCAAGGCGTTTTTAGTCATGCCAGATTACATCCCTTGCTGAAAGCAAAATTGCAATATAAATCCCTGTGAGAATTAGAAGATCTAGAAGTACATACAAATGAGCTCTTGACAGAGTTAAAAAAAATAAAGCAAAAGATGGACATATAGTACCCTTTTATAATATGTTCTTTAAATAAATATAATTGGACACATACTCTCATGCTCATGTGAAATTGATATATACATAAATAGACAATTTTCATTTACTAGATTGTTTTGGTTCTCATTACAGTGATCATCGGGCAAGAGGCCATGTTATTAGCACTTAGCACATACATACAACTCTATCCTAAAAGGAAATAACTCATCTGCATCCCGGGATTCACTTAAATCACATTTTCCTTATATCTTCTCAACCAAAAAATATGGTAAGAGAGATAACTTCTAATTCTTATTTTCTGGCAACATAAAAACTGCAATATAATAATCCTGAAGTATTTAGTTTACAGAAATTTTTTTAAGTATAAAACAAGGTTTGGTTTATTGTATATTGACAGAACTTTCATTTGCATAATTTAAAATTTATGTGATACTTACGAGTAAGCAAGAAGTCAAATATACATTTGTTGCTTTTTATAATTATTTCTATACTTAGCGCTACTCCATCTAGAGAGATTAGGAAAACAGACAGCATTTTTCAAAAGCGCATGGGAAATATTAGACATCCCTTTAATGAGTTAAATCACCCACTAAACCTTAATCCATCTACTTAGGATCAAAGTGTTCTGATTTTCAACTGTGATACCTGGTTTCCATAATCCATGCTCTTCCTATCTGGTTTCCAGGACTTAAGATGAAGGGATTCAGGACCTGTTAATGCTGTTTTGGAAAGAGATGAAATCAGGCCTTTATCAGCATCTAAAAGGTGGCCTACAACTAATTGGAAATTCTTGCATAGAGGAATTTTCTTTAAATAGCAGGGACTTGAGAGCGGAGGATCTTTCCTCCTTGAACAGCTGTAGAGTTTTAGCAGAAGCAGGGTCGCCCTCTCAAAACAAATGCGTTAAGTGCTAATAACATCAGCAGCTTAACTGATAAAATCAAGCTGAAGGGAAATAAAATAAAAGTGTATGGGCACTGTGTGTGTGTGTGTGTGCACGCCGCGCACAAGCGAAGCTGTAAAATCAGTGAAAAGTAGTCCTAGCCTAGATGCAATTGTTTATATAGGATGTTCAACTTTTCCTTTAATCATAATTTTCAGGACCTTCCTGTCTAATATTAGACAATAGAGTCTAATTGATTCCAGAATTCTTAGAGGTGAATTCTATCAGACTGTAGGTAATACATTAGTTTTATTTGATGTTTAGAGGCAGAATAAAAGGAAATAAAGACAGAAGAGAAGCTTCTGTTATAGAGTACTTGAGTTTGGAACCGTGACAGGATGGTTAGTCTACCTTAGCTTGTTGCTAAGTTCTCAGGTAGGTACAGCAGATGCCATTTAACCCTCGGAATATTGGCATTTCCTGCAAATGAAGCCACCTAACCTTGTGAAGTCTGCTTGTTTTTTTTGTATTTGATATCTTACATTACAACAGTCTTACTAAAGTCAGAAGAAAATCAGGAAGCATTGGAAGCTGCTTGTGTTCTAGACAAAGCCCTGCGTGCCAGCCATGGCTTCGTCTTCTTTGAAGAATTCTGCCTAGGGTACCTATTTTAGTTTTATTTCTGTTAATGTGATAAAATACCCCAATCTCACCCCCCAATAATACAATTCAGGAGAGAAAGAGTTGAATTTTAGCTAACAATTTCAAATTACAGCTTATCAAGTGGAAAATTAAAGGCAGGAGGTACAAAAGTAGATAGTAACTTCATATCCACAGTCAAGAACAGAGAAATGAGTGTGTGCGTTCTTATTTGCACTCTTGCTGCTGTTCCTCTATATTATATCCCACTCTTCACAGTTTCTTATAACATGACTTTGAAATATTGAGCATGGCACCTAAAATGAGTTTAGACAATTTTCAGGAGGAGCTAAGATTGGGCTACCAGTGCCTCTGCTTGGCTTGCAGCATGGTTTCTTTCTTTCCAGACAGCATTTAGGGCTCCTTGGCATCTCCTTGTACTCTTTGTGATTAGAAAATTTTAACCTTGAACATATGACCATATAATCAAACTGTAGCTTCATTTTCCTTCATTTAGGGATGAGTGGTTTTATGATCTCTATCTTTTTTTTCTTTATACAATTTCAGACTGATACAAAGATGAGAGAAGAAAAACATTATTCCGCTAGCTTCTTTTCCAGATAGAGGTGGTCATTATTTTTTGGTTTAGAGGTGAAATTCTTACAGAAATGGAAATTATTTGCTCAGTGGGACTCAACTCAAAACAAATAGTCTGCAATTAACCGACTTTAACAGGGATGGAAGCAATTAATTCCCAAACATGGATGCTTCTATTTGAATACATCATGGAATGGTAGTGCGGTGCTCTTAACTGCTAAATTACATTTTTTAAATACAAAATTCCTACCCTACCACCTTTTGAAGAGATCAGAATTCAATGGTAGGTTATGCAACTACTCTAAAATTAAAGCCTTGCTCCGGATACTCAACATGCTGGTAGATGATAGCTAAACTGCTCTCATTCGCCGCCTCTGAAGACCTAGTACATTAAAATGCAATGTGAAGGACGTGGATTTCACTCCCAAATTGCAGATGTATGATAATATTCCATTTCTGTCGATTCTATGGTATCAATTTAATTTTGAAGTTAATAATATTCTTGATTACAGAGTCCTCTGAAAGCTCTCAATTTCCCCCCCCCTCTCTCTCTCTCTCTCTCTCTCTCTCTCTCTCTCTCTCTCTCTCTCTCTCTCGTGTGTGTGTGTGCACGTGTGTATCCAGGCCAGAATCTAGGGAACAGTAATATAGTAATGTTGTCCTAGTTACTATTACCTCAGGCTACTTTAAAAGGTCTCTATTCATTATGTGCCTTAAGAGACTGATATTTAGTTCTGAAGAGGTTGGAAAGTGGAAGCACAGGTGTCCGATATCTTGCAGGCATCTTCTTAGTTTTGCACGAAGCTGCTTCCTTAAGTGTGTCCTCACCAGATAACAAGCAGAGATGTACGATAAGCTTCCAAATCTTTCAAGTGGGGTACCAATCCTTGCTTTCCTTCCTCAGAGTTTTGCCTCGTAGTATCAAGTTTCCAAATTCAAAGTATTAGTAGAGAATGGATACAAATATCGAATGTAATACAATCTTCTTTGGTTATCTGTTTATAGAGTCATAACAAGAACTGCTACTGTCCCGAATTCTATGTTTACTTTCCATCTTACGGATTTGTCTATTTCTTCCTCATATTTGATACCTCATATTTTTGTGAATTTCTCTCCAGTTTCATTGTCCACGTGTTGTCTTTCCTATAGATCCCTACCTTTGCCCGCTTTGCTCAATTTTTTCATTTCTTTCTCTCTGTGTGATGATTCGCTCTCTCTCCAGTCACCTTGCCTCCAGCTCAACTTGTCTTATTATAGAAAATGGCCTCCTTCCTTTTCTGTCTTTTCAAATGTTAAGATCATCTGAAAGCCTAGGGCTCTGAAAATCTGTGAGGAATATTTGGGGACAAATTATGTGACCTACCTGATCAAAGAAATATAGAAAATGCTCAATGAGGAAATGAATTAATGTGTGTGAACAGTATCACTCACCATGGAAAGTAATTATCTTTCTATTCTACAACCGCTTTCCTATGACGTTGGTGTCTGCCTGTCATTGCCCTGTGTCCTGCAACACAGTGCAATGAAGCTATCAGAATTGACAGCATGGGGCAAACTAGTCCTGTGTAGAAAGTGGGGAAATTGAAATAAAGATATTATATGAATATTCTTTTCTTTTTAGATACTGGGATATGTATTATCAATATACCAGGCAGTCCAGAATCCTGGGTATTGAATCCCAGTGCAAACATTACCTCTTTATGTACAAATTCTATTAGCACACAAAAAAGTTATCCTTAAAGCCTGTTTCAACTATTTATATTTGGATAGACTCAGTCCTTCATATTGACTAGTAATGATCTCATCAATGTCTATAAACACTTCAGAATCAGAGTACAGAGGAAGAATATTAACTATGTCCAGTAAACCAGAATACTGTCAGATAAATGATTCAATTTAATTTGACTGAAGTTTCTTCTTATTAAATTTAAAACCATCCACTAAATTTTGGCAAAGAAGGTTTATGCCAAAATGTTGATGATGAATGTTTGTTTCCTAGTTACCTGGCCTATCTGGTCTCAGAATCCTGACCACCTGTATTAGGCACGGGTTCTATCTTAAGGCCGTAATTCCAATCACATAGTGGCTGGTTCTTCTGACAAATGCTGTGCCACTATTGCACTGGCATTATAGAATACGGGTTTCAGTTTGGTGTTTTTTTATAGGATTTCTATGTGTGAAAACGTGTGTTTCTCTGTGTCTAAATGTATTTCTTGTGCTTTTCCTTTGAGTCTTTTTCTTCTTTTTTTGCCTTATTCTGCTTCTTTATAATTTTTCTCAGATTTAATTTTGTTATTTATTATTAATAACAATAATTTCTATTACTTTTGAATACCTGTTTTTATTCTATGAGAGATACAAAAAGGGGCATGGATGGAGGAGTGGGGAAGAATCTGAAAGGAGTGCAGATAGGAAAACTGCAATCGGAATACATTGTATGACAAAACAGCCAATTTCAATCAAAAGGCAACCCAGAAAATAAAACAAACAAAAACCAAAATGTCCTTATAAGTAATGAGAAATTCTCATGTGACTCAAGTTTCACTAATTTTATCTGAGTACTTATTGATATATACATATTGCTTCCTTCATTTTAAAGATTTTTAAACAAAATTTGCCTCTGTTACTCAACTGTCTTAACAGTATAATTTTATACACACACATATATGCTATACATATATAATAAATATAAGATATATTCAAACACTAAAAGTGTTGGTTTAATGTTTCTTAAATAATCACCAATGTTCAACCAGAGGCATAGAAAAGGAAAACACAGTTGGGTTTTGATAGAAAAATGAAGATCAAACTGGAGATAAGTGTCCTAGAATGAAAACAAGGGTAGTCTGTGAGATGACAAAGGCACATAAAAAACGTTTGGTAATTTATGTACGTTGAATCATGCAATCACCATAAAAGGAAAGCCCTGTTGTATCAGTTTGGGGAACACAGACATGGGCATCAATGTGTTTGAAAAGATGTCAAGTTCTTGTATTCCTCGTTGGGTATTTCTGACTTTCAGCTTCTCATGACATGCTAATGCCTGTCTCTTTAACACATTCTCCCATCAAGGTAGAGCATGGACTTTGTGCCACGTGCAACAAGTTTCCTCATCTGACTCTGCCTGGGATCTTCAGTATCCCATTTTCATCCTGCATGTATCTGATACACACACCCACTACCGGCTCTAAGTCATCTTCCTCTGGTGTCCTCAGACACGAGAGTCCTGCTATCCTCATCTTCTCAGCTGTGCTATGAGCAATTTTCAAGATTCACCTGGAATGTTTCCTCCCTGTGGGAACATCTTTCCCCTGGCTGTCCGAGCGTAGCTATATTCTTTTTCCACAGTTTCCCCCTCTGCCACCATTACCCATCGTGTGGAGTCATAATTCTTCCATGTCGTTAAGGTGTCTCCTGTGAATGGAAAAGAAGACAAGTCCTTCATCTTCTACGTTTTAATATACATGTGGCAAACATCTGTTTAGCATCTGAGATACAGGAGATGTTCAGTAAATATTTCGTATCCTAGTGATTGATCAGAGTAAAAGTTGAGACACTCTCCAAAGTGCTCATGTGAGAATCAATGAAAAGAGGAAATATTTTTTTTAATCAAATATCTTGTTTGTTCTCCAAAATGTCATTTGTTCTTACTCAAAGAACAATGTCTAATTCTTGTCTTTGAACTAATGTTTCTGACTAAAATATATTCTAACCTGTTAAATCAGAGCTTTTTTTTTCCCCTAAATGATACCTTAGGGAACCTGAAACTTATAACTATGCTTATATATTCCATTATTAGCGAACACTCTACACATGGTCTTGTGTAGTGGTAAACAGTAAAGGGGGAGGTTGGTGTCTATTTTGCAGAAGAAATGTCAAACATTTCCTTCACTCTCATAGATGTGACCATGGCAGAAAATGACTGGCCGCCTCATCATGCTGTGAAGGCTCTGACAGCGGGAACCTGGCTCCCACTCTAAGTTTTTGCACATTTTTACTGATTTAATGAAAATATTTTAAAGAGAATCTGTTCTCCCTTTTTCTCACAAAATGTTAGATTGTGAAGCTGGGCACCCATATGAAGACTCGTCTTTCATGTACATGATAGGAAATTAAACTGGACATTCACCACTTCTGATTTTTATCAGGGTTTCAGTTCTCTGACTGCACTGCTCGTATATTTAAGTGAATCATGGGTCCAACTATTGGAAAACGAAGGGCTCCCTGGGGAAAAGGAAGAAATTGCAACTCTCTTCATGAGTATCCCAGGAAGGGTTTGCTTTACTGTAGTCAGCATAGAAAAAACTGATTATACAAAGGAAGCTGTTGGACATTTCATTTGAACATTCTGATACATTATTCTAGACAAGCCTGCTGTCTAACAGGGTGAGCCATGGTCTGAATACACTGGGTCCTGCTTCTGAGGGAATGTCGCCTCTCACCTAAGTCAAAGTTGACAAGCATGTACCCAGAAACTCCTTGTAATAAAGTTAAAACAGCTCTTTAGTAACCAATATAGATGCCTTGGGCATATCATTCAGATTATAGATGTTAGTGATACTAATGATATGAACGTCAATGTTCAAAACTCCTAAAACCTGTTTATGTCCCAGAAAATATACAATGAACGATGTTTCCTAACAGTGATACCACTCTACTGAATGGTGGGATTATAGCACATCATTTTTGTGTGTTTTATGTTCAACATAACATACATACATTCAGCAATTTCTCACAAGAATTTTCAAAGTTACTTCATTTGGTCCACCTACTTCTAAGTCCATAATGTTCTCAGGTAGCAGAGGAGTCTCAAGGACTCATTTTTCCTGTAAACTGACCAATGAATCTGCCTTCTAAACAGATGCAACAACTAAAACCAAATCCTCTTGAGTGGAAGTTTGTATCTAATCATACCACTGCCCCTACACAGTTAGAATCAGGTAACCACGTGTCTTAGATCTGCTGATATGGTACATAACGTGGACAAGGAAGCTAGGACACCAAACATTTACTTCTCAAAGTTCTGTAGGCTGGAGGTCCAAGATCAGTGTATCATCAAATTCCATACACGTGTGAACGATTCAGTCTTCCTTACTCTCTGGGGGTCATTTTCATGTTTCTAGATTCTTAATCATACAAATGAAATTTTTTTCTTGAATGAAGTAACCATTCATAGCCTCAAGGGATGGGGACCCTTTTTGAGAAGTAGGATGAGTAAAAAGAAGTGAGGTATGAGAAAAAGAAAGAAAAGAGAAGAAAAACTAACAACCACACCCCAGGAAAGTCAAATAATGTCCGCATTTGTGCTAAAAGTGTCTAAGACGGCAGGACACTGAGCCTGTGACTTTGACCGCACTGTCTTCATGCTTTAGGGAAGTCTCAATGTGGAGAGCAGAAAAGAGAAACATTCAGCCAGCATTGGGCACTGCTGTAAATCCAGCAGCCATCACAGGTGGATGTTAGTAATGATGCTTCTTTACTGGACTGTATCCAGAATGCATTTGACGGATGTCAGTGACAGTTACTGATCTCAACAATGAAGTCATACATTTAACAGTGATTTGGAGACAACAGGAAAATAATCACATGTGCGACTGAAAACAGGAGGTACAATCACTCATGGAGATCCAAATTGAAGATATCTTCAGAGAAACCCAGAAATACAGCAAAAGAGAGAAAGCAGGAAAGAACCAGTAACTACAGGATGATTCAGATGGAGATATCCAATACTCCTAAAGAATTTCCTAATTTTATGTTTCACACAGCTCCTTAATGCCCCTGCACAATCTAATTCTGAGGACTTCCTTGTGGATCATTCACAGTCATGATATTCATAACTGAAAGAACATAAATGAACTTACAATACTAAATGAATCACACTAAATCAAGGTAATTTCCCAATGGACAGTCCATTGGTTTGGTGTCTTCAACCGGACACTTAAGAATATTTTAGATGCATTTAACTTTGCCAAGAGGATATCATGCCATGACATTATGCAATGGTCTGTCATTTTCTGCACTCTGATGGTAATCTTACTAGACATTGCTGATCTACTTTTAGGTGTGGCATAGGCATTGTGGTTCTCATTCATTCTTGATATTGTGGACTGTAATTTGAGTGTCACTTGTGATTTAAGAGCTAATTCTCTAATTTTGAAAGGCTCACAGATGTTTCTTAATCAATATAATTGACTCGCTAAATCCTAATATCTTGTATGTGGTATAGTACCTC
The DNA here is from genome assembly GCF_014885135.2 of Alexandromys fortis. NCBI lineage: Eukaryota > Metazoa > Chordata > Mammalia > Rodentia > Cricetidae > Alexandromys > Alexandromys fortis. Next base: position 32,952,435 of record NW_026067909.1, on the reverse strand, counting down.
TGTACAATGAAAAATTTCAGAGATATCATTACATCTCAATTTCTATCTCTAGGACCTTACATAGAATAAACACACAAAAATGTTAACATGAAACCATTGTGTATATATGGCGATATGGGCTACAAATTGATAAACAAGGCTCTGGAATAAAAAAAAATCCTAGGTTCGTGTTTAGGTTTATTTTTTCAAAGGCAGGTGCATAACACCTTGAGCAAAAGTTTTTTTTTTAATTTTAATTTAATCTTCATTAATTTCAAATCTTAGGACATAATACATTTTCCTTCATTACTATACTATTAGTTATAAATCCTCATCCTTTTGTGGAAAAAGCCTTTTATGTTATTAATTTTTCAATGAAACAAATACCAAAAGAAATGGGATCCCATGGAACCTGGTAATCCAGTGTAGAAGACTAAAATCCAGCTGAGGACTAATTTTGAAAGTTGTGGTAAACAACAAGATTCTCAAACAGATGTGAAAGGGGAAGTGAGCCAGTGTGAGAGGCAGAGCTAAGGCAAAGAGTAAGGCAAAGATGAGGAAACTCCCATTTAGACTGTTCTATGGCATATCTGGGATGGAGACTTCCGCAGCCAAGTCTCGCTGGCATTTTACTGTCATGTCTATCCAGAAAATAGCTTGTTTTATCAGACACAATATTCTTGATAAATGTAGATAATTTAGTGATTAAATAATGTTATGTACCTTCTGCTTATTTGTAGACATAAGTTTATCCATCATAAACAGACTCTTTGCTATTGTCATTGAGGAAAGGGAAAAGATCCAAGAGATGCATTCTATCCAGACGATGTTGCGTTCGTAGAAAATCACAGGTGACATTCTACTTCCATCCCAATGTTAATTTTTTATTTTATATTTTAAATGTTTTAAGCATGCATCTAAAATACTGTTTACACTGTTTGCTTCACACTCCCGTGCTTTAATCCTACCTCTGCCGGATCCCTACGTGTCTCTCACGGAGGCCACATCTCACTTCCATGTTTTTCTTCCTTTGTGATTGTAATCTCTGCCACTCCTCCATCCACCGAAATATGACTAGTTCATCAGCAACTACATCACTTAAGACACCGACTTCCTCTCCTCTTGAAGTCCTTTCCATCGAACGACTGTGTGTTTATTGGCTCAGTCTGGTGTGCTGCTCATTCGGGCAGCACAGTCATTGTGAGGTCTTGAATGCCAAGGCCACGTCGTGCTCATGGCCAAGTGTGCGTCACAGCCCTCTTGCCCACTGCTCTCCTCTTGCATTCATTCTGTCTCTCTTTTCCTATGCTTTCTAATATGTGGGGGACTGTTATAGGTGCCCTTTTAATATTAAACAATAAACAATCACATTTTCTCAACATTTTGACTAACCATGATCTCTTTATTAGCCAATTTGTTTTCAAAGAGAAGAATCTTTTATTAAGGTGAGAACTTCACTAGTCTAATGTAACAGACACTATTATTTAAGAGACAGTTTGACAACATCTCCTTTTAGCAAAACAGAAGTAATTGTTTGTCTTGTAGTATCTATGACCTTCTGTGTCATGGTCCTTCTACAGGACTGGATAGGAATTCTGTCTTACAGAACAGGCTCCAGTACAATCAGCAATTAATTCATTATCCAAATAACATTTTTTAAAAGTACTGAATAAGAGGCTATAAAAGTGACTGAGGGGTTACAAGTAGTTGTTGTTCTTACAAAGACCCAGCATTCATATGGCATCTCAAACCATCTGTAACTCCAGCACCAGGGGACCTGATGTCCTCTTCTGAATGCCATTGGCACTAGGTATGCATGTGGTACAAGATCATACATAAAACTAACATATTCATACAAGTGAATGAGTAACTTTCATAGAAAAAATTACAAATAAAAACAATGCCACACCTCTATATAAATGAGTATCTGTACATTTAAAGAATTTCTAGAGAATTAATTTCAGTTAACAGGAAGAGACACAGTGTGGTCTCAGCTCTGCATCTGTGTCTTGTGACTTCTTAAAACTAAATAATAATCAGTCACAGAAAGGCTTACAGATGGTGGCTATATACTCAACTGCCTTTAAGTGACCAGTGGGAAGATTTATTCAACTTCACTAAGCTGATTGGGTGATTAGGTTGAATGTTGTTTGGGAAATAATATTGTCCTGAAGACATGGAGAAGAGGATTCTGGAATTGCCTTAATGATCCACTGGACTCCAAAGGATTGCAAACAATAGCTCTGAGTAAAGATGTGCTATCCCACTCTCCTTATGACCACACAACTTGGGAAAGTAATAAACCTGGTTGAGATCAGTTGCAACTTTGGAAAATCTAAAAGTCAAGAGCTTAGATTTAGATGGAGAAAAATGTTTGTAGATGGGAGAATATGCGATTTTTAGGTCAACATTGGACCTTCTGTTTTGAGTCAAAAGTCAATCACATTGATACTTCAGGTCAACATATTTCATTCTTGTAATAAAATTTCAATCGACATAAGTAAAGACTTCTAATGAATATTTTAGTTTTCCTAGATATAAACTTACTTGTTATTAGTTTGCATTAAAATTATGCTATATAAACATTGGGAGTAATCACAATTCTTACTTGGCTCATAATATTCCTGAATATTGTATTAAAATTTCAGTTGTTTGTTAATAAAAAACAACAACCAGGTTTGGATCCTTAGCTAGCCAATACCAATGTAAACACCATAGGTCTTCACAGTTTTGGTACCAATGCTTGCTGTGCAGCCATCCACAGGAAACATTTGCAGATGAAGGCAGCCAACCTACCTGTGGAGTGTTGTGGCAGGGGGCTAAGTGGAATCCCCAGCAAAGCGAAAAGATCAGGCAGCAATCCAGGGATTTCCTTGTCATCTACCTACAGGGCATTCATCACCCTAATGGATGGAAAAAGAATGTGTTGCTAATCCTAGCATTCAAAAACCTCTGCATTTATTGCTGTGCTCAATATGGGAACCAGGATAGTCTTGGAATGGAAATAAAAGTCCTAACAAATCAGCAGATGACTGTGGTCTTGTTGCATTGTAATTGCTGCTTTAATATTGAATAATGCATGATTTGAGTCTAGATACATTTTCTCATATGCCCAATAGTAGAGTCAATGGAGTTTTTTTTTTTTTTTTTTGTAAGCCTTATTTCCGTAGGCAGTGGGTGTCAAAAGGTTTTAGCTTCTCTTCCTGAGCTAAGGTAGGTATTCTCTTCTTGCATTCTTTCTAGTCACACTGTACTCATGTCTCTTCCACTACAGTAGGAAATGATCTCGAATACCTAGGGTCCTAGTGGAGCACAGACTGGTCTTTGTACTATCTAGTCCGATGTATTTCTCACATGATGATGGCTTTCTGTATCTTGCTAACATATTTGATTCAATTAGATGCACATGTATTGATCCCCAGGCCCATTATGGAGTGTGATTCTGAGGTAGCACACATTTAGCTTTGTTAATAAATGATGAAGTGTCTGTGTACAGATGTTCTTTAAGTAGTGTGGCCACACAAAGATATAAAAGATATGATCTTTAACCCTGAAGAAATCACAATGTAAATAGGGAGGCAATAGTATGGAATATGAATTTTTATTATATAGCCATTTGATCTTACGTCAGCACAGGGTTCTACCACTGAGCTAAATCCTAAGTCTCTGGCCTCTCACTTAAAAACAAATGGAATAAATTTCATGATAAAAGTGGTATATGAGGCTCCTCTACGAAATGTATATTTTTCCGAGAAGGCTTTTTCAGAAGGTGCGATTTAAATTGGGCTTTATAAGCCATCTAGTTTACCTGATTAGAGAATATTTAAGACACGTGTAAGGAGATGAAGTAGAGAGTGTGAGTATGGTGTCCCAGGCCTGAGTGCCTTCACTTTGGAGGCTGTGGTAAGAAGACTATGACTTTGTAGCCAGGTTCAGAATTGTAATGACTTCGAGGTTAGTAAGACTACATAGCAGACTCTGTCTCAGAAAAAAGAAAAGCACAAAATTGTGAAAATTGTGGAGTGGGAATGTTCAACAGCCCTAAGCTTGATTGCAGGCCCTTTTCTGAGATTTATGGAGAATGCATTCTTCAGGAAGCTTAAAGTCTACAACTAGCAGTCTGGTTTCCTGGCCTTATTTACTTAGAGATAGATTCATGGATCAGGGTGGGCAAACAGACTCTAAGTGATACATCCATCCTGAACTCTTAATGGCCCTTCCCAAGACAAACTTTCCCACTTAAGTTACAGCGTCATCTTCAACAGTCAGGAACAAGCTGAAGAAACGTCATTTTCACTGAATCTTGGAATGTGTATGGGGTCTTATCACTTATTATTCCCTTCTGTTTGTACAGAAAAGGAAGGTGGGTGTTTCATTGTATAAAATGATACCACGACTTCAGCTACAAAGTGACCATGACTAATGATACAGCTCTCAGGAACTCTACTAATGACTGGAAAAGTAAGTACTTCTGAAACTTGGTAAGAATCAAGACAAATACCATTCTGACATACTCAACACCCTTATTGTGTCCCAAATTGAATACATAATAATAATAATAATAATTTGTATTTAGTTTACTCTCTGACAATTTCATACTGCCCTATAATACATTCTCATCACACTCATCCCTCTCCCCTCTCCTAAGCAAGTGAACCCCAGCTTCCCAACACCTCTATCAACAACCCTCTTCACCCCTGAATCTCCAACCCTCTTTGAAGTTGTTTTGCTTTGTGATTTACTGGGTTTAACTAGAGCCACTCCTGTGAGCCTGAGGAGCTGAGTGTGAAGCTGCCACTGGAGAGGATATGTCATTGAGTTTTTCCCTTCCTTTCCAACAGCTGTCCTCACTGATCCTAAGGCCCTTTGGGTGGTCATGATCTGATCTCATGAGCCACATCTCTGACTAAATCAGCATATTCATTTTATTAAAAATCCATCTATTGGGCTAATTATTTGCCCAATATTTTATGCTAATTGTATTTTAAAGATTAAATTTTTCAATCATCTCTGAAAGACAAAACTATTTTAATATACACAAATTAATATTTATGATTCTTTCCTTCTTTCATGCACACAGCCTCCGCAATGGTGAATCAATGTTAATATTAACAAAACAGTGTTTAGGCAATTATCAGATTACACCACAGATGAAATATGTTATTGTATCAATTACACCTTTGCTTCAAAATAAAATAACAAATTAAAAAGAAAAACAACATGTTAAATTTGGGACTTTTCTTTGTGAGTCTCTACTGTGATTTTTTTTCTTCCTGCGTGTGTATGTGCATTTGGTGGGTTCTGTATGCATTGGTGTGTGAAGTGGGCTACACACATCCATGAATGAACAGATGCCAGAGGACATCAGATGTCGCAGTCTGTGCCTTTCCACTTTATTCTGTGACTGGGTTTTTGATGAGCTGGGTGGTACATAGATGTCAGGAAGTTCCATTGACACCCTATCTTTGCCCTGCATCATACTTGGGTTACAGGTATACCTATTCCACTACTTGCTTTTATGTGTTTCCTAAGGATTTGAACTTAGATACTCATGCCTTTACAGCAATCTCTGTGATGATCTGAGCCTTCTCTGAACCCACACGTGTTCACTTTATTATATTCAGCTTAATGAGAATACTTCATGTATGAAATGAAAGTTCATTTTGCAAATGAAAATGTGGCCCCTTGTGGCATTCAATCTGCCTCACCACATTTAGTTTTAAACATAATTAAATCTCAATTGGTCACATAAACCCATTTCCTCAGACTTTATAAGCACACTCTCAATACTGCTTATTATACATACTAGTTATATGCAAGACTATTCAATATGATTTAGACACATAAACCATGAGGACCTTCAAAACACTGTTCACTTATCTGAAAATTAACAAACCCATAGCTGTGGCAGGTGCCAATTATGTAATAGTGAGCAATCAGAAATAATTTTCAATTACCACCCATTATTATAAGGCTGAGGAAATGGCTCACTGGGTCAGGACACTGGCTGTGCAAACATGAGGACCTGCTATCAGTTTCTCTACTCCTCTGAGAAAGTCACAGATGTCCGTACACTCCTGCAACTCCAGCACTGAGGTTGTGGTTTGTGAGAGATGCTGAGGCAAAGAAATCTTTTGAACTTGCTGGCCTCCTTGCTAGCTCCAGGTTCAGTGAGACATTCTCTCACAAGAACATATCGTGATAGAACAGGAAAGCTGACTTCTTTTTTTGGTCTCCACCGCCATACAATCAAAATGTGTATACATCACACACATGTACGTGTGTGTAGACACACACATACGTGATGATGATAAGGAAAATTACGATGAAGAAAAATAATATACTGGTGCTATTTTTTTTTTGAAAATTAAAATACACACACGTATTAGAAAAGACTCAACCCCAGTCACTCTGCTGCTTAGATCCTGGAACAACATTACTCCCAACACCTCAGTGAGTAATTTTACCACTGTTTAGAATTGCTTGGCCAAGCCACGCAAAGGGATGGATCAGATTTTAGACAGCTTCATTGTTTTCTAAAAGCACGCCACAGATGAACAGTGCTCCTAGACTATCTCCAGTTCCCAGAGGACAGAGCTCTCTTTTCCTTGTTTCCCACTTGTCCGTGTTATGAACTTTGACAGCATTGTGTGTACATCTCTGTGGAAATCAGAGAGGATGTCAAGGGGTTATTGTTTGGTACATAATGTCTCTAAGATGAGTTAAAATAGAAAGCATAAGGTTACATATCCAGAGGGGATAGAGAATGTGTGTTCTAATCTACACTGTAGCACTCAAAAAGGTAACACTGATAATCCAGAAAAATCATTATTCCAAGTATATGTGTAGATACAACTACTTATGAAGAGTAGTTTTATATGGTCTCGCTTCAATATTTTATATTTCCAGAATGTCTAATGTATAATGCTATTATGACATGGGGGAATAACAGCCAGTCAAGAGATTAGGCCCTTTTCTTTATTAGTAGACAAAGGCAAGTAAAAGAGTGTACAATAGTTAAACCACAGTGAGTTATTGCAATAATTTAGTGACGAAATAGTAGGACTGCGTTAACTTGAAAGTTAAAGAAAAAAGCCTTTCAAAAAGTTAAACATAACATTAATTTCAACAGTAAGGACCACAATTATGAAAAGGGCTGAGTTCCTAGAAGAACTAGAAAACACCGAATATGAACTACAACATGGCGGGTGAATAGGAAATATGAGAGTGGGCGACATGACCATGCAGGAAGCTGGAGAAGCGATTTCTGCCATATCCAGACCAGAGAAGCCTATCTAATGTGTCTAATTCTTGCATGTAATGAGAGTCACTGAAAACTTTGAACAAGTAAGTGTCATAACTAATATCTGTGTTTGTGGATGGGCCCCATTGGTATATGAAGCCTAGGTTTGAAAAGAGAAGTCTAGGAGCTGGAGTAAGAGAGCTGGCATTGCCACAAAGGTGAGAGGAAAGAGGAAGTCAACAAAGAGTCCCACATTTCTGCCAAATTAAGTGAATAATTAACATGATAATAAATAGGGCTGGGCGGTGGTGAGGCACGCCTTTAATCCCAGCACTAGGGAGGCAGAGGCAGGCGGATCTCTGTGAGTTCGAGGCCAGCCTGGTCTACAAGAGCTAGTTCCAGGACAGGAACCAAAAGCTATGGAGAAACCCAGTCTCGAAAACTCAAAAAAAAAAAAAAAAAACATGATAAAAAATAATAACAAAACCCATAAATGCCATCTGTAGAAACATGGCATATTGAGAAAGACAAGTGAGAAGGAAATTTAAGGGCTTTGATTTTAAACACTAAGAGTAGAGGTTCCTCTGAAGCGTCCCATGGGCAGTTATGAAATTATAAACAAACCTTCAGAGCAGAGTTGAGAGCTAGAGATTGTATTCAGGAAGCATTCACATATGGAATGTTTGTAGTGGCAAAGGCAGCAATTGGATTTCATATGAGACTAAATGTACTACAGAATTCTGTTTGCATTTTTGCATTCATGATACACGATATAGCAATTAATTCTTGCAATAAGAATTATCTGCAAGAGTAAGCTCTTGAAGGCAAATAGGAGATGTTGATAGCGGAGCACTTCAAGTGAATTCTGAAATGAACAAATGCAAAGTTTTCTACCAAATAGTATTCTGTATATCATTAACATGCCCTTAATGTAACTGTGAGCACATAAAACTCAGGAAGTGATACTAGAAAAATAAATATGCCATGAGAATTCTCAAACATATAAAAAGAATTTCATAAAGCTGGATGGTAGCTCAGTCAAGAAAGTGCTTGCAGAACAAGCACAAGGGCCTGAGCTAGAACCCCAGGTCCCACCCTCGTAGTCTGGGCATGTTGAGCTTGCTGTGAACCCAGTGCTGGGGAGGCAAAGACAGATGGACCCATCCAGCTTTCTGACCAGTACACCTAGCTTAATATACGAGATCCCATCCAAGTGAAAGACCATATTCCAAAGCACAAGGAGGATGAAATTTGAGGAATAACATCAAAATTTTACCTGTAGCTTCCAAGTGCATGGGTACATGCGCACGTGCACACACACACACACACACACACACACACACACACACACACACAGAATAACTACAAATGTAATGAAGATCACTTATTAAACAAACTTCATTTTTGTCAAACAGTTAAAACATTTTATAATACTTATTTTAAATAATAGTTTACTTATCTGTAAATACTATGAAAGATAAACTAAAAATAGAAGGGAAATGAATGACAGAAAAATATTTACCATTTTCTAAAGAATATAGAATGCTTTTATTTCTTAAAATATTAGGGTAAAAATAAAAGTATTCATAAGACATAGGATATAGCCATATACTCCTGCTAAAAATTATATTTTAAGTAATAAAGTGATTTGATCAGAATATGAATTGTTCTTCAGAAATTAATTTTGTCAACATCATGAACTATAATTTAATATTATAAGACATACTAGTTAATGTTTGTCTTCAATGAATTAATCATGTCTATCCATGAAATGTTCTATAATTATCTGAAACACTAGAATGCATTGCACTCTCAAAGACATATTTTATGATTTTGAAGGTGTTCATAAAAAAGCAAAACTAAATAAGCTTAATAAATACTTAGCTATTTTATTATATTATCTGGTACCTCAAGTTCATATCTGCTTGAGAGGGTTTGACATTCTAGAAGACAAAGTTCTGGGTGGGTCTCAGCAGATATTCATACTTGGTTTGACTGTGGATGATGCCTCCTTCAGCTTAATAAAGCGAAGAAAAACTTCCAACGTGGCAATGGTGCTGTAACATGTACTATGAAGTAAGAAATGACTAAGATCACTTTTAATATCAACAGTCATGCAAGTATCATGACTGAGCTTTAAACAGACTATTCATAGTCACTGACAGAAGGTGAATACCAGTACAATATCACAAAAAGAAGCTGCTGTCATGTTAACTCTCCAAAAAGTTCCAGAGAAGACAAAGTATGCTTTCTGAAGAGTGTCTGCAGTATATTGAGCCAGAGTTTTATAAACCAGAACCAATGATTAACCCCTGACTAACACCTAGTCAAGAAGAAAAGTAATTGGAAACAGCCTTACCCTTTTAACACCATCAAGGAGTATTTTGAACTGTAACAACAAAGGTATAAGATCTTCTCATCAAAGAGGATGTGCTGATAACTTTTCTTACTGTTGTGACAATATACTCAACAGAAGGAACTTGAAATAAACAAAGGAAAGAAGGAAGGAAGGAAGGAAGGAAGGAAGGAAGGAAGGAAGGAAGGAAGGAAAAAGGGAGAAAGGAAAGAAGAAGGAAGGAAGAAGGGAAGGAAGGAATCAAGGAAGCAAGGAAAGAAAGAAGAAAGAAAACTTTATTTTTGACTTATAGATATATTCTATCATGCTGGTTGACAAGGCATCAGAAATGTAGAGCCCCTGGTCACCATGGTCTAGCTAGTTATGTTACATCCATAGAAATCAGGGAAAAGTGAATGTTGCTACACAGCTCAATTTTTCCTTTCCCCATTTTATTCAGCTTGGGAGTTTAGATCATGCAATGGTACTGCCTACATTGAGAAGGTCTTGGCTTTTTAATCAAACCTCTTCTGACACTCTCTAGAAGTATGTCTCCTAGATAATTATACCTGAAGTCATAGCAGAAATAACCTGCACAGACAGTAACCATAAATCCTAAATCATTCTCTCTTTGCTCTTTGCATAAAATATGTGGCAAACTTCATATTAAATAATAACTATTATATATATGTATATATATAATGTTTGCAGAGTAAATACTTTGGCATCTTTCTATATACAATTAAGGCCATTTATAGAAATAATGAGTCTCTCTTTTGATAATTGATGATCTTAAAGTACATTATCAAGGACCACTTTAGTCCTCCTCAGAATCGCTTGCTCACAAATCAAGTGGATAACATAAACAGCACAACATTTTCAGGCAGGCAAGAGAAATTCATGAAGATGACATCAGTCACTCATAAATTTTGTCAACAAAGGCATAGTAAATCACATGGATTCCTCAGTTCATAAAAATCTACGTTGAGTTAAGAACACTTTTCTGTTCTCATGAAGAAAAGGCTCCAGAGCAAAGACCCATCTTGCCTTACCTGCCAGGCATATCTGAAATTATATTTGTGCTAAATGAATCAAAAGAGAAGTGTGGGCTTGAAGAACGATTTTAAGAGACGCCCTCATTGCATCTGTATGAATATGATATGATCAGAGTCCTCCCTGAAGTTGTGAGCAGCAGGGGCATGCAGCATCTACAGCAATGAACAAATGTCAGGACTGTGTGTTATCATATACAGAGGCATTTGAGTGAAAGAAGTCAAGGGCTCAATATGATACTGTGTGTTTGTGGGTCAATTTCTTCTGTTAGGGATTTATATTTTTATAATTTTTTTTTAAAATGGATGAAAGAAAAACCTCATACCCATGGCAAATAGATACCACATAACACTAAATACCAGTAACTTTATTTGCACCATTATTATTTTATTTAAAAAATGAAATCGGTAAATGATAATTAACTTAAAAATAATAAAAGTACAAATATCTAATTTTATTTTTAGAAGTGAGATGATGTATGTTTGATTGCAATACCTGTATTTTCAAGTTCTACATCAACAGTGAAAAGGTGTTACCATGGTCAAAGAGATAGAAAAGCATTTAGAGTAGTGGGATGTGATTTAGAAACCTGACTCATATAATGAGCATACAGTTTGTGAGGTACCTAACTCCATCTGTAGCTCAGGTAGCACATAGGTCAGCAAACAGCCAAAACATGGGTGCAGGTCCTTAGAATCCTTTGAGTTATCCAAGGGACTCTTTCTTGTACTCAGTATTAGTTATAAAAATGTTCTCGGTGTAAAAATATTCAAATAAAAAGTCAGGATTCATTCCATTTCAAAATTTACACAACCATCCAACATAATTCACTTTGGTGGGAAGATGGGAAATCATGCAGAATTCCTGGTTGGCATAATTTGTGCATGGACATAAAAATTAAATTTTTTTAAGTGTATGGGTTTTAAAAATCCCAAAATGATGGACAGGTTTAAGCAATCAGAATAGGCAGACTGAATGACCTCCTAACACTCCTTTCAAACTAGAAAAACGAATATTCTGCAGCAATGGAAAACAAGCAGAGGGGTCTACTCAAAGAAATTGCTCCATCCACCCTCAAATAAAAACCCTCGTTGCTTGCCTGCTTGATATTTTGTTATTTTTATTTTTAAATGTTCATTACCATACATATAACTTCTTTCTAGATTTTAAATTTTAACATAATCACAGTAATACATTATATTTAATTCATACAAGTCCAAACAAACTTTTTTTCATGTTATGTACCTTCTAACACACACACATACACACACACACATCGCACACACACACAGGTGGAATATAAGAAGCACATCTACAGGATTTGCCTTTTTTGTTTTATTTTGGTTTTCTTTGTCACAGGATAAAAATATCCACCAATTTCCTGGGGTCATTCTTGATTGACAGACATCTGACCTCTGAAAGCCCAATAAGTGGTAAGAGGTGTTTTTAGGTAATTCTTACTATTTCAAAAGTTGGCCTGAGGACATGATCAATAGAAAAGGAATAATTGATGATAGTTTGAAAGAAATTATTGAATCAACATTTAGGGAAATTCTCAACCTTATTTTTAAGGCTGTGTATTATTTTTATGTTATGCAGATTTTTGTTTTACTTTTTCGTTGTTTGAGAGTTTCATATGCGTGTACACTGTGCTTGTGAAAATTTACCCATACAACCCATATCCACAGCCTTTAGTTTCCTCAAAGAAAGTCCTAGCACTTCTGCTTTCCAAATTCAGGAGCACCATTCCTGAGTTTCACTATTCTTAACTCACTGAGTACACATGATAGAGCCATCCGCTGGAATGCTGGCATTCTGCACATTCCTGAAGAAAACTCTGCATCTCCTAACAGACATCAGCTGTCAAAACAAAACAGAACAAAACCCAACCAGCCAACCAATCAAACAAACAAACAAAAAAGTCTCACTATGGCAGCAGTTATGGATCCCAATCCTACCTCTGATAAGTACTGAATCTTGGCTGACTTCACCTTGTTCCAGTCTTGTGTGTACAGTCATGGACACTGTAAAGAAAAACGAAATTTTCAGATAGAGATGGAACAGATCATTCTGAATAAGTTTACCCAGACCCAGAAAAGCAAGTGATGTCTATTCTCTTTCAAAAGCCTATCCTAGCTTTGAATCTTTAGAAACTTCTCTTTAAATTGGAGACCAATGGAAGGCAGGGAACTGGATAGTGGTTATTGTGATAGCCTTGGGGGCTCAGTTAGGGGAAGGAGGACAAAATATTTAATTTTTTTCAACAGATGATACAGAAAGTAGATACTAAGGAATCTGAAACACACCTTGATCACTAAGAAAATTCAACTGTAAACTCTGATGTCAATATTGTACTTCAGAGATTTTATTGATAGAAAGTATAACATAAATATATAATTTTCCCTTCTTTTACATCCTTTCTTGTTGATAGAAATTATAACATAAATATATCATTTTCCATTCTTTTACATCCTTTCTTGTTGATAGAAATTATAACATAAATATATCATTTTCCCTTCCTTTACATCCTTGCTTGTTGGCTTTCAAATTCATGACCTCTTTTTACATAAATGATTGCTACATACATATATATTATGAGGCTATTACACTGTTTGTTTATTTGTTTGCTTGTCTCAGCATAGTTTCCATGCCTTAACCGAATGTTACTTTCCTTCCTTCCTTTCTTTATTAACTTTTGACACTGCTGTATTAAATGATAACACTATCAAGTCTGAAGGTTTTATTTATAAATACAATGTTTTCATTATGTCCCATTTTACTATTTTTCTAGCCTATACCATAAATAATTTCAAAATCCACTTATAAAATGATTAGTCAATACAAAATAAGACTATAAAGAAAGCCCACTTGACATGGCATTTCTAATGAATTACATGAATCATAGATGATAGGTTTAGAAATAAGAAAGCAAAAAGCTTAATATACTTATATCTGAACATGACTGTGATCTTTGGACAGATGTCATGCACCATGTGGATATAAATTTGATGAAGGTTGGGTTAGCAGGAAGCACAGGTGAGGGTTAACACTGATCCATAGGTAACTACTGTCATCATAGTGTCTATAAAATGTCTTGTGATGTTTCATGATGATTATAACAACTCGGTGGTTAAGGGTTTTAGAAAGGAATACCTGAGTATCTTGGTTTATGTCTCCACCCTCAAATCAAATCAAAAACAAAAATAACCCCATTTTGAATATCACACCAGAGCAGCTAGGACATGCTTTGTTTAGACTCCATGTCATTGGACCTTCCCCACAATGGTATGTTACTGAAAAGTGGGTGAGTCTGTGTCTCCATCAAGCAGAATGTCTCCCAAACACAGGTGATCAAATAGTCTGTTAAGACACACAGTTAGAACGTGATTGTCATTAAACAAATACTACAGGAGACACACTGTTTAAGCAAAAGAAGTCTCAATTACAGACACCTGCCTAAATGTTACAAGATGTAGTTTTGTTAAACAAAACTGTCATATGTAAGACATTGAATGAGATTCATTATGTTTTTGGTAACAATTACAGAATATACAAGTGCTGTATTTTCTTTTGAGACTATCCCCCCCCATCACAAACAATTATATTGTTGGGCAAGGGCTGGACCCTGGGGTAGAGTATGGCCTGTCTGTTTTACTTATTCCAGATCTGTTGTGGAAATATTGCCTTAGTGGCTGTTAAATAAAGGTCATTTGTCCATAAGAGAAATGGTAGCTTCATTTATAGCTACAGAAATAAAAATTAAATATTTCTCTGCTTGTGTATTTGTTGTTGGTAGTTTTTGGTTTAAACAAAAACACTTACTTGTCTTTACCATGTCTCCTTATTTAAATTATTTCTTAATGTTGCAAGGGCCGTAGAATTAATCAGCTCCATCTGCAGACACAAAAGAAATGACACAGGGAACAAAAAAGTCTAAGGACAAAACTCTGCTTCCTTTCACAGGCAATAGGGGAAATTAGTGTCATCACTAGGTTGAAGACATAAAGAGACTCAAAATTAAAAATCCTTTGAATGCTTCCAACAAGATTCCTATAATCAACTGGAAGATAAGTAATGATCAGAGCCCTTTAAAACAGTATTGTTCACTCCATTAGAACTGTTTAAATGTACCCTACTATTCACCAGAAATTATACAAGATTACTGCCGAAACCACGCTATTGTTTCAGTCAGGCACCCAGATGTTTTAAGGATGGCTCTCCCAACCAACAGAAGGTTAAAAGCCAAGGTACAAAACCAGCTGAGTTATAAACCTTAATTGCAAGGCATGTTCTACCACATAGGTGCTCAATTGTTCTGACAAACAGATTTATTCTGAAGAGCTGAAGAGAAGTGGACTTGAGAAACAGTGAAGGGCAGATGGTAGAATGGGAAATCCCTTGCTAAATGGAATCAAATTTCGGATAATTCTTCAACTGAACACTTCGATAACCCTTACTATATTTGTATGGTATTTCTTAAACTTATAAATATTTCTGATATATATATTCCGTCCTATTCCAGATCTGGTAGGATGGGTCTAAAGACACAAGCACTTTGGAGGGCACCTCACGGCTGTTCTCAGGTTTACACAAAAATGATTTTGTTTAGTAGATCATAGTCGGATAGAGATCACTTGACTTAGGTTAACCTCAAAAGATTTTTGATGTTGTTTGCAGAATTACAATACAGACTACCAAGGAGGAGCTGCTATAATAAAAAGAGCAATGTTGAAGCGTGGTTTCGTTTTGTATTTTAGAAGTATAGTTCCAGGTGGTAATGTTAGTCTTTGAGAAGACGGTGATGGTTTTAGTCAACAAATACCTTTCACTGAACAAAAGTGCTCTACAGATTCTCGGGGGAGAAATGACAGTGTGTGTCTCTGACCTATGCAGTACTTAATCTTTGTAATTTTCCTTCTAATGCTGCCTTTAGACTGTGCTCTATTCCTGCTGTTGCAGTCTAAGAGAGATAAATAAATTGAGATACAGTGGTACTCTCATGAAGGTTAACATTCACTTAGCCATTCTGGTAATTAGCAACTTAATGTCTGTGAAATTGTTGTTATTAGATTCTATTCAAAAGGATACAGGGTGTTTTTCTTTCTGTGTCTGGATTGTTACACACATAATTTTCTCCATGTTCACCCATGTTTTCAGAAATTGTAAAATTTACTTTTTTTCTGTGGCCAAACAGTTCTCCGTTTATTCACATTATACACAGCATTTCTCTGTGTATCTTTGGTTGTCCTGGATCTCACTCTGTAAATCAATCTAATCTCAATCAGAGAATTCCACCTGCCTCTGCCTCCCAATGGCTGAGATTAAAGTCATTTGCCACCATGTCTGGCCACTCTATTTCTTTGTTAAAGGACTCTCTCTAATCTTTTCTTTTTCTCTCCAAAGTCTACATATATTTTTAAACACAGTGTAGATGATTTAATAGTTTTTTCATCTGAATCTGTCTTTATTGTTTATATCTATCTTTTTCTGAGCACATGGGTCTTTGATCTGCTAAACAGCAGGGCTGGGATTAAAGTTGTGGCTTCAGTGCCTGGCGCTGCCCCCCTCTCCCCCCATTCCTTAGCTTCCTGAGAGTCTTTCTTCATGGTTGCAGTACAGGAAGGAGCCACGTTTATTGCCACAACTCTTCAGAGTTTCTAGGTACACGTCACTACCTAGAACCATGCTGGTGACAGCTCATAAACATCTTTTAACTGTTTGGTGCCAAGGCCTCTTAAAAGAACTGTGAGGTTTTGGTTACTAACGTTGAGTCAGGAAGCCTCTCTTAAAGGATTCGCATCTCTGCTTGCCTCTAACAAATAGAGCCAACCCTAGAAAATGTTGTTACCAAGAAATGCTTAACTTTGTTCTTTGTGTCTAGAATTCCTTCCCAAGATTTTTCAGGTTTTATATGGATATAGTTATCAAATATTGGGTGTCATTTATTTACAAAAGTTTCTGTCCCGAACTCTCCTGCAGAGATTCAGTCCAAAATAAACACACAGATGCTTATAATAATTATAAACTGTTTGTCTGATTTCTCAGGTTTACTACTAACTAGCTTTTATGATTTAAATACATAATTCTTATCTATATTTAGTTACAGGATTTGGTACCTTTACTCAGTAAGGCATTCTCATCTTGCTTCCTCTGTGTTTGACTCTGACTTTCCTCTTCCTAGAATTTTCCTAGTATGGTGGCCCCACCTATACTTCGGGCCCAGTTATTGGTTAATCAGTATATTATTGAACCAATATGAGTGAAGAAACTTTACAGTGTATAAGAGCATTGTCCCCCAGTAGTTTCCCTTATAACTCTTGAAACAATCAACAAATTATAGTATGATAAGAGAAACTCTCAGTTGAGTGTTCTCTAGCAAAAGTGCCATGGAACTTTCTAAGGCAGCTGTTGGGAAGATGGTATTGGAAAACTAAAACCGCTGCTATTTAGTATGAAAAAGGAACACATTTTGTTGGGAACAGTTAAATTGTTTTTTCTCTTGTTCTATACCACAAGCTATGTAAACAATGGCGAAGAATAGGTTTAGCACAGGTCTTCACATAAAACCTTAAAGTTTTGATTTTTATGTTTACATATAGGTTCAGATATCTTCTTTAGAAGTAAGAGGGTATGCACACATCTGTTGAGAGCATGCCCTATCAAGAATAATTGCTATGATAGCTATTGTTTGGACATTTTCACTATTATATATGCACAGCTCCTGACTCCCAGTTATGTGGGCAGGATTAGCTTAGTAAGATAAAAAAGAAAGTTAAAACTAAAAATGAGGAAAGGGAAATTGTATAATTGGTTAGACTGCCTTGTTATTCCCAGAACTGAAATCACTTTCTCTGAGAGATATCTGTCTTAATGAATTGCATGAAGAGCTCTCCCATTCACCTTTATTGAAACTGGAATCCAGATGTATCAAATGTCTAAGTTGGTAGCACAATTTGCATGCCTTGCTTTGACAGCCAAACGCTTCTGCACAGAGTGACAGCATTCGATCATCACACATGTCATGCTTTTGTATTCACAGACGAAATAACTTGACTTTGTCCTCTACAATGAGGTTTGGAAGAAAAAAAAATATAATAAGTAAGATAATGAGAAATGTATTCCAGTATTAAGTTGCCATTTAATTACTAGAGTCAAATATCAACCTCACCTCCAGAGAGCAAGCGCCGTGCCATTTCCAATGTCTGCATGCCATTTTTTTTCCTTTACTTAATTTTCTAAGGAATACGAAACATCTGTCTTTTCCAGTCTCTTCACAGTATTCAATCCCATGGACAGATGTTTTCAAAACCACGTTGTCTGTGAACATTTAAAGGAATAGTATATTTGCATAAACTCTGGGAATTCCATGCTTCGTGCTTTCCATACTGTTTGAATTTCTTTTCTTTTCTTTTTTTTTCAAATCAACATTTTTTTGTTCTGTACCCATCATTTTGTTTTACTCCTCATAAAGCAGACATTGTGTGCACACATCTGTTAAATCTGGCCTGCATTTATTACAGTTCTGTTCTTCCAGAAACAGGAAGGATTAATTACCACAGACCAGCTCTAGAAGCACCCCCGTGTTTCTTAACACACAAAATTAATTCAGAGTTGACAAAACTCTTTCAGACACGGCCTGCTTCCTGCTGAGGGCGCTTTATTAGCATATTTTTTCCCAGAAAAAAAAAGTGCCTGATAGACCCTTTTTACCTCTCCTCCGAGTTCAATTTGTACAGCACTGAGTGACAGGCAGTAAATGGCTTGAACATATCGGAGGCAAGTTGCCAAAATCCTCCCGATAGCAACACTTTGGAGCCTTTGTTCAGAGTACATTAAAGTCACAGAAGGTCCATGTACTGTAGACAGCACAGGGCAGGCAGGATGTTCTCAGTAAGACAAAACAGCAGGTGATAAATGACATTAAATAACGGCGAGCGAGAATTTACCACAGACTAAATTAACTACTGGAGTGAAATGTTCTCAGCTCGAAGGCCATATTAACAGTGAATTTATAATTAGGCGATTATCATTCTTTTTAGTGTTTGAGGAAGTCTATATGTAAAAGCGATGAAGACAGCTCTATTTGACTCTGGAGACACACGACTGGAAGTGGTTCTAAAAGGGCTGCTGAGTAATTCTCCTTTCAGGATTTATAAAGTCATTTATAAAATAAGTACGTGGAAGATGGCTGGACTATTGAAGACCTCGTACACATGTGCATAGATACGTACGCGCACATGCAACGATCTTTAATGAACTGCAGTCTCACTGAGTTGCTAGAAAGTCAGGCTACATCGAATTATGATCTTATGGGTGTTCCCTAAGTGAGGCAGATATTAGTCTCCAGTATGAGCATTAAATTTTGTGTTTGTTTTTCCATTAGAAATGGGGTCCTTGAAATATGTTTCTTTTCTATCTCTTATGGAATCCCTTTATGACAGAGCTATGTCTGATTTCCATTTTGATTCCCCCTGAAGCCTCTTAGAATCTAAAGTATTTCAACTGAGTCTTTTGGTGAGTATGTCAATTTTATCACAGATGATCTTCTTCTAAAATTGTCGTAGAGAAATAAGCTTGGTCAAAAGACCCTAAACAAAACACAAGTGACTAAAAAAAGAAAAGAAAAGAATTAAAAGAAGACAATTTAAAGATTATATTTTTAAAATCTTAAAATCATCATGCCATCCCAGTACTTTTCTCTCCCAGTCTAATGCTGTGTCTACTAGAGAGTGTTCTACATTCTCTTGCTCACCCTTCTAGAAAGGGGTATGAGAGTGCCTTCCCAACAGTGCCCAGAGCACACATGGTCCCTCGGTAGGTTCTCACCATCCAACATCTTGCGTACTTTCCAGACAGAGTTCTTGTGAAACTCGAGCCCTGCATCATTGGCAAGCAAGCCTTGTCAGTCTAGACACACTGTAGTACTTGGTTACAATTGAATTTCCATAATAAACTAGAACCCATTCATTCATAACTTTCTCCAAGATTCCCTTCTGGGTTTTAAACTCTCCAGGCTTGGCTTCAGCCAAAAGGTGAATATTTGGAAAGTTTCTGCTAAAGTCATTTTATCAGATATTGACTTATACGACTCAAAAAATCATTTTCCATATGTCCACAAGAATTATTGCCCAGAAAGAGGAGACCATGAGGAGCTGACTCTTATAATTTAAAGTTTGAATCTGAGTATTCCTCTGAGAGACAAACTCCATAGCTGGAATGAAAGATTCAAATTCAAAACCAAAATGTGCTCATAACCATGCATATTCTACTAAAGCATAAACATGTGTGCCCACCACAGAGAACTTTTCACTGTTTGGGATATCTCCAGATACAAACTTATCATGGTATTTATTTTGTTTTGAAAAATTATAGAGCTACAAACACACTTCATAGAAGGCTCTAGCTTTAAATTATCAATGTCTATGGTCACCTGAAGGAATCTATTTATTTATTATGTATTTATTTAACCATTATTGCCCCTTCCAACAGTACTCGAGGCCACACACGAACCTGCCGTTGCACCTCTGTGTCCACATATCCTCCAGCAAGACATGAGCTATGTGTCATTTAGGTGTCTTCTGTTTTATGCTAATGTACACTTTACTTGCATGAATTTATATGCTTATGTATAAACAGTTTGGTTTAAATAATAAAATTTGACTCTGATATCTTCATCCTGTCCCTTTCCCTTTCTTATGCTCCTGATGCCAACCAATCTTTGGCATCCAACATTTGAGTTTGTTTAGGGACTTTATTCCCTTGTAGACTAATAAATGGGCATTAAGTGATCACTTCTCTAAAAGTCTTTGTTTAAAAATCCATTCACAAGTACAATACTAATTCAACATAAAAATCTATGACATTTGGTGCGGATGGTTCTTTACAAATATTCGCTATTTAACTGAATTTAGGGAACAGACTGTGTCAATTTCTTATTTAATGTCTTTGCTCATAACTTTCTTCATCTTCACAATAGGAAACAAAGAAGTTTCAATATTTGATTGTTTGAAAATTGTAAGTATATGTACTTCATGCTTAATTTCCAGCCATTCTGATTAAAGAAGTATTTGGTAAATACTATTTACCAAAAGACGTCATTCTTACTGTCTATAAATGATAACACTGTCTATCAAAATGGCTATTTACTAAAGAGAGTAAAGTTTTCCCACATGACAAAAAGAAATAGCAATAATTTCCAGTGATAATCATAGTTTCCTTAGTTTTTAATTTGATTATAATTTTCATGTCTATATATGAGTGAATATACTGTGTGTGTGTTTATTCCCATAATTTTGGAGAAAGGGAACTACATATATAAATATATAAAGACAAAATATTTCTTAGACTTTCTGAAACAAATAATTATAAATTACTATGAGTGGGTATGTGTTGTTTACTAAAGTAATTTTGGCATAATTTCTGTGTATTCTCTAGATCAAAGTCAAGTTATTCATGAGTACATTTTCTTAAGTATCATTACCAATCTGACAAGGTCTTGAGTTCAGATGCCCAATACCCACAAGAAAAGCTCCCGAGGAGAGATGTTTCTGTAATATCAGCACATGGGGATAGACTGGAGGACTCTTGGGGCTTTCAAACAAGTCAGTCTAGGGAAACTGGTGGGCTCCAGTCTCAGTAACACACCTTGTCTCAAAAAAATAATGTAGTGAGTGGTTGAGGAAGACATCATCAAGCACTTGTATACAAATATGGACAAATGCAGATTCAAAATTAATTTGAAGGATATTAAGTACCTTTTGTATGGGTTTAGAATCAATAGGATCCATAAAACTCAAAAATGATATTGGAGGAAATCTAATTCTATTTTACTTTATATCACAACCTGACAAATGCACTGTCAGGATTCTGTACAATTAGAACAGAAGAGAAGAATCTTTTATTTTTCTTATACATGAATTAAAATATAATAAGCCATCTTACAATGACTGAGGATCACAAATATATAAATTAAGCAATGTAGTTTCACTGAAATGCGATGATTTCACATCATTTATCTACTTGTCACAAAAGAACAAAACAAAAAATGAACAAAACACAAATGAAACTGAAAGAAAACATAAAAGAACCTTGAATTCCATTTCTTCAAGAAGTCAATAAACTCTCCTCAAATATCTACTTTCCTTCCCTTACTTTAATTACTAGTGTCAGTTTTGACCCTTTACTACCAAAATCCAAATTTTGTTTAAAAATATTGCACTTAAAAAGTATTTATTCCATCTCTATAATGCTACTAATGACTGCATCATTTTATATGTAATACTCAGTATGTTCACTATGTAAACTTATATGTTCATAAGTTTAAGAAACATTTTTCTATGATAACTCACTCCTTTATCACACAAATGTTTGTGTTTCACTTAGCAAACCTTTTAGGTTATCTATCCCAAGTTTGCTTCTCTATATCATTAGAACAAATGGAGGCAGGCTCAAATCTTATAAACTGTAAGTCTCACTTTCTTACAGCGGTACTACACATTTTAGCAACAAATGCTAATCTTTAAAAAATAAGATTCATATAGTATTAAGAACTCAAAATATACCAAGAAATACAAAGTGGTTGAGCAGCACTGATTATTCTAATTTACATTTTAGGCAAATGATGAGATAAGAGCTTTATTAGAAACACCTTGCTATAAGAAATTAGAGTTTAAAATTGTGAATTAATTTCTCAGGCTAAGAAATATAGTAAAAAAATGCCACTGGGGATATAAAGGCTTATTCTCCATACCTTGTGATCCTATGTGTATAGCCAGGATCCTTGAAGAATCACTCTTTTCCAAAGAGAGTAAAAGCCATATGGCTTTTGCAAGTTATATAAGGCAGCTTTGCAGACAGTAAAAGCTTTACAGACAGGATCTGTAAGAAGAAGACAGAAGATCAATATTTGTTGTAAAGGAAGTTACTTGAGATCTTTAAAGACTTCTAAATGAATCCTAAGTAAGAAATCCTTGAGGGTCTATATATGTTATAGGAGAGGGGTATGTCTCTGCCATGGGCTCTAAGAAGGATTCTCTGTGTGAGGGCCATAAAATGGGATCATGAGTTAAGGATGAGTAATGAGTAAACTGGCTTCTTTAAAGTGGTTTATTTGAGGCAGAAATAAGGCAGGAACGTGGACTTCTTAGGAGTCAAGTGATGGGAAGTCCCAAGGAATAAAATAGAGCCTTTTGTGATCACTTAGCCCTCCTGGATTGGATCACACATAAGAGTAGGATTAGCTAAAAGTCAGCAAGGCTGGAAGCCAGAAGTTGGAGCATTACAAGGGAGACATTCCATTAATCTAAAAGTATTAGTTAACCAGGGTCTAGACCAGGGATAAGAAAAGAAAGCAATGGGTAACAAATAGAAGTTGGAGCAGACAAGACAGAGTTAAGATTAGAAAGGGTCTAATTTCAGCCCCATTCACCTTTGGGAAAGCAATGTGAGGAATTCTCATGATAAGCTAGCATCACAGGAACTCATTAAAATTGGTTTCCCCTGTAAAGATCACACACAAATTAGAGGAATGAAATCTGCCATTCTTTCTATTCCTATGACAGAAAGATATTCTATTTGCTTCATACATACTAAACTCAGTTTTCTAACAAAGTAAGGACACAAAAAGAATTTGTGTCAAATCTGTTTACAATGCTGAGGAATTAAAATATTGGTCTTTAATTTTCATGCTAACATTGCATCATACAAAATATATCTGCAGCAAATTGTGCTTGGACAAGTAAGGACACACATGTTATTTCTGCAAGCTCATTTTTAATATGTGGCCTGATCACATAAAGGTGATTTAAATTGTACCATAGCAATGAACTTTGCAACCAAGATATTTATTTCATTTTTCACCATGTAGATTAGCATTTTCTGGTTTTAAGACTTTTAATATGCAGACACAGTCAACTCTAGTCTCTGGCTCTCAATCAAGAGCTTAGGTTACATAGAAGGCAATCTGTCATCAGCTGTTTTCAGTATGTAATCCCTCTTCTATTTTTTCTTCCTGAATCTTGGTTTTCTGAAGTCAATCTTTTAACTTATTACATGACTTCATGAGAATGTGTTAAAGATGCACGTGCCAGACTCTCTAGTGCAATACAGCTTTGTTTCAAGATTTTCAACACTGTTCAGGCATGTAAACCTCCACCAGGGTCTCACTGGGGAACATATATCTCAGGGTCTACTCATCGGGCCCCTTACCCTTACTACTAAAAAGTTTCTCAGAATTGCAGA
The DNA here is from genome assembly GCF_014885135.2 of Alexandromys fortis. NCBI lineage: Eukaryota > Metazoa > Chordata > Mammalia > Rodentia > Cricetidae > Alexandromys > Alexandromys fortis. The sequence continues at coordinate 32,928,586 of NW_026067909.1, read as the reverse complement.
AGACAGTATTTTATGTGGAAGACAAACAAGCTAAGATCTAAGAGCCAAACTTAAACATAAAGAGCAACCATTCTCTGGAATTCTGTTTAGAATAGAAACTCAAATCATGGAAAACAGGCAAGAGAAGGAAACCCTGGTGGACAGACTGGAGTCACACAGGTGACATCAGTGGTTCGTTTTTTAAGCATTATAAACCGAAATCCTTTACTTTATTATTTATTTTAAATTTTTTAAAATTTTCTATTAGCATATAAAGGGGTCATTATAGTATTTTCACACATTTTCTTCAGTTGTTTCTGCCAAATGTCCTGCCTTTACTTGTGTTTTCCAACTTCCAGTTGTTTGTATCTTTGAGAAAAGATCTAATGTAGCCTACCGTAGCCTTGAATTTGAAACAATTCTTTTACCTCTGCATCACAAATTCTGGGGTTACAAGTGTGAACCCAAAGACCTAAATACAGATGATATCATTTTATAAGTAGAAACTCTGAAAGAATCTGCTAAAAGTCTGTCAAATGATCTCTATTAAAATCAGCATACAAAATACATTAACATTCCTATGCAGTAAAGTGTATTATCAAAGAAATAAAACCATAATTTATACTGTGAAATTTAATACTTATGAGCAAGTCAATAAAACAAAATGAGCTATCTTTCCTTGTGAACTATGAGACACTGATGCTAATGAAAGCAACTGAAAAAAGATAGAAACAGATGAAAACACACATGTTCATAGATTACAAAAATCATTATTTTAAAGATGTGTACATTATCCCAAATACTCTTCAGAGTCAATGTAATACCTATTACTACAGTAACATTTTTAAGAAATCATATTTTAAGTCTAAAAAATAAATCAACACAAAAAACTCACTGCATTAACCAAAATAATCTGCAGAAAGAAAAGCAAAGAGGGAGTTACCCACCTTTCTGACTTCTAACTATATTATAAAATGCTATCAATCAACACAAACCTGTACTGCATGAAACCAGCTGAATAAATCATTAGAAAGAAATACAGAACCCAGAAATTGTTCCACATATTTATACCCAGCTGAGTTTGCAGTTCCAAAAACACATTGAGAAAGATAAGAGTCTCATCAAAAAATAAATATAGGTGGACTGCATATTTAGACACGGAAGAGTAGAAATAGCTACGGTCTCATGGTGTATTCGAAATATCAGTTCAACACCGAGTAAAAATACATGCAACATGTAAAACTATAAACTTATATAAAACTTCCTGACATTGTGTTATAGAATAATTGAGGGGTTATTTGAAATTACAATCAACATAACCAAAAAACAAATAGTTCAAATTGCATGGAGACTAACACCTTACTGCATGCCAAATGAAATCATCAACACTGAGCTTATAGAACAGAAAATCATATTTACAAATCACACATCACCTAATACTCGAAGCTTCCACATCAAGTAATCATCACAACTCAATGGAAAGAAAAGGCAAAACCTCATTTACTATCAGTAAAAGACTGAGGATAAGCATTTTCAATAAAAGGTCCATAGATGTTCAAGAACTGTATGAATAAACACTCAACATACCTAATAATCAACAAAATGTTTTGAGATGTCACTTCTTATCTATTAGCCTGAAATAGATATTATGAAAAAGTGTAAAAAATTCATGTACACAAGAAAAGATAATTTCTACATATTTTGTGTAGGGACAGAGATTATTGTAGTCATTACAGAAAACATTGTGGAGATTCCTCATGAAACTAGAAATAGAATTACCTTATGACACAGTAATGCCACTACTGAGTATGTATCCAAAGAGGGGAAAAACATCAGTACATGGAAGATACATCAATCCTTCCATGTTCTTTCCAGTAAGAGTCACAATAGTCAAGATGCAGAATTGGCTTTAGTTTCCATTAAAGGATGAATAGAAAAAGAAAATTTATATGTAGGAAATAGAATATACCTCAGCATACTAAAGCTACATATGACTTATATTATTATTGTTCCTTTAGTTGTATTTCAAATAAAATTTGGCTGATGGACTGAATCAAACACATTGTTTGAGAAACGTGTACTAGCTTTAATTAAAGATCCATTTTCCCAACTGTATTATGAAATCTATATAATATTGTATAGTAAACATTGTTCTTAGTTTGACTTGTACACACTATATCTGGAGGATGTGTAATGTTTTACCCAGGTGTCCTACTGGAAAGGATATTATTCTTCCTCTTGCAGAGACAATCCACCATTTTCTGTGTGGACCAGAACTTGGTAGATGGGACAGTCATGTGCTCTTAGCTAGAACTACTCGGTAGGAGGTCTCTAGCCAGGGAAGAGTAAGTCTGCTTTCTTGCATGTGGTAAATTTTGTGGGATGTCTGTGTCCCTAATAGCCTGGAATAAATGTGGGTGTCTGGGTAGCTGAAGAGACATGAATGAGCAGGCCAGTGTCATCAGATAGGCACAGTTTTATTTTCCAATGATATTTCCTTGTGTATTGTATTTTCTCTGGTCCAGAGACAAGCCACATGAACAGAAATGAGACAAAACCCAGGTAGTGTTATTCTAATCTTTTGAATTGGAAAATATAATCCTAGAGTTAAATATTCTATAAGGACTTGGAAAGGTCACCAATGACGTCAAATCGAGGTAGACAATTGCAGGTGAATCTAGTGATTGGCCTTTAAATCACCTTCCTTCTTAACTTCTCCAGTCCTTTACAGAACCACAGTTTACCCCATGAGTTGGTATGTAGAAGATAATTCAATCATATATTGGTAAATATGTATATTGATCATCTAGACCTAGAGGTTTGAAAGGCTTAGAATTTGTTACATGAAAAAGAAGATGGATTGCAGAATTGAGTAAAGTAATAAGAAAATCAAAATTTTTATGGAAGAACAAATCATCAGTTGTCTTATTTAGACATTTTATATCAATTTCAGATACACAAATAATTAGCAATTTATTAATCAGTTATTATTTTTGCCTGTCAAGCATCAAGGATTTTAAAGACAATCAGAATGAGATTGAAGAAGTAGTGTATTTCTATGCAATATTTTGTTATGCTAGCTTCTATATGTGTTGAAAGTATTTGGATGGGTGTGGTTTTAAATTTATTTCCTTTAAAACAGTACATCTGTCTAAAATATTAAAAGACAGGCAGAGACTTGCCTGTTTCTCCACAGTTAACACAAGAAACACTGATGGCTTCTGTTGTGCAGCTATTTAAGCTTCAAAGAATACACATATGTCATACAATGTGATAGGCTTTTAAGAACCCCTGTAGAATAGCAGCTTTTACTATCAGAAAATATTTATATGTAGGCTAAAAATAAGTGGGTCCACAATGCAAAGCACTGTTTGCTGGTAAAATCTAAATAAAGAAAATCAACATGCAGTGGGCAAAAGAAAGAAAGAAGTAGACACAATGATTGGCAATGCCTTTTCAGGAGCTAGGGTGAGGGTGTCAGCCTCTTAAAACTTGTGTTTTCTCTCACGTTTCTGAGTTACCTAAATACTATTCATCCATTCTGTACAGTTCGTGTAACAAGCAATATAGTTTCTTCTTGAAGGTTTGTGGCACAAATTCCAGTTTCTGGTCAATGACAACTCAGACATATGTGTTGGTTAGGGGTGTCATTTGTGACAGAGGTTTCTGTCTCACCTGGTCCTGCAGCCATTCAGTCAAAAAGAAACACACAGTGGCCGACATTAATTATAAACTGGTTGGCCTATTAGCTTAGACTTCTTATTAACTCTTATAACTTATATTAGCCCATAATTCTTGTCTGTGTTAGCCACGTGACTTGGTATGTCTTATCAGCAAGGCAGTCTTATATTGCTTCCTCTGTATGTGAGTGATGACTACAGACTGTGTCTTTACTTTTCCCAAAAGTCCTCTGTTCTCCTCACCCCACCTTTGCTTCCTGCCTGGTCACCCCACCTATACTTTTTGCATAGGTACTGGCCAATAGGCGTTTTATTAAAAGCATTACAATGGATAAATATTAACAGGGTACAAGATCATTGTCCCACAGCAAGGAATTTCTTTTGAATAGACACCACTAGTTTTGATGAAGTCACTTTCCCAGAATGCCATGCAGCTAACTAGACTGTACTGTGGCTTATCCACACACGTATCTCTGTTTACCTTTGACCTTGGATTTCTAAGTCTTTGACGCTGATCTTTCTTACAACAAAGTCATCATATCTGGATGGGAATAACTCATGCTGCTGATGTAAGAATCCGACATTAACAGCTACTGGCAGGCTTGCTGACATCTATAGCTCAAAGATGTCATGTAGCTCTGCTTCTCCTACATCTCTATTTCTTTTCATATGAGGAAATGAAAAGATCGCTCCTCGTGCAAATCACTCTGGACTACTGTCTGCTGTAGTTTCTCTGTGTAAATATAAGTGAAGTAAAGAATGAGATGGAAAGCAATGAGCACTGTGTTGTCTCTAAGTCTAGCAGCCCCTTGAATTGGAAGTGAAATGATAAAAGGATGTTGTAGGAACTCCAGACAAGTGACGCTGCTTAACCTCCTCACCACGTTTCTAAACATTTTTTGTGAAAACAAGTACTTGATGGACACACACTAATGTCAATCTCAGTGTCAGTGTGTGAAGAATAGATACTGTACCAGTTTCCCTTAATGGCTGACTGTCAAATGCCCTACAATCGAATATATTTATCTTTCAGCAAGAAAGATTGAAAATAAGAATTTTCATGTAGAAGGACATCATATGTCAACTGATTTTAACAGCAGCATTATATATGACCAAGCAGAATTGTCAGATTAAAAATAGGGTGATGCATAAATGCTGACAGGAAGAAAGGGAAAAAATTGACCCTTGAGCATGAATCTGCTGTGGGAAAAAAATTAAGGATCAGAAGCATAGAAGGAACACATTTGGGTCTTTCTCTAAGGAACACATTTGGGTCTTTCTCTAAGTCACTGATCCTTTCCTAAGTCAATTCAAAAGTGACTCCTATCCCAAATTTCCCATTTATTTTCTCTCTGACCTTATTAGCTATTAAAACTTGCTTTCAGCATTGCTTATGTTTAGAGGAAGATGTGGGGGAAAGTGCCCACTCCAGGCATTATAACCTTGAAAGGCATGCCCTTTTTGAAATGACTGCCCATGAACCGTAACCAAATAGAACCTCTCCATTCTGGAAGTGATCAGATGGGTTCAAAAAGGGTATTTGAAGCTGTGCCAAACTAGCCCGTCATTGCAATTATAAAATGGCAATACCCACACACCCCAAACAGCTAGACTTCCCCTTCTATTATAACCCAGCTGCCTCCCACAGGGAGTCTGATTTAACACGAGATAAAAACTCAGTGCCCTCTCCATTGGTTTGGTGACATTTCCCAGTGACATAGTCCCAGGTAAATCATTTAAAACAACTTGGGACTGTCTCTGAAAATATTGAAGCCCTAGGCAGTGACTACCACTTTCCTGAAACTGGATTGTCCTTTGGGAACTTCAATGGTATGTTAGAAAAAAAAAAACAGAATGGGGAATATTTCACTCAAACATTCATTCATAGGGCAAATACCTACTGATAAAATACTGCATCTGCTATACTGGATAAAGGTCTGTGTTAAGGCTTTGCTTCTAATTCTGTTTTCTCCCGTGGCTTAAGCAGCTGTGCTCATTCAAGCCCCTTCATTATTGTGCCTATTGCGTGAAATTCTCTGGGTAGCTTTCCATTCTAGCTCTTCAAGGTTGAAAACACCCATGTTATAAAGCACACAAAGTTTATGCTATCTTATCTGTTTTCAGCAAAGTTTTGACTTCTCATTTTTGCATTAATCAACCCACAGCACTATGTTTATTGTGCAGAGGCATAATAGAAAGTTATTGAAATAACAGATTCTCTTTCAGGATGGATTGTCATATGTAGGACCCCACAGTGATTCTATTTCCATCTTGACTCAAGGTCAGAAAGCTCAGTCTTATGAAGGCCAAATAACAGAATGTCTGGCCAAAGGGATGGTCACTAGATGATTTGCTTTTCAGTGTCAAATTAAGGGCCTGGTTGCTAGATGTTTTGAGTATTAATAAGATAATTACACTTATTTATTCCTTATATCATTGGTAAGGAAGTCTTTTGCCCTCCCCTTTTGCTTTGGGTATATAAGAGCTATAAGAAACAAACTTGAGGCTACTACACTATTCATTGAAGCTCTCCTGATTCTATTTTCTGTCTTTTGTCTCTTTCTTTCTTAATACCTATTCCCTTTTTCATGCACACTGGAACAAGCCTCTTGGTCCCAACAGTCTTAGTAGTTTAGAAAGCATCATGTTGTGGCTTGTCAAAAATAATAAACAAACAAATAAATAAAGCCTTTTTTACTTCTTGGTAGATAACATGATTCTGAAATGGCATCTCTCTTGACATTTATAGCTCTTTGCATTTTGCTTTCAAGCATTGCAGAAAGGACTAAAGCCTGGTGTGGAATCTCAGAGTCTTTGGAAGATTGAAATAAGAGGAGAATTAATGAGAGTTTGAGGCCGGTCTGAACTACAGGATGAGATACTCTCTCTCTAAAGAAAATTAAAACCTTTTAAAAGCTAAATAATCATCTAGAAATTTTGGGTAACAGCACTGGGACATGCTGGATATAATTCTTCACAAACCATCACTATATCCCAAAGGTTACCGGGTTTACATCTTGAAAATAAGTCCCATCATGGCTTCTTGGGAATCATCCAAGGCCATTAACTCTAAAACCTTTCTTTCCCCTACTTCTTTGGATCCATTTCTCTGGAAATCTCGCTTAGGAAGAGATGACAAATGCCGCCTATGAATTTTGAGGATGTCGATCCCTTTTGTCAGGTTTCACATTTCTCTCAAAGCAAGCATTGTTTTCAGGTTCCCTTCCGTTCTGGCCCTCTTTATCCATGAAGATGGCCTAAAGGTCTTTCCTGCAGTCTTCTATAAATTCATGCCTGATCCCATGTGGAGTCATGCTATTCATCTAATAAACTTACTGTGACGTTTTGTAATTAAATAGATCATGTTTCACATCTCTGTCTGATTAATTTCTGTCTCTAAAGAGCTTCTTATGATGAAATATTTAATGTGAGTCTAACCTCATGCAACTATTTGAGAAACCGTCTAAATGCACACAAATCTACAAAGTACTAGATAAAATACTAACAGAAACTTGAGTTTCCTGCTGTTCCCATACCAGATATTTTTAGCATCAACTTCCTGTCAGAAGTTGCTGTTATTAGCTACATCCAGAAGCCTGGAATAGCCCCATCAACAACCTAATACACATTTTTCCCTTTCCTTATAGTGTGTCTAGCACTGTTCCATCGACTAGGCAGGTTCACAGTTGACATCATTGTCATGGTCATAGAAGTCATTGAAAACACTGAGCTTAGAGAAATTGAAGTTTAATTGTTTTTTTAATAAAGAAAAAAATGATCATTTTTTTTCTACAAAGATATTCCCAAGTTTCAAGCTTTAGAATAGTATTATTTTTAAATAATAGTACATAATAGTTATCATAACTATAATTTATGTATCCCTTCTCATTTTATGGCAAGAACATCTTAAAACTTCTATTTGACATCTATCTAATGTATGTTCCTCCTTCGTTAAGGTTTTAAAACGTTACCATTTAGCGGAATAGTAATATTGGTTTCCACCTTAAGGCCTATGGACTCCCTACACATGGGTTTTGGCCAAATTTAAAGTACCAGGTATGGATTCCCTTCTGTGGAACAAGGGTGAAGCAGCCGGTTACCATAAAGGAAGTCAGGCCACATTTGTACCAGTGGGCACATCTTGCATGTCAGGTTGATACTGGAGCCTGCAGTGACCAATACTGGGTATGACCATAGATGTTCTCACTCTCCTGCCAGTCTGCATAGCAGCTCCCAGTACTGCGAAAGATAAGTAGCAGTCAGGAAGTTTCCCACTCGATTTGATGAGGTTAAAAATCATCAACTATATGATAATATAAGGAAGAAAAAAATTCACCTTAGAAAATGAGCAAAAATCTCATGTTGCATATCCAAAGCACCCTAGATTTTTGAGCAAGCTCAGTTAATTTGTAGTCTAAGAATAGGAATTTAAGTTATTTATATGTTAAGTTATTCATTCTCGTAATTTTTCAAGTTTGAGAAATTAGTAAAGCAGCTCGAAGGTATATGATTGAAATAAGTTGTGAAAGTGTCTTCCTTAATCACCAGTTTGAAGAAATGAATATAAACATGTCTATTTTCACGATACACATATTTACATTGACATAGCTGACTTCTGACAGAAAAATACTTGAACTACTCAGGACCAAGCCCATATACATAAAAGTAAGATAAAAATACATCAGAAAAAATAAATCATCCTTTTCCATATTACCAAGTTAATATTAACATTAGTGGGTCATAAACAAAGCTGGAATCATTCATAAAGGCAAAATAAGCATTTTAATTCGGCATTGGTCATATATATATAAATACAAATAAACATATGCGTATTTGCATATCAAAAAAGTACGAATATATTTTTGATACAAGGTCTTCATATGTAACCTGGTCTCAAATTCAAATTTGTAGCCATATTGTCTTAGCCTCTGGCATGGAAGTAAGTAAGTCTTCTATAAGTGTACTTCTATATATATATATGTAAGATAGTGGTTATTCATCATGAGGTAACATATATCAAAATGAGTCTATAAAAGCAATACCATTGAGATATTCATCTTTCAGTGACAACTTTAGACATTCAAGCAGAAAGTTCATAATAATAAGTTTAAAATTATTTTATAGTAACAAAGGTAGAGCATAATTTTATAAATCATAATCGTCTTATGTATTTTATGCAAATGATCTCAATGAAGGATAATATGAGACATACCAGTGATCCCAGGAACATGGAAAATTTTAAGTGAAATGATTAAATGAACTGCTTTTAAAATTTTAAGTAATTAAATATGCTTTGTGTATGCCTGTCTTAAGTGGCTCATGCTTTGCATACCACAAAATCTCTTCTACTTGGGAGCATTGCTATCTGGAACAAAGACCAAGCAAGGCTGAAACCCCACTCACTTCTTTATGTTGGTTCGTGTGTCTGGATAGATACTGCATGACATCCCAGGCCAGGCATCTGAGGGCAAACCACATAGATTTTGGAATTTTTCTTTCTTTTTGGGGGATAGGGTGTGGGAATTTGTAAATTTTTACACTAGAAATAATTTACCTTACAAAGAATGTACCTTTGGACTTACCACTTTGTTTGGTTCAACTCTGAATTAGCAGAATTATCATTGTAGACATGGTTATATCACGGAGGACAGACATCCACATTTCAGTTTCTTTTAAGTCCATAATGTCTTTGGTTAATATAAGTTATAGATGTAAAAACAATATGGGATACATTCAATTAAAATAGCAATGCTTTGCTCATGCCTTTTAAGAACCTTTTTCATTAGATTTGGGAAAGATACCAGACCATTGGCAAGTTTTAAAAAGTTTTCAAGCTAGGTAAGTTGTAGCCAAAGTAGAATATTCTTACAGCATATAATTTTCTATGCAAATAGATGACACAGAAAAATGACTACATCTACAATAAAATAGTCATAATAAATTCACCTAAAATTCAAGGTAATTGCTTTCATAGAGAAGAAAATCTGAAAATTACTTTTTAAGATATTTGTGAACTAGTATCAAGAATTTATTTAGACTAGGAAGCAATAATTACTCTTCCAGTAACTAAAGTGGCAAGATCTATGAAATTATAAGGTATCAGAATGATATAATTACTAATGATGTTTTATAAATTTCTATGATAAGACATCTGTTGTGTTTAGGTATATAAATTATAAAATACTTAATATTAAGGGAGTATTTTTTCATTTAATATTGAATAAAATGACATAAATGCAGGAATTTTTGAGAACCCAGGAGATAACATACTGTTCATGGTCACACATGTGTCTAATCCAGGTAATGAGGAAGTGGAGTTGGGTTCTGGGACTCATTGACCAGCCAAAATTGTCTAATGCATAAGCTGTGAGTCATGAGGAAAACTTGTCTCATAAAACAAGGTGGATGGTACCTGAGAAATATCTTCCAGGATTGACTTCAGTCCTCCCTTTTTGTGCACATATATGTAAACCTATCTGTCCCCCACAGTAACATATGCATATGTACACACATACACAAATACACACACACACACACGACTTAAGACAGAAGCACAGAGGTAAATGACGATACCACAATTCTAGGCCACAGAGTACCCAAGCATGCATCTGCATCACGATTAGGAGTTTCTCTCCTGAAATACCATATTAAATAAGTTCCTAACAACTTTATTTTATTGAAGATGATCATAGTATATAAACTTTAATGAGTTTGCTTTGGTTACTTGTCATCTAGCAATGTTTGTATTCTTATGGATTTTAAATTGGAGATCACACAGTTTTGTAAGAAACCCTGGCATGACTCAGCTGACCTCATTCATTTTAAAGGCTTTCTAGAGATTTTTGCTCACCTATGTTTGCTTTCAACGCAAACCCTGCATGCACACCTCCAGATGGACTGTGCTTCTGATATGGAGGAGTCAACATGAAGTAAATAGTTATAATGTCGTCTTTGAAAAGGTGTGGAATCAAAACCCGAATAGTTTTAATTCTGTCATCGTATGGAAATCTATTCAAATGCTCATGCCTTCGAACATTTTCCACTGAAACAGTATTTGAATACCAAAAGAATGAATGCCAACGGAAGAGAACTATAGACAGGATTATAATTTCTGGAATTTATTGTGCAATGTGATTTTTATTTTTCTCTGCCAACCATAGCCATATGTTTAACATCTCCCTTGATTTAGAAGCATTAGAATATACAGTTCATATATGCTGTTTTATAATAAATAACATTTTGAAACTAAAATTAAAAACAAGTATTTAGTTAATTGAACAAAAATGAACTATCAAATTTAGCTGTTGTCTACTGACAATATGTATGTATAGTTGTGCTAGAAAAAAATAATTGGCACTGCATATTGAGCAATTATTTAGAGCATATATCATTTGGAGAATGTTGTAACATCCTTGCAAAGCAGGGCCAGCAGCTTAACCCAGGAACTGAGTGCAGAAAATCCTTTCCTATGGTCTTATCAAGTGAGCATTTTTTAGGAAATCAAGAGACAAGATGATACCTGTGGAGACTTTGAGTCACTTCTGTTGCTATGCAGCAAGCTACCTGATGAGAGGCTGCTTTGTGTGAGCAGGATGGAGTGCACAGCATTCTCGGAGTCTGTCTGGGGCAGTGCAGCAGCCTTGGCCAGAGAACACAAGGTCCAGTTAGAGCACAAGGTTTTCTCCACAGGAAGGGAGCTGTCTGATGGAATCACTGTGCAGGCAGGTATGTGCTTGATCATCTGGAGAATAGTGTACCACCTGAGACTCAGGCTTCTGGCCCTAGAACAGGTATATTGGACACTCAATGGGAACAATATTAAGTCAGGTTACATCAGTAAAATCTATGCATAGCCTCCGTTCCCAACAGTATGTCCATTCCATCTAAGATCCCAATAGGCAATGATAGCAGTGGCTGGGAAATAATAGGCATGCTGCTACCTATACAATGTGTTATGGCACCTACTTCATTATTAAAATCTGTGGGGTTTAAGTTAGATGATTATCCATAAATAACAAATGTATATTCATTAACGTTCCAGTTGAGCAAGATTTGTTCAGACACCTTTTACACAGACCTTCTTGTTAGAAATTTTGCTTCCGATATATTTTTTCCAAGTACCTGCCTCTCCAAACACACCGTTGGCTGAAATCTACAAGTGAATATGTAATCACATGCACAGATCTTCCTCCTCTATACAGAAGCCTCTATGGTAAAATTTCCTTTCAATCATTTCTCTGTGATGTCTGCTCATTAAGTAAAGTGACCAGTTGCATGTGCTAAGAAGCATGCTCTTGATGTAAGATGAACATTGAACATTCAATGGGTATAGTTTCCATTTGCCTCCACTCATTCTCTCTGTATATGTGTCAACTCTACAATGACAGCATTCTCTCTATCACAGCTACTAATTAAAGAGCATATCCCCAAAGTGTTAAAACATTGAGCTCATTTTCATGGCTCCATGCTATTTCCATGTATCCTTGTGAAACATCAGAGGATCTGTTGGAAGATCACAAAGCAGGTAATGAAAGAATAGCATTCTGTGTAGTGCGTGGCATATGATATGACCAAGACTCTTTTATTTATTTATTTATTTGTTTGTTTGTTTATTTATTTATTTATTGAAGATTTCTGTCTCTTCCCTGCCACTGCCTCCCATTTCCCTCCCCCTCCGCCAAACAAGTCCCCCTCCCTCGTCAGCCCAAAGATCAATCAGGGTTCCCTGCCCTGTGGGAAGTCCAAGGACCACCCACCTCCATCCAGGTCTAGTAAGGTGAGCATCCAAACTGCCTAGGCTCCCACAAAGACTCTTAACTCAAATATAAAAGAGGAAAATTTATATTCTATACTGAAATATTTATAAAGGGTCCAACAGAACCTTCAGATATAAAAATTGCAGAATATTATTGAAATGTGTTCTGAAAACATAGGGAAAATACACTTGATGATACAGGATGTGATACATGAAATCTAATTTATACTCTCAATCAAGAAATAATTTATACTCTCAATCTCTATTTTACACGAATTATCATGTTTTTCTACATATAAACATCTGTGTATACACAATAGACATATATGTATATACATTTAAAAGCATATATATATATAAATAAAATTGGAGGTGCTTAAATGATAATACTAAGTTAATAAATTAATGGAAAGATGATGAATTACCAAGACGGGATTGATAGAAAACTGAGAGAAAAGAGCACCTAAAACTCATAGACTTGGAAATAAATAGAAAAATTATAATACAGTGGTAGTAATGGTGGTGGTGGGTCTGTGTGTACGTGTATGTGTGTATTTACGTGCTCTTCTGTTTGCTGAAGATAGCATATAACTTTTTGATTTTGTGATTGAAATTCATACACAAGTATTGAAGTCTTTAAATATATCCAGTGAGAACACAGAGAATGCATGAATGTTTTCTCCAGTTAACAGGAGCAAATAATGGTTGGGGTGGCTACATTAGTTATCCAAATTGTAACACTGATGCCAAGAACATGTGCTTAACCATATGGCGCATCTGCTGTAAGTTGGGAATGGTACAAAGGTAGCTGGGACATATGGTCATCCTAAATATAGTGCGTATGTTCAATACATGTACATTTAACATGTAAATACCCTTCTTTGTTTTAGAAGAAGTATACCTCCAATTCAGGGATATGTGAAGAAAGGTTGATGTCATGGCATGGACTCTGGAGAAAGAAGCAAATTCAAACAGGTGGTGAGTTTTATTTTTTTTGAGAGTTCAGAATAAGCTAGTATTTTTATTTTTTTTAATTTTTATTTATTTATTTATTTATTTATTTATTTATTTATTTATTAAAGATTTCTGTCTCTTCTCCACCGCCGCCTCCCCTTTCCCTCTCCCAATCAAGTCCCCCTCCCTCGTCAGCCCAAAGAGCAATCAGGGTTCCCTGCCCTGTGGGAAGTCCAAGGGCCACCCACCTCCATCCATGTCTAGTAAGGTGAGCATCCACGAAACTGCCTAGGCTCCCACAAAACCAATAGGTACAGTAGGATCAAAAACCCATTGCCATTGTTCTTGAGGTCTCAGTAGTCCTCATTGTCCACTATGTTCAGCGAGACCGGTTTTAACCCGGGCTTTTTCCGACCCAGGCCAGTTGGCCTTGGTGAGTTCCTGATAGAACATACCCCTTGTCTCAGTGTATGGGTGCACCCCTCACAGTCCTGAGTTCCTTGCTCATGCTCTCTCTCCTTCTGCTTCTGATTTGGACCTTGAGATTTCAAGTCCGGTGCTCCATTGTGGGTCTCTGTCTCTATAGGCTTCCTCCTGAATATTAACCTTCATCAGGCGATGAAAGGGTGGTGAGTTTTATTGCACCATGTTCGTATCTAGTAGAATACTCAAGAGAGGCGATGTTCATGATTCTGGGCAGCTGTAATGTCTTAGCACTGAAAAATTATTATGCACTTTACACTGTCAGTTAAGCTTGTTGTCAGAGCCATCTAGTTTGAAGATCTGGACACTGAATTCAGAGAGGTGAATCACTGCCTATTCTTATTTCTTTTACACTGCTGTGATAAATATTCCAGCTAAAAGAGAGTTAAGTGAGGAAAAGGTTTATTTCTGCTTGCGTATAGGTCAGATCCAATTATTGAGGAAAGTCAGACAAAAACACTCAAGAAAGCACCTGAAGTTAATCCTAGTTGATCTTCCACAGTACCATCTCTGACCAAGAAACTTAAAACAAAAGGACAGCAGGAATGAAAGAGGATGTTGCTCTATGGTTCCTTCAGGTTGATGATCAGCTAGTCTAGAGAATGGGTACTGTGATGGGCTGAACTCTCTTGTTTCAATTAACAATCAAGATAACCTCCAACTGCCTACAGACCGGTTTGACAGGGAATTCCTCAACTCAGTTTTTCCTCCCAGGTGAGTTCTAGAGTGTGTCAAGTTAGGGTTAAAGCCAAGTAGGGCACTGCACAGAACACAGAGTGTTAGAAAGCAATGAGACAGGATTAAGAATCAGGGGATCAACCCTAGTCCCTGCAGAAGACAAGCATATACTACAGATGACAACGATGCACACGTATTGGATTCTTTTCCCCCTTTTCATCATGGTGAGGTCGTCATATGCCCTCACATATATATGAATTTAAATGGTAGGTCTCTACTTTCCAACATGCCTGGAGATGCTTACATATTTTAAATATTTTGGCATCGCAATTTTGAACAGAAGGATTTGTTTTTCCTATTCTCCAATGAGGGATTCAGGTTTGAATCATTATGATATTATGCTGTATCTGGCATCACTAATAACTGTATACTCTGAAATTTAAGCCATGGTCTGTGGATTCCGATCTTAACAGTTTCCATTACAGTGTATGGCCCAACATACTATTCAGTGTTCTGCTCTCCACATACCAAATATTTCCTTTCATAAAGGAAATGAGACTTTTTATGCCTGAAATTTCCAGACACAATGGTATTTTAAAGCCAAATTAAATAGACGAATCCTGTACATACTCTCGTGTTTCCCGCAGGACCAACGTGGACAGTGCTATGCTTATAGACACACAATCTCAACAGAAGCACACATCGCTTTTGGACTCCGACAAAGAACCAGAATCACAGAATAATATAAAATTTTGTCTACTCCCAGTGCCTTCCCTTCATCCATACATTAGAATAAAATCATCTACAAGGTGATTATTTCTGGTCTGTGATTCATGGAGGACATTTTTGCACTCAGCTGTCAGACCAAGATTTTGCAATAATCTTTATGATAATGCAGAGAATAAAATACATTATAATTGTGGCTGTTTGTTTTTAAGTGCTTTGTTATTTGAAATTTTAAACAAATTAATTCAATTATTTTAACAAATAATTTTTGCCCCATAACTTACATCTTTTAGTTAAGACATTCTTATCAATATAGATCCTCTGCTAAATATTTTCCAGATCTTAATTTTTTCAGAATTCTCATTAAATAAATTTATAAGATAGATTTTGTGTACTTTGATAAATGGTATATAATAAATTTATTTTTGATTACTATAATATAGAATGTCTAAACATTGGTATTTCTAAAAGCAAATTAATTATAAACATGATCAAGATGATCTTTCTCTAAATTTGAAACTTGACATTTAGGAAAAAAGTATTTATTCTTTCATAATTTCATGATATGTATCTATATTTATTATATTTATTTCCCTCCTTGAATTCCTCCAAGATAATCTCTTTCTTTCCTACCCACCCAACTTCATGTTCTCCCTTTAAAAAATTTCCAAAATTTTGGATGTTATACGACTCCTTTTGAGTGTGTGGCCATCCCTGTATACAGCAGACATATCCAGGGTCACGCCATTGGAGAAAACTCATTTTCTTTTCCCAGCAGCTTTCAGTTGCAAATAACTTTTTAGCTTTGATACCCTTAAAACACAGGTTTCATTGTGTCTTTGTGGGATTCTTTTCTGGGTCTGAAGGAACATGGGAAGAAGTGTTGGGAAGTGTTGGTTGCAATGCATTTCCTCAGGATATCAGGATTGACAGGCAGCATGTTCAGCAGGAGATGATAATGATGAGGAGAAAACAGAAAGGTTGCCATCCTAAGGGATTGGACAATGTACTGTTAGGGTGAGCACAAGCGGGGACAGTGTACTATTGCTTCATAACTTCGTCCTTTTGAATTTAATCGTATAGAATAGTGATGGAATTGATTACCGAGCCTTTCTCTGAGGTAGTTTGTAAAGAAAATTTGCTAGACCTTAGCATGGAGTCCCCAAAGATGAATATTTTCCAAAACCTTGTGAAGATATGGTGGACAGTGGTTTGCATTATGCAAATCCTATAGTGTGGGCTGGCCTGAAGCACGAGTTCCATTCCATATGGCTGTGTGTTCTCCAAGATCCGCCTCTCCAAAATGGCTTGGCAAGAATTACTATGAGGTTTGGAAGAGAGTCAACAGGACTTGATTCTGGAAAGAACGATTGCTCCCGGGAGCAAATGGAATAACTGACACAGAAATCAGTTCATTTGCTTCTCAACAATGATGCAGGGCTTGGGAATTCTCAGCCTCTTTTGTATCTGGCAGAAAGATAAATTCCAGCCTTCACAGGCTCTCAAGCTGAGAAAATGTATGTTCCTTGGGCACTTTTGGATAAATCATGGCCAGCACTGTGGGGAACCATAGATAGGAGAGGCAGGACAAAGCAGAGCCCAGATGAGTCCCCCAGCAAAATGCAGGGACTGTACTTTAACTATTTTAAGAGCAAGCATAAGCCCATCACTGCTGCATTCAGACTTCACTTTCTTAGAGCCATCTTCCAGGTAGGTTGATATGAGTGAAGACACTGGTTTCAATGTTATATAAACAGGAATGCCCTTCTAATGGGCTGATGTGCAGAACTAGGTTATACTTATGGGTGAAGACATTCTCCTCTACACAGATCTGAGGTCGATTTTCCTCATTTTTCAATAAATTTGATTGTTACTGTGTCTGCATAACATTTGTCCGTAGATAGCAATGTCATTACATCTGTATGGAGGAAAGAGAATTTATTTATCGAATTTATTTTCTCCTTCTGCCTATACATGACTTCCAGGGATGGAGTCCAGGTTATGGGGCTCACATGACATGTGTTTCAGCCTCTGAGCCATTGAGAGCCAGCATTTAAGTTGTCTTTCTGATCATATGATTTATCTATCAGCAACCTTTCTTTTCCTATGTTAGGTGATATTAAATATTGCTTTATTAATGAAAATTCATGAGATGCTAGATATTTCATGAAATATGGGGAAAGAAAACAAAAAAATATATTAAATAAAAGATCCAGATAATTCACATTTAGTAAAAATAAAAACCAAGCAGATTCTCAGGGGCTGTTCTAGATCTTTGATTAATCTTCACTGTCGTCTATGACACAAAGCAATTTTAGCATTATTAAGAGAGGTGATGATACTCGGTACAAGATCCATAAATACCTATTCTTCCTACAGTTGATGTATAAATATGAGTCACTTTATTTATAATTGCTCATTTTAAATCTCATTTTTCACTTAGCAAGAAATATGATTCAATAGTGATACATGCAATAGAAAAATAAATTAGCAAGATAATGAAAACTCCCTGGGTCTCACTATAAATTTAAGTATTCATTTGATTTCCATAAATGATCTTAAAATTGAACAATCAGAAATCATGCAAGAAAGTCATTCCATAAATCTAGAAATAGAGTTGTAAGAAATTTGTAGTTCACACAAGTCAAGTGTCAAATTGTTTTATGACTGTTTGTTCGTTTCATTTTCCTTCTCTTTTTATTGATGTTCACTGATTTATCTCACAACTGCTTGAGTTGTGCTGCTGTGCACGTGTGTATGCACGTGTGTGTATATCTGTGTGCATATGGGTGTGAGTGCGTGTGGAGGCCAGAGGTGAACAGCGCATACGTTGTTCTGTCATGCTCCTTCTTATGTTACTTAATTAATTTGTTATTTATTTGGGGGACCATATCTCTCTCAGGTCTGAAACTTATATGTTAGGTTGATCTGCTAGTATGTTCCACAGATCCTCCTGTGTCTGTCTCCCCAGCTGGGACTACAGTTGCATCTCATGTGTCAGGCTTTGTAAAAAAAAAAAAAATAATAATAATATTTTTTCTAAAAAGTACATTGCAATGAAATTTTCATCCTTCCTATCCTTCTCCCTTCCACAAGACCACCCCCCACATACATCCTACTGAGTCTATTTAGAAGTCGACGCATTTAGGGATGACCACTTGAAACTGGATAACCTATCTAGAAGCCTATCCCTAGAGAAAACTGATTCTCTCTTCAGCCAATGATTGCCTATGTCTCTTCATCTAGGGTAGGACCATGTGAAATTTTCCCTTCTACAATGCCTGTCAACCTGTTACTGACATTTTTCATGCTTTCAGAGATCCACAAATGATCAAAATACAGAAGACGAGTGTCTGTGACCATGGACTGTGAAGTTCAAATTACTATATCTTCAATGACACCTTGATATCTAAGACTTAGAGAATATCACTGAAGAGGGGCAGAAAGATTGTAAGATACAAAGGACATGGACACCTACTGCTAGGTAGTATCTTCTTGTCATGATAGGGAAGCTACACCCTCGACATCTCAACAAAGTGCTTGTGTGCCGGGCTCTTTCAAATGGATCCAGGTTTGCACAACTGTGCGCTAAGCACTTGTCCCACTGAACTACTGCAGCTGCTTTTTTGCAGTCCTTCTTGGGACTCCCTTTTCAGCTCGGGTCACTTAGCACCTCTTCCCTGATCTGTCCCCAAGCCTTGCCCTCTTACCATTCTGGCTACTGAGACAGACACTGTGTTCTGGCACAATCACGTAATTTCAAAGGATTACATTAGTCACGGTTTATCATCTAGCAGATTCGGAAATCCAGGAGTAAGCAGGCAATCAGGTGGACAATTACCATCAATTTCTTGCCATTTGGTTTATTTGGCTAGAGTAATTTGAAATCCCATACTGCTTTGCACAGAGCCTGACCCCTCCGCAGTCAGTACGCTCACTGTGTGTTGACTATTAACGGCAAGGATAAGTGATTTGTCACAAGAGAACAACCCCCTTAAGACAAATGAGACACATGACTCCTTCCAGGGATGCTTTCTGTCTGGTCAGGAAAGAGTCTGGCGATAACGTGCTATGAGATAATCATTCCTGTGATAAGGGTGAGGATGACAGCTTAACAGAGCTTTGAGAAAGAGCAGATATGCATCGCCTTCAGCAGATATACAACACTGATATTTTTATCAGCCATTTCCTCTAGTATTTTACTCAAAATGCAGTCAGCTGTTAATTTTCTAGGCAGAAAACATTCAGGCGGATAAAGATAATCCACGGGCACTTGAAAACCACTTTAGGCGGTGAACTATTACAGGCTAAGGGCTGACCCTAGGTTCTCATGTCGAATCTGGGGGATTCTGACCACCACTACTTTTTTTACTAAGGGAAAAATTAATTAAGTCGAGTGATTTGGACCATGATGTATAATAAATGAATTCTACTGTTAAAGTAAAAGCTTCGGCTATTCCTCACAGTGCAGTGACAAGCTAGTATCGCAGTTTATTGCATGTATTTTGCAGAGCAGTGGGCAGAATTCTAGACTAGAACTAGAAAGAGCAAGCGCAGGCCAGGTGGAGTAACATGATGGATCACAATGTTGTGTCGAAGGAGGAAGAGACTCTGAATTGAACTTTGTTAAAACTGGGACTGGGAATGATTTCTGTGGCTCTGGCATGTGTTTCTAGCAATCGAGTACCCATAGGTTTTAAGGAGTAGAAAATGCACACCTCACAAAGTAGTAATACTAAAAAGATAGATTTGGTAGCAGAATATGATAAAGGAATTTTTCTACCATGCCAAGCTTGCCACATTTGGGTTATTTCAGCCAGGTCTGCGAGTCTTCCATTTGGTACATATGATTAGTGTCCTCCTTGGTCTCACTCTCTGGTTGTTATTTGTGAAGCTCACAGTGGACAGATAATAAGATACCAACTGACAGATGCAGGACTAGCCTGAAGATGGTGAAGTCATGAGGGTGCCACTATCACTGCAGCCAATAGACCCTAAAGCTAGAGATCAGTTACTGTCTCATGGGACTGATCCCCAAAGACATAAGCACACATTGCTCTCCATGCCATGACAGAAGTGAAGCTTGTTAAGAACTGAGAATTTATTGTAGGTGTACATACATCTGCCCCATGCTGTTACACACTGCCTAAGGCCAGGATGTCAAATTAGGCAATGCTACAATACTCTTAGGTTTGGATGCAGAGAGAGCATAGTAAGAAAAGAAGAAAAAGAAGAAGGAGAAGGAGAAGGAGAAGGAGAAGGAGAAGGAGAAGGAGAAGGAGAAGAAGAAGAAGAAGAAGAAGAAGAAGAAGAAGAAGAAGAAGAAGAAGAAGAAGAAGAAGAAGAAGAAGAAGAAGAAGAGAGAAAGAGAGAGAGTTCTCTTTTTTTTTTGGCATGTTTGCCCTAATGTTGGCAAATTACTTCTGCTGTGACATCATCTCTTCCCAAAAATATGTCCAATAATATAATCATTCACTATAAAATACTTTCAAAAATTCTTCATGGAACATAAACTTACTTCAGTGACTCATATCCTTCTAGAAATATACAGATATCTTCGTATTTCTCTTTCTTGTGTTATTATAGAATATGGTAGGACATATGGAAAACTTAGGATATCACCTGTATTTGATTGTCAAATAAAACATTTTTTCAAAAAATATAGTTGTCAAAGGTATGAACATTTAACTACAAATAAGAGTAAATCTCACTGTTTTGTATGTCCATGGAACCCTTCACAGGCATCCAACATATGCCCTCATTTGTCTCCTATGCTGTTCCTGATACATTTTACAGGAAACCATGAACCTTAGTGTCATTCTGTCCCTTGACTAGCAACCCAACTTACAGTAAACATATGTGAAATGAACTCTTGTTTAAGTCAGCAGTTTTGATGAGAAAAATGTGAAATACTTGTGACAAAAAGAAGATATAAATTAGTTAATAAAAAATCATGAGACCATCTGAGTTTATATATATATCTTATTATAATGTATATAATATCTACATTAGAATTTGATCTAATGATTAATAAAATGTAGGCAACCTCAGATCTAAGTTATTTTAATAACAAATCACTACACAGAGCGTACATCGTTTCATAAAGGTATGATTGCCTATCCAGCTATATCAATATATAGAGAGAGACACAATGGATTGACAAGTTACTGTAATTTTAAAGAAACATAAGAAAGCATGGGCTTTGATATTCCGAGTCAGGAAATACAGACCTCGGTGCCATGCTTTGAATAGCTCTGTGAGGTTTCCATCCATGCACATATGTATTTCCTTTAGGTTAGGAAAATGAAAATCATTCTGTATCAATAACGCTATAATAAAATTTACATTATTTTTCCTACTAACTATTTTATGGTCTTGTTTACTTTTCTTTCCAGGAGCCAATTTTCTCTATCCAAATGAGCTCCTCCTTACTTCTAAGTTTGTGTACTTGTTCTGATAACTCAGGACCAAAAGGCTGCCAGAGTGGGTGATGGAACAGATAAGCCATGCTTATCAATTTTTAAAAATATATTTTGAAAACTTTACCTGCATAAATTTTTGAACTAGAAATTTAAATAGTATATGCTGTTTATTTTTTGTAAATGTTTATTTTAGTAATGTTACTAATGTTTAGGGCTCTTTCTAATATTTTTCTGTGCATGCTGAGTCGCACAGTGGACTGGTCAACGCATGTTTGAGTTTCACACAACAACGTTTCCAGTCTTATGTTAGTGTTTCATAGGAGGCCTAACTCTGAGAGCTGTCAACTGCTAAATCACTGCTTTCATTTAAAAGATCAATCTGTGTACATTGGCCATTTATATTGCTTCTTATGTGAACTCTTCTCATTTTGTCTCCCAATTTACCTATTGGCTTGTTTGACTTCATGCTGTTCAAGTTTTGTGGTGATTTTTTTTTGACTTCTTCATATACTTGAGATATTAAACCGCTGTCAGATACATAGCTGGTATTTTCCCAGTGGAAACTTTCAGCCATAAAGAATGAAGCTAAATCAATCCCAGGAAAATGGAAATTACCAAAGTCAAATCAGGCAAACTATGAAACTCTTATAAAGACAAGCATCACATGTTGTCTTGCATCACTGTATCCAAGAACTTACATAGGGCCATAAAATCATATGCCTGAATAAAACGTGAACAGTGAACAGAAGCTAACTAGCCAAAGGGACTGAGTGGAAGGATATGGATGAGAATGAATTGATTATAAACTGGCTTATGGGGTGGAACTCTTAGATTACACTGTAAGTTTGCATGAAAATATCTATATAAACACATTGCCATGTTCAGCGAGTATATGCTAATAAATATTTACTAAAGTTAAAAAATGTTGTCATTCTCACTTTATGCCAAACCTGCTCTATAAATGTTACCCACTCATTCCATGCATTTCTTTCTCCTACTCCATTCCAAACTGAATACTGAATCTTGTTTCCATAGCAAAATTTTAACAAGACAAATGAAGTAGAATGAAAACCTCTAGACTCCTCCATAAGATGTGGTAATGAATCAGCCTAAGCATGGAAATGCACCTGAGCAGCACAGAATGACATTAGCACTCAGGGTCCTTTACATCTCAGTGGGAGGTGAATTCCTAATAAAATGTAATAACCAGGAACCATGACTTAACTGTTAAATATAACAGGTATCTGTTATAGTCAACAACACTGGATCATTATCCTTCTAGCAAGTTGTTACTCTTTATAAGAAAGTTTAGAAATGATACTTACAAAAACATTGATATACACCCAAGTCAAGAGAAGCAGCTGCATGCAGCAATGCAAGGGGTATTAAAATCCCCAAAATAAAGACAAGAAATTATAATTATAGTGCTATCAATTTCCTTAGCAATGTGCTATTGCAGTAAATTACAACCTTCACTTAACATTTCAACAAATATCATTTTTTATGTCTAAAATATCCCTACATTACATATACCTGGGTGCAACTCTCACTGATCCTTTTCTGTGACTAATCAGAGCTCCTGTAATGGTAGAAGGACACAGAGGGCTTAGGAGTCACCTGAAACATACCGTGGACATTTGTCCTATTAGAAAATATCATTCATTGAAAGCTACATTTCTGTTTGTGCAAAGTTTGAATGCCTTGTTGCAATCAAGGTGGATGCAGTCCAATGACTCAAGGCATAAGGAAGAAAATGGGAAGAAAGCAAGCAAGGCAGCAAGTTGTTAGGAAAACGACACAGAAAGATGTCTTGCTTCTGATCTCTGATGGTCCATTATCACAATTTTCAACTCATGAGCTCCAAAGTCATACTGTCCTATGCCAATACTTTGTTATGGTCATTGCCACTGCCTCCCATCTGAGAGCAGCAAGCATTATACTGCAAGGAGAGCCCCGAACACAATGCTTCTCTTATGGTCAATGCAACTACATATATTTTTCATCACAATTCCACAAAATTTTAGTGTCTACACTTATTGGTACAGTTATTTATGACAGTTATAGTAATCTACAAGGTGCATAAGGAGATTGCATAATAAATCATTTTTATTTGTTAATATGTTTATTTTCATAGACCTTCACTTAATTATTTCCTTCTCTGTTTTTCCCAGCAATGTTGGGGCACACATTAAAAACAGTAACTATTTTTTCTATCAGAATAAAAAAAATGTAGACTCTCATGAAAGATCCACAGAAAATAGGAATTCAATAATGTAACACAAGTACACAATCATAACCCCATATTGCAATTTACACAACACTGGGGGCTGAACACTAACACACACAAACAATTACTCACACACGTGTTGAAAAAACCTTAAGTCATCCAATGGGCCCACTCAACAGTCTTAAAAATGTTCAGCAAAATCTCTCTGTTGTACTCCTTTGTAAGAGGGATATAATTAGCTGTCCTTCCAGCTTTGTAGCTAAAGATGGTGCGTCTGAAAAATAATAGGCTGTCATTCTGTAAGGGTTAGTAGCTAGAGTTCCACAAAGGAATATATGTTAAAGCAACAACAGTTTATTCATCTTCTGCTAATAACTGTGGTATTTCAGAACTCCCGATGTCTGAAAGCGCATGGTTAAAAGGCAAAGTGGGTGTATTTATATTCGGTTTTATTTTTAATCTTTGAATCCTAAAACACTTGCATAATACAAACTTAAAAGTAACAAAAATCATTACCAAAAAAAAAAAAATGTTTTCCAGGGGCCATCACCCATCAGATGCCTGTCCACACTGGAGTGAGCTAGCTGGTGGCAGGGAAGAATGAGACCTGATTACTTCCCCTTTGCAGGTATTGTGTTCCGCACGGCAGCACTATGTGGGCCTATGGAGTATTCTGCTTTCTTCCCCCCTTTTGTGCATGGAATATTAAGAGATTCCATCAGGAAGCTCTTGTCTGAGGGAGAAGCAGCTACAGTTTCTTTGGAAACACACTGTTAAACTGTGTATTATTTTTGCAAGATTGCAGATTTCTTTTGAATCAAAAATTACAGTTTCTAAAAATGGCTGCAAGTCTAAATTGTGCATATGATTATGTATAATGTAAATTTTGAAAAAAAATTAAAGAGAATGGGAAAAATTTCATGTATCCCAAACTCCTGGACTTCTACAAGAGCAATTTGGTCACAGTTTTTCATTTAATAACTATGTGACCCTTCAAATCTAGCATTTTTATTTAAAGAATTTTAAAAATAATAAAGCAAACAGTTATTTAGTGAGCAAAAAACAATGGCTAAAATTATAGCATACTGGATATAACACATGAAATATAAACATACTTTGAGATCATTCACTGACCTCTAATTAATACAGGAGCAAGTTAATAATAAGATAATATTTGATAAAAAAGGGCACACTAGGGTGGATTGTTTAGGGCTGGACATAAATGATAATTAAAGGTTTTCATCCCACCTACTTGAAATCTGGGAGGGAAATGGGAGGCTGTGGCGGGGAAGAGTCAGTAATCTTTAATAAATAAATAAAAAATTTAAAAAATTGTTGTTATCCTGGAAAAAATAAATAAATAAGTATATAAATAAATAAATAAATAAATATGGAGAAAATATGAATTCACTCTAAACTGACATCTCACTCTTCAGACTTGATCTTTTGAAGAAAATAACGGGACAGAACAGTAGCCACTTATTCTCCAAGCCATCAATACTGACAGATTTTTCTGAGAAATACACAAAGTAAGGCTTGCAGTTTTTCACACAAATGTGCTACTGTAAGTGGAGAATGAAGATATAAGCTTCATCATGAACACAGCAGCAAAACTACAGAGAAGATGCAATCTTCACAGGTATTAAAATATGACTGTTACAATGGGAATTCTTCAAAGAAGTAAAACTACCCATGCTAATTGGTCAGTTTGCTTTTAAATAGCCACTTGAGCTTTGGATCTGTACTTAAGTGAAATCTGATTTTTAGTTAATTTCTGTCAGATATCAAAATATTTGCCTCGCCATATTTGCAATATCCTTGCTGAGGGAGAATATATGCAATCTACCAAATGGAAACAATATATGTATATGAAAATACGTGAAAAGAAAGACCTGTATCATAAATTAAAAGCTAAAAAATTTTGTTAAAATAGGTTTACCTGTCCCTTGACCTGAGTCCAAAAATGGTGAGCCTGTCTCCAGGAAACCTCAGAAGAGAATAAGCCTGAGAGCTGTCTCCTCCCATTTTATAATCCTCTCTAGTTTTGTGATTAAGGGCATGCACCACTACCACATGTGTTCTATTATAAACTAGTGTGGCTACTGGGATTAAAGGTGTGTGTCATTGCTGGCTGGTCTGTAAAGCTAGCCAATGACTGCTTTACTTTTCTTTTCTTCAGTCAAGCTTTATTTATTAACATATATATATATATAATATTATGTGTGTGTGTGTGTGTGTGTGTGTGTGTGTGTGTGTGTGTGGTAAGAACTGTGAAGAATGGGGAGGCACAATTAGGAGGAATATTCATTCTCCAAATTCTTGTACAAAACTTACTCTAAGTGAAAATAACAGGTTGCCAAACTTGTTTGGTCCTGATGTATCCCTTTCCAATGGGTGCCAAAGTAGAAAATAAAATGAAATTTGGCTAGAAACTTTCTTAAGGAGAGATGGCAAAGAGGTGTACAAGTCATGGAGTTCAATTAGGAGATGACTATGAAATACCATCAATACTTTTAAAAGTGGATAAACTTTCCTGCTGGACAGAGATAGGAAGGATTGTCATAGCCAGAGGTGTCAAGAACATCATAAGAAAACTCACAGAAACAACTAACCTGCTTCATAGGAACTCACAGAGTCGTATGACCAACAACCAGGGAGTCTGCATGGGACAGACTTACGCTCTCTACATATGTATGACAGTTATATGCTTGTGGAAGTCTGAACTCCAAAATATGGGAGCAGGGGCTATCCCTAACACTTTGGCTGGCTCTGGGGAACCTATCCCTCATATTGGCTTTCTTGCCTAGCCTGAATACAAGGGGAGGTGCTTAGTCTTAATGTGACATGATATGTAATGCATTGATGATAAAACATGGATGCCTGCACCTTTCTGCACATAAACAGAAGAAGAATAGGTTGAGGTAGGAGGGGGCAGAGGAGAAGGGGAGGATGGAATGGGAAGAGAGGAGGAATGGGAAAGTTTGGTTAGGATGTAGTATAAATAAATAGAAGATAGTTGATAGATAATGACGATAGATGATAGATAGATAGATAGATGATAGATAGATGATAGATATATAGATAGATGATAGATAGATAGATAGATAGATAGATAGATAGATAGATAGATAGATAGATAGATAGATAGAGGATAGATAGATAGATAGATAGATAGATGATAGATAGATAGATAGATAGATAGATAGATAGATAGACAGATAGATGACAGACAATTTTACTGTATGCCTTGTAGAGCCCTCAAACACGAGATAATTCTAATGCTGAAGTGCTATAGTGTGCTCTGAGTGCTACACTGTGAAGATATACAGGGAACACAGAATCATCTCTCCATTGCACTGCTTCTCAGATATTTGACATATCAGTGAGAAATCTCTCACTTTTCAAGAGAAGCATCATTTTATTTTTGTAATTCCAGGTTTTTTTTCGTTTATGTATATAATGAAATATGAATGATCATATCCAACTTCTATATACCACTCTGACTCCACCCGTATCTCTCCCAACGACTCCCCATCCCAAATTCATGTCTTCATAATGTTTCCATTCCACTAAAGCTTGGTGCTGTTTTATGTTCATGGGTATGGGGCCATCCTCAGGAAAGAATGAATCCCCTCTTCAAGAAGGCTATTGTCAATTAGAGGTGGGATCCTTTTTTTTTTTTAACTACTGAGTAGTACTCTAATGTGTAAATGTGTCTTTATCCATTCTTCAGTTGAGGGGTATTTAGGTTGTTTCTAGGTTCTGGATATTACAAATAATGCTGCTAGGAATATAGCTCAACAAATGTGAAAGAAATATCTTGATTGAGGAAGCCATTTTGGGGCTAACAAGAAACCTGGCAATGAGAAATTCCCAGGAATCCACAAGGATGATCCCAGTTAAGACCCTACGCAATAAAGGAAAAGATGCCCTGTAGTCAGACTGATGAATATCTTAAATATCACCATAGAAACTTCATCCAGCAACTGATGGAAACAGGGGCAGAGACCTGCATCAAAGCCCTGGACTGAGCTCCAAAAGTCCAGATGAAGAGTGGGAGTAGTGGGGATATGAGCAAAGAGTTCAAGACCATGATGGGGACACCCCCTGAAACAGCTTACATGAGCTAATGGGAGCTCACCAACTATTGCCGGACAGGGAAGGAACCAGCATAGTTCCAAACTAATCCCTCTGAATGTGGGTGACAGTTGTATGTATGGCTGAGGCATATTTGGGAGTCATTGGCAGTGGCACCAGGATTTATCCCTACTGCTTGTACGGCTTTTGGGGGATCTATTTTCTTTGAATGGATACCTTGCTCAGCCTAGATATAGAAGGAAGGGCCTTGGACCTTCCCTAAAGAAAGGTGCCTTTCCCTTGCTGATGATTTGGTTACAGTGGGGTGGGGGATGGGTAAAGGAAATGGGATAAGGGGAGAGAGTGGGGAATGGGATTGGTATGTAAAATGAAAAAGATTGTTTACTTTCTTTTAAAAAATTAAATACTTAATCTCAATGGTCAGAGGTTACTGAAACTATAGGAAGTTAGGTTGTTCTAAAATGAAGGAAAATAAAATAATTGTTTTTTTTTGGGAAAGAAGAAATTCAATGAAAATACAAATGCAAAATTATATCTATTAAGGAAGTGTGCAGTAAAGAATGGTCATTTTAAAATTATTTTATCTAATTGCCTTGATTTTTAGTATATATTACTTAATATACCTTTTGATGAAATTCTATATGAGTGTACATTTGTCTTTTGAATCAGTATAAGCTGGTTCCCTAAATACAATTACAGTCAGTGGCTACATGGAAGGTTTGTGTGATTGATAGTAAAATGTCTAGGTTCACCATTCATTCTCCAGCAATGCACAGGGTACTTTAGAAGTACACTGAATTTTTAACATAAAATTTGGAGCAATATAATTTTCGGTGTTAGTCAAATAAAAAAAGAAAACTTACATCCTGACAACTTATGTTCAGTATGTCATACTAAAGTGAGATTCACAGAAATTCAAGATATCTTAAACCATGCAAGAACTCAAGTACAATGCATTTAAAATGTTTAAGACATTTCATTGCTAAAATGGCATAATTGATAAAAAAAAACACAATGAAAAATGTTATATTGTATTACTACTCAGCCCTGACTGATTTTTAAAATACAGTTTATGATAGTCCATGAGAGGACTAAGAAAGTGCTTGCCACTTTAACAATGAAATATATTGATAAAAAGGAACTCAAATGACATATTACATATCATCAAATAATATTTTCATATGTAAATAGTAGAAAGATTTTAAATAATCTATTTTTAAAAGGAATTACATATATGATATACAACCATAACACCCTATTGGTCACACCCAGAGGCCTGTCTATGCTGCCAGTACCAAACTGTTTGTAAGCAACATGCTTTTTAGGGTGTCAAGAATATTGTAGAAATGGACCTGTTCAAGATAACTGGAATTTCCCCTAAGTTTGCATACAAAATGGTAAAAATTACAAGGTTCTTTGAAAGTATATCTAACATTAGGGTAATACGTTTTGATATAATCAAAATTTGTAAGAATATAAGGGCAATAAGATTACTTCAATTAGACAGAAATCATGACAACACATATTTTCATTTGTTCATGATTGTGCTGATTCAAAAAATATCAAAGCAAGTAATTACCATCTAAAAGCAAAAACAGCCATAATAGTTCATTCACTCCTTGTTCTATGAGTTCACTGTATCTAGGTATTTACTTTCAGCGTAGTAAATGGATTATGATCACACACATTTTATATGTGTGATTAAAAGCATTAGTATATGTTTGTATTTTTAGAGAATGGATACAAATGTCTTAATAAACAGAGTTTGACTCATCCTGTTATATTTATGAGAAACAAAATTCTTTAAAAGAAATTTATTGTAAATTTCACTCATTGTTTTTCTTTTCAAAAATTACTTTAGATTATTCAAATCTAAATTTTTCAGGAATAAATTAGGCTTTAAGCTAGGTGCATTTGTGCAGACCAGTCGTCCAGCACTTGGGAAGCTGAGGCAAGGCACTGTAATCTAGCGTGGTCTACATAGCAAGATCCAGGCTACCTGGGCATACATAGTCAGACCTAGTGTCACAAAATATGAGTAAGAAATTAAATTTTGATTTAAATATTGTTCTGAGTAGGAAATTATATATATATACATATATATTTAATTTGAAAGATAATTTTTAAAAACCCAGCAAGATACAAATTCAATATAAATTCATAAGTCAAGACTTATCAAATACTATAATGAGATCAAGCTTATGATATGAAAAGACTTGCAAATGTCAGGAATGTTCCTCAGTTTCACATTCATTTTTTGTTTTCTTTTAGAAATATCTTTTTAAATTCTAATATATTTTAACTAAAATATAATTGTATGATCTCCTCCCTTCCATTTCCTGCTTTCAAACCCTCCATATTGTTTCCTTCCAATCTCTTCCATGTTCCAACCCTATTCCTCTCAACTTGTTGTCTTCTTTTTTATTGTTTTATATTGTGATTGATTGATAGATTTATAGGTGATAATAAAGATATATATATATAGATTATAGAGAAAGACAGATGATAGATAGATAGATAGATAGATAGATAGATAGATAGATAGATAGATAGATAGAGGATATAGATAGAGAGATAGATGATAGATAGGTACATAGATTGATAGATGATAGATATATAGATGACAATATATAAGCTAAATTATGCCACTTGACCTGAGAATGCTTCCCACAAGTGTCACAGATTACTTTTAAAAAATCCATCTTCTTTTTCTTAACCCTTGGACTTCGAGAGAGCGATGCTCCATCCTGCAGTTCATTGATTTATATATTGTCACAAAGAGACTTGGTTTGAATCCAGTTGGTAAAACTATATCCTGAGACTTTCTAGAGAAAATGTCATCTTAGAAGGTTGTGAATTTAATTTGGAATCACCTGCTGAGCTCTCAGTGGAATAGTCGATAATTCAGAAACCATTTCCCCTGTTTTTAAGACCAGAAAACAGAGAGGGAACCTGAATATCTCTTCTGAAACTTCTCCCATAACAAATAGGTCAAAAAGCAGTCTTGCAGATAAATAGCTGAATGAAATGTTAGTGTTTAAGGCAGTATATTAAAAACATAAGTCTAGCAGAATTCCTTTTCCAAGAAAGCCTATCTGAATGGTTCTGGAATCAAAAAAAAAAAAAAAAATCAAACAAACAAAGCTCCTAACATATGTTGGGAAGGAAAGCAATATTCCCTGTGAATATTTCTTAACAAATTAGCCTAATCGAGCATGTGTACACAGGATCCAGGAGATCTTGCTTCTTCTAACCCAAGCTCATTATCCTAATTTTAGCTATGTTTTATTGTGTGCAGCTCTCCAGTTCTACAGAACTCATCTACTTTAAAAGATGAGGGCAGAATGGAAGTCAATGTCTTTGCAAGGCAGAAAGATGGCTCCATTGGCAGTGAGGATGTAACATGTGCTTTTTATATTATTATCCCATTCATTCCTCATGTGTCACTCTAAAAACTTTATGAGAATATCACTTATACTATCAAAACATATCCTTAGTCAAGATATAAATTTTCACTGGATAGCTATATATTTAAAAGTTTTCCCTATCGATCCAGGAACTTGATTCCATGTGCTTAGAAGATTTCCACTTTAGTAGGGAGAAAAAGTATCAAAGGCTGGGGTCTCCTTGCTCCCTAGTCAGTGTGTATTTGGCTCGCCTCTCTCTCCCACTGTGTGTACAGATGACTGCAGGACCATTGCTTGACATACTGTCTGAAGAGTTGAAAGAAGACATGATACATGAGTTAGAAAAAATATTACCGGAGGGAGAGCACCCATGACAACTCAAAAAATAAGCTGTAGCCTGATGCTGCTGGAGGGCTTGGGATTGCATGCTGTGTTTGCTTTGCCTGTAAAAACTTGCTCAGAAATGCAAGATTTAGTGCAGAGTAAGAACTGATGTGATTTTCATCCCAGCTCTCCCTATTTCAATCTCTTTTATTCTACTTCAATCATTTTAAGAATCAGTCGAAGAATATTTAGTCAGTTTCAGCATTCTGTTGTAGTTTTCAAATTACTTCCATATTCCAAATTACTTTTGGAATTATAGTTAAAAAGCAAATTAGGAAAAATGTAAATGTTAAATATCTAGAAATTGTTCATTATTTGGATTAATATGAAAAAAATCACAACAACAACAAAAGGTCACGATGTAGTATGATTTAGATTAAAAATGTTAGTTCATACATCAGATAGTGAACATTCTTTCTGATTTCAGAGCCTCCCCGATTCATTTCAGTTACACAGTGTATGCTTCTCCTCAATAGCTCTGACTTCACAGCTAGCCTTTGATTTGAAGGAACCTGAGTCACACAGTACATCTCTCTATCACCAGAAATTATAGAAGTTACTTTCCTTGTTGTTATGCAAGAGAAAACAAAAGTAAGAAGTGACTTCAGAGAGAAAAGATGGATGAGGGTTCAGGTGTTTAAAGGAGCCAGTGCATCATGGGAGATAAGGCATGGGTTGGGAGGGATAGAAGTGATTAGTATCTCAGGACCGAGTGTGGATGTGCAGGGCATATCACTACCAGCCATCTGGAATTAGGTTACTTAACCATGCTAAATATAAACCTGAACCCTACGCCAAGAAACCCACTTTGTCCCACTAGGGCACAGTTCTTAATGCTTCCTTGACATCCTAATATGCTTAGCTAGCTCAGGACTAAGAATAAACCTTGACCTTGAGGGGAATTTCATACTCAAAGCACGGTAGCACCATTCCTTTTCCAGGCTAAATTTAGCAGCTTTGGCTCCACCAGTTAAGGTATTTGCTTCTAAGCATGGCGATCTGACAACTTAAGTTCCATCCACAGAGCCTACTTGGTGAACAGAGAGTATCATTACCCCCTTTTTTATACAAGTTGTACTCTGAAGTCGACAAACATGGTACACTATCACACACTCATGTGCATACACTTGCACACAAATCACAAATATATTGTTCTTTTAAATGAAACTGAAAAAGAGTGAGATGAAATTACTGGATTTCATGCTCAAAACTGATGTCCCTCATGTAGAGCTAACCCCTCATTCTTCTAGTTAGTTTCAGCTGTCAGCTGTGCAAAGCCCAGAGTCATTACAGGTAGTCACAAGTAGGGATTATTCTCCAAAACAATGGCCTTGGAACATATCTGTCGTACATTTTCTTCATTAGTTTAATTGATGCAGAAGCTAAGCCACTGCAGGCCCTGCCACCCCTGGGTTACCCTGGGTTATGAAAAATGCTTGCTGTGAAGTATGAATGAAGAGCAGTCAATAAGCAGTGATCCTCCATCGTTTTTGCTTATGTTCATGCCTCCAGGTCCTGCCTTGAGCCCAGCTCTGGCAATCCAGAATGATGGGCTATAACTTGTAAGCCAAACAAACCCTTTTCTCTCCAAATGGTTTTATAGTCATGGTGTTGATAATAGCAACAGAGACCAAACTAGAATACTAGTCTTGAGATGTTATTTGACTTAAAAAATTTCACTCAGACTCTTTTCACCAGGCATATTTATTTTCAACTTAGCAAAGCTAGCATGAAAATTGCAATCTACTTTATCTAAAGGGGGCACTTGAACAGCCCACATGCATAGATTATAATAATTTGTCTGTCACTTGAAACTGCTCAAAACGGGTTATTAAGAACATATATCATATTTTGAAATTCTTTGTAATGCGCTAGACAGGAAATCTGTGTGCTCAAAAACAATGTAAGTATGGTATAGGTCAGTGTTCTTCATTTTAGCATTTGTTTTCATTCCAAGTCAATCTGTCTAAAACTTTGAGTGAGCTACAAAAAGTGTATGAACAAGTTCAACTGTTTTAATCTATTCTATTTCTTGTAATAGAATTATGTAGTTACGAGTCTGTTTTATAGGAATTTTCTAAAGTAATATTGTCATTGAGGACACTGAATATCTTTATACATCCTCATATGTCAGTTAATTCTTCCCCCTCATACTCTGTATTAACTTACTCTGTCACCATTATATCAGCTGGGCTTTCAAAACAAAATTCAAATACAATCTTTCTCTTCCTGTGTAAGAGGGAGACCGACTCTACTCAGAAATTGTTCTCATGCCAGTGCCTCAGTCTCGAGGACTCCTCGGACTTTGCAAGGGGTTGTCCAGCAGGGCAGATTCGATCATGACACCCAACGGAGGCCTGGCCTCAAGAGAGCAGATAGGAACAGCCCCAGTGGAAATGTACCCTGGATTCTCCCTGCTATGCCATCTCCAGAGACTTCAAGTCTACGTTTAAGGAGTTTTAGTTTTAATTACATGTACTTGTATGTGACTGTCTGTGTACATGCAAGCAGGTACCTGAAGAGAAACAGGCTTCAGATCCTCTTGGAGCTGGAATTACAGGTAGTGAGTCACCTCTTGAGGGGCGGTGAACAAAACTTGGATTCTTTACAAATACTTTACAACAACTGCCCTTGGACCACCAATACATCTCTTTAGCTCTGTAACCTTATTTTTAAAAGCATGAATCATTTAAGTTTTAGACTTAGCATTTATTTTTGATCAAATGTTCTATGAATTAGACTATATTAAGGGATGATGGCTGCCCCCACTACATACCAGCTTTGTTACAGGATGTTAAGTAAATATTTCATTCCTGCTTTCTGTTCTATGTATGTAGTAAGATAGAATTTGTGACTGAAGTTTTAAGCTTTTATACCCAACCATGCTACCTGGGTGTTTGGGGCATTCTGTATTCGGCCATATTCTCCCTAAAGAAACCATCTTACCAGTACAAAAGTTGAGCCATTCTCAGCATGATCAGATGATTCCCCTGTGCTCATTTTTTTTTCTTTTTTCCCCTCTCTGAGTTTTCTTGAACCATCCTCATTCCTTCCTGACTTTGTATTGAGCTAACCTTTTGGGTTTATATTTATTGTCAAACACTTGCTAAACGAGACTTTTCTATCTATACTGCCTCCTCAAAACAAGCTGAACCTCTTGAAAACAGAAACCATGCAGTATGATTCTTGCATTCCCCATTTATAAGAACATTTCATAAAAACTGAATGCAATTTCTTAAAAGGATAAGGCTACAATATTCTTACCGCTTTGTCCAATTCTAAAGCACCCTCTTCAGCCACAAAGAATGAAGCTATGCTCTGAGCAGTGAAGCTGGCTCTCAGGAATTTGCAGTCACCGTCTTGACTTGGTGCCCTTCACCTCCTCACGTCCTCTATTCCAGCACTCAGCTGAATCTCTCTCCTGATGAGACCCATCAATATTGAACAAGCTGTTGTTGAAATAAGTGACACAGAGTGCAATGTCATCCATGGCTCTCTTTCTTCCCGACTAGAGAAGCTGAGATTAGATTGATTCATTTCCTATCTGCTTTGCCTCCGTGACTATTTCTATTGGGAGAATATTCAAGGGTATGGCTAAAAGTGGGCTTGTTTGTTCAAATCGTAACTGTCCAAATGTTTCAGTATAAGGGCTGTGATATTTGCAACACATACTAAACCAAGAGGACACAAAGTTATCATTTATTAAATTTGTTCATCAGTGTCATCCTTCAAATTTCTGAGCTTTTTCAGAATTTTCTTCTTTGTTAAAAATGATGGATGAATTCATCAAGATATCATTAAATGGCCTCTGCCTGGCCCTTATATAAATATATTGTTACTACCCATGGGTCCTATGATTTTCTTAATGTGCACATATAGAGGACATGATCACACCCCTCCCAGACATGCAGAAAAGAAAAAGAATACAATTCAATTACAAAAAAAATGATTAGGAAGATACCAACCAATTTCCATGTCTCTTATGTTTGTTCTCTTAAATACAGAACTCCACCATGTTTCCTTTATCAACAAGAAAACAAGGGGGGAATTACTGCAAGAGAGACTGAGATTAGATAACAAAGAGGACTTCCTGTGTGCATAAGCTAGTCATCTAAAAGATCAGGTAAGTAGTAGCACCCGTGTGCTTGATGGGAGTGAGTCAGAAAAGTGCAATTAACTTAAGAGGTTTCATTCTCCGTGTTTATTTTCACAAAACTGTGCCTCCCTATTTACAGAGAGGGGCCAGATACACATTAAAAAAAGCCCTGCCATCAAAAATAATGGTACTAGATATAACCACATTTCTTTCTTTTAATGTTTTAGATAAAATGGAAACAAAACTAAACACCAACAATATCTGTGGTCCACAAGGAACGTATCTTTAGATCATATCTCTTTAAAACACAAAAGAAATTAGCTTCTGTTTCTGTGATCTGCAAACCTTTGACTTCTTTTGCCTTTTTACATCAAGGTTTAAAACATGAATATTCTGCTCTTCTTACCCAGAAACTGCACCAGAGAGAATGGAGACCCGGCTGAGGCTTCCCACTCCTTTTGTTCATCTGACAAGTGTCACATGTTACAGCTAATACACTATTCTGTTCTTATCTCCCAAAATTCACATGTCTCAGAAAGCCAGAACGCAGTAGAAAAACAGCCTGGATCCTGGCCCCCCTCTCCAGAGTTAAGATAGACTTTGATTGCCGCCTTAGAATTTCCTGGCCTGGGAGTAAAAATTCCACACTTAAGCCAGGCTGTCATTTAGAGGAGTCCCATTGTACTGGTATATCTGAAGACTAACATTTCTGAATAGGTCCTTGTTCCATTTTCTCCTTTCCTGGGGAAGTTTTATCAGGGCTCTGATGTACAGTAAGCCGATAAGCCTTTATTTAGCACCCATATATCATGGCTGAACCTTTAAGGGAGGCTGCAGGAGGCCCAGCCTTCACCCACTGGTAACTATAAACAATTAGTGCTGGTTGATGCAGATGGAGGAGGAATTGTATTTTTTTCTGAAGTATAGATTGCAAGCTTCATTCAGGCCTTTAACACTGATGTCTGCCTGGCAACTTATATACAAGATTTAAAATCTTGTCAACTTAGATAGATACAACAAATTACAACTTGCATGTGCACACATATAAAATCAACCCGACTAGCATCACATAAATCTATTAATAGAGTAAGCCAGCATGCTTCACAATAAGAGTCTCTTCAAATGAGAACTAAAAGCTGCAGGAAAGCCAGAGGCGCAGAATTAGAACCATACCTTTTATATAAGATTTATGTAAATCTTATATTTTATATAAGATCTTCTTAAATCAAGAATACTGTGTCTTTGAATTTGGAGTTCATTAGTCTTCCTGGTAGGTAATAATAATAGAACCACTAGTGGTATTTTGGCATTTTTATTTTTTAAAAACGAAACGATGAGTAACCCATATTTCTAGCTCACTTGTTACTCGTCATTACTAAGAGAGTGATTTGTGTAATAACTTTAGAAATGAGTGATTCAAGTTGAAAACAGAGTGCTATTGCCTTGGAGTAAGAACTGCTAATAAAACAGAGTGAACTGTGATACACAACGTCATGAAGATATGAAGATTATTTCCACACTCCTGGGAGGTAAGTTCTATCTGTTTACCCACAGCATGGCTACTTCTTGAAGCCTTTATCATAAAAGATCTTGATTTACTGTGGTGTTGTCATGTGCTGTCAATCACGTTGAAGTTCAGAACATCTTCCTTTGTACTTTTTCACTCCATGTCCGGGG
This sequence comes from Alexandromys fortis, assembly GCF_014885135.2. Classification (NCBI taxonomy): domain Eukaryota; kingdom Metazoa; phylum Chordata; class Mammalia; order Rodentia; family Cricetidae; genus Alexandromys; species Alexandromys fortis. Next base: position 32,891,020 of record NW_026067909.1, on the reverse strand, counting down.
AATACTTTTCTTTCCCATTCAATTTTAATATCAGAACAAAGAGATCCTAATAAAATGCTCTGATTTAGGTGATCTCTTCTCTACTCTGTTCTAGATACCAAGGGGAAAGAAAGAACTTGCCAAATAACATGAAATTCTATTATTTGAACACATTAGCACATAATTGGAAATTGTGATTGAAATGCTCAACAAGCTAAGATTCCCTTATTAATTTAATTCTTCTCAGTAAACTTGTCACTAAATAATTTTATCTGCCTCTTGTTCAAGTGTGTGTGCCTCATAAACCAATCCCAAACCATGAACTGATGCAAAATAGTGATGAAGTGCATTTAGAAATTAAAACTTAGAGTGTAGATTATTTGAAGACATATAACATTGCCAAGTGATCAGCACTTAGTGTGCTTATTTCATGGGATGAGAATAGTCAGGGTTTGATATAAGTTACAAGTGTACTTTATACACAGAAGTGCTATGGGACAATGGTCTGTACCCTGTCACTTATATTTTAAATAAACGCTGATTGGCCAGTAACCAGGCAGGAAGTATAGGCAAGGCAACCAGGCAGGAAGTAGAGGAGGGGCAATGAGAATCTTGGGAAGAGGAAAGTTGCAGTCTGCAGTAGTGACCCAGTCACACAGGAGTCAGATGTAACTGCCTTGTGGAGAAAGGTACCAAGCCATGTGGCTAACACAGACAAGAATTATGGGCTAATATAAGTTATAAGAGTTAATAAGAAGCCTAAGATACTAGGCCAATCAGTTTATAATTAATGTAGACCTCTGTGTGATTTCTTTGGGACTTAATGACTTCAGGAACTGGGCAGGACAGAAACCTTAGTCAACACAGGACTTAATAAGATTATTTGTGCAAAAAAAAAAAAAAAAAGATTTGAGATAAAATAAATTAATCTCTGTAGATAATGTAAGGGCATGTCTCCTGCTCACACTTAATAGAAGGTAAGCAGTTTGGGTTCATTGTGGCATTAGCTAATCTGCTTTTCTGTATGTTTCCACGTATTGAAGATTTTGCAGCTATATTTCCGTAAGCCGATGGGTTAGAAGTCAGGCTGTGAGGTTAAAGGTCCACAGAATCTAAAACACATCTGACAGTGAACTGAAATTCTATTGATTTTTATAGTTTTTATTTTCAGAAAGAAGAGGGCTCAGAAATAGGAAAAAAAAATAGTTCAGAAACTTGTTACTAAAATACCATGATAAGAACTTTTGATTTTTTTTAAGTAAAGGATGAACTTGGGTAAAACTTTATAAGAGAAAAATAAGTACACCAAAAGATATTGGAAAGTGAAAAGTCCAAGCATCTTTGTGGTGTGAGAGAAGAGAGTCTGGGGAAAGCAAAGGGACTGACAAGTGAGCACTTTCATTCCAACTCACTCTGTGTGAGCTGCCTTAGATCACACACTCAAGATCTATGATACGTGACTGGTTTTAAAAACCCAAATGAAGCCTGTGCAAAAACTGACTGTAACTATGTATATGTCACAGTTTTGAAACTTATGAGCATGTTTCTATTCCTATATAGTTAATATTTCTTTTACTTTCGTATTTCACTTGGGAATACTTCAAATACAGGAAATCACAGTTTGAAATATGATGAGGAGTTTATTTTTGTAACCCATAATATCCTTCCTGTTTAGATCAGCTTTATCTTGAAAAAATACAAATAAACCAGCCCTGGAAGTTTTAGATCTCAATCATAAGCATAGCAGGAAAGAAACAGAGTAGTAAATTGTATCATGACAAGGGTTTGTGCTTGTGTGTATCACACACTTGTATGCTTATGCCACAGGTTATGTGAGCTACGTTGTATGTGTGTGCATGAGAGTCTAGAGCTATCACAACATGATGTATGCTATATTAGGATGTTAGTAAGGAAACAGAAAGAAAGATTCTTCTTAGAAAGTGTATTTGATGATAACCCAACACCTTGGCTGTGATTAGGCTCATCACAGCAATGTCACGTTTTGAGTCAGAGGTTTAGAACAAGACTTCATGCACCATCAGTTGAGCAATGAACATTCCTTGGTGGAGATTGTTCTGAATTTTGGGTTATATTAGTGCCTAGACCCTCTAGGACTGTGGGAAAGAAATAATAAAAATACTAAGGAATGTTTAAGTAATAAATGTCATAGTTCTTTCATATTTATTTCACCCAAATTTTCCATCAACACTTTGGACTAAACCGTTCCTATAGAAATACTGCTGAAGTGGGATTTAGTTTCAGAAACATTTTAAACACCACCTCCTTAGCTTACAACCACGTTAGGGAAAAATTCTGGGTGAGATCAACAGATAATGATTCCAGATAGCATAGTGAACATGAGAAGCAATGTAGCAACTATGAGACGTGGACCCAGACAGCGTGGTCCTTGACCAGAAGACTTCCGGTTTGCTGAATAGAACTAGACAAGGAAACGGTATTTGAGCTGCCGTATGCTCGGGGAAGAAGCTCTATTTCAGCCAAATGCCACGTTTGTGGAGTTTTAAGACTGTAGTTTGTCTTCTTTTACTAATTTCTTAGAGGTAGAAAACATCCATTGTCCCACTTTACGTAACTCAACACTTGATTGCTTGCTTCCCTTCTCTTGAAATTGTTAGTCTGTATTTTGAGTGACTTTTCACTAGCCACTCTCTATGACAAGAGATTCACCATATAAGACTCCTGGAGTCACTGCAGGAAATATCTCAGCCTTGCCCATATGCAAATGAATGGTACAAAGAGAGAATCTAACATGCCACACCTGCCTTTCCACACCATGGTAGGAGGTTCTTATTGATGCCTCTGTTGTATAATATCTTTATGTATATACATGTGTTGAGAACAGCCAACCACAAAGCACTCTGGAATTTTTTTCCACAGATTTAACAAAATACTGGTCCTGTTATCGAACAAAATACTATTTATTATTAAGAAATCTGCTATGCTAATACAAGGATTCTATAATCTTAATGGACTCTACACTACTCGTTTCTTTTCATTTACATTTGATTTCAAAGTCTAGTCTTGCTGGGTACCCAAGCCTGATCTTAGTCGTTAACCTTCCCTGATGGATGAGATCACAGCCATGCCACCCTGCCTGGCTATAATATTCTTCATGTCCTATCATCTGAGGTCCATGAGATGAATGGCAAGTATGCTTATCTTCTTCTATTGCTGAAAAGCAGTTTGGGTAAGATCACAGAATTCAGCTAGAAGGTAGTAAGACGCCAGAGTTTACTCCCATTCCCCTGTGTCTCTGTCAGTGTAGAGGCTGCCGTTCAGCCCTTGATGGAAACTCCAGCTGTGCTGCAGGACTCATTTCCCAACCATGATATCTCCCTTAAATGGGCAAGGAGAAAACCAGTGGATATGGTGACAGGTTTCTAAAATTTATAAATCAAATCACTTTCATTTTTAAATCACCCTAAACCATTTACAGTTTATTGTTAGCAAATTACACGGGACAGAGGAAGAGAGGGAAACAGAGTTAAGTGAAATGTGGACCAGCTCAGATTTTCTGTATTACAGTTCTTCCACTTCCCACATAAGGATAACTACACTTTCTCTTATTGTTAAAGATGCTGATTGTTAAAATCTCCCAATAAACAAATGCTGAAGAATTTTTTATCAGAAAATCAAAAATGCCTCACATTTATTTTAACTATCAGGTGATTGTGATAGTAGTAGTATCAGTCAGTAGGAGATAGACTCATTGAACTTCCTCTCACATTGAATGAGTTAAGATTTTATGTGAATGCCCCCTAGGCTTTCTCTTATCTTTCTTTCATTCAGCTAACTATGATTTGAAAACTGACAAACAATTCAACTCTAACTCTATCCTTCAAGTCATGCCATTTTGCTTATGCTAAATTTTTTCACGATGCCCTATTATTTGGAATATCTACCACGCAAAAGTCCTTTGCAAATTTGTACCCATAATAAAAAGCTAGAATCATATGAATAATAATTATCTTTACAAAATGTGATATATCCAATTTTCAAGACCCTGATAATCGTTACTAGATTTTATTCTCTTATCACAAACTTAAAAGCCAATAACTTAACCTTCAGTGCAAATAAGACATTATCTAGAGGTTAAACATCAGCACCAGGACATTTCCCAATTTTTGAATAATAACAGTAATTTTGGAATTAATGTAATGCTTCACAATGTATCTGTTTTCAAAATTAATACTTCCAATAAGAGTCTGTAATTTTGCTACAATGACATCTACTACAGTTTTTCTTTAAGAAATCCATTTAACCATTTAAAAGTAACCTTTAAGTTTTACTTTCTGTTTCCTACAGATACCTTTATGGGGTCCATCTATTTTATTAAATGGATGAACAAAGAAACGAATCAAATCTAATATTTATTTTATCCCATAATTCAGAGAAAGACAAGGTTTGCTTAAAGGAAGTCTCATGAAGAAGCACTGTTGGACAAGTCAGCCATAGCAACATAAAAGCCATTGCATTTTACAGATGCATCTCTTAACCTACAGTGATGAACAAGTGTGATCTTGTGGCATGCTCACGGATATATAAATTGCATCAACACCACCCTTCTACAAACCAAACCACTACGGAGAAACCCTGTCTTGAAAATCCAAAAAAAAAAATACCACACTTCTACAGGGGCTGTATGTATATGAGTATTGTTTCTTGACCCTGTAGCAGAAGCAGTAAATTATGTGGTCACGATAATATAAAGTTATGATTGTGCAAACAACTCTCAGATAATTTGAAAGCAGACATGCAAGGGGCCAGAAGCAATGAAGCACACATGCATGTTTATTAAAAACTTGATTTTCACTGCTCCCTAATTTATGAAAGAATGACACAGAAACATGAGGAAAATCAAGCCTTTCTCTGGTCTACTTCTATGTGAACTCAATTCCACACATTGCTGTTGGCACACTAGTCTCAAAGGATGCTTAGGGCTAGAAATTAAAGCTGTGTTGTTCTTATTCAAATATTACATTTTAGGGGAAAAGAAGAACAATGGGATAGACAGTTTGCAAATTTTAATAACCCACAACACTCATGAGAAAAAGCTGCACCTAAATATTTTTCCATTTTTAAAAAGGAGCCTGGTGAAAGCCTTAACTGTTGGTGGAGTGGCTGGCTCACATATGAGAGGCCCAGGGCAGATTCCCAGTGCCACATGATCTGGATGAGGTAGGGTTCTGCCTGTAGTTTCAGCATCCCAGAGACACAGACAGGAGGATCCGAAGGTTAAGATGTTTCTCAGTTCAATGAGAATTAGACTACTCTGAGCTGATGGAGACCTTGTAAAAATGAATATGTACTAGTCACATAAATATTATTGGTTTTGTGTATGAAAGTTGTGTGTGTAGTTTGGTTTTCATTTTGGAAAGATAGCGAAGAAAGAAATCCTTTTGTTTTTACCAAAATCTTAGCAATCTGGGGAGAAATAAATGAGCAAATCACAAATGCATAGGGTACCAAAAATAAATATATTTTATCTTACTTTTATGTCCTGAGAGGCTCTGAGAATGCCTTAAACATGTGATAAGCCTTGTTGCCTAAAAGATGTAGTTTCTCTAATAACCTTATATTTCATGATCTGGACCTCAATATTCTTTAAATAGCACATTTACAGTGAACTTAAACAGGAGTACATGATGCAATAGACCTTGACCTAATACATTCATGTGACCGAGAAAGATATCAAGCAGGGAAACATTGGAATGAACTTAACTTACTATTTTTTTTTTTATTTCTGTCGATAGGGAGTGAGAAAGAGGGAGCACGAATCTCATTACTTAGTTCCCCAGAACTCAATCCCACTCAATCCTCTTACCCCTAACTCCTCAGTGTTTCTATTGCAAGCTGATAGCACTATCCCTGGATGGAGATCAAAATATTTTAAATTGATTCATTTTTTAAAGCACTGAAAACAGAGCCAACAGCTGGTGAGATTGAAAGTGTCTGTGGCCTGCTTCTTACACCCCCTTCCTATAGAAGCATCTTTCGTTAAGTTCTCCACATCCTCTTCTACCTCCCCCTCTGTTCCTGCTCCTTGGCTCTCCTCCGCTTTCTGTTCTAGTATCCTACAAAGCACACTTCTGTGCCAAATAACTTCCTCTCACCAGCCACTCTCAAAATTTCTATTTCCTTAATGAAAACTATTCTCTGAAGTTTGGAGGAGAATAATACAGTTTTATAGCATTTCATGTTAAAATAGAAGTGACTTTTTGGTGAGGTTTAAAATATACAATGCTGGTGACATGTTATGGAGTATGCTTGAAGACCCAATAACTTACTAACTGACTGAATTTCTCTAGAATGCCACAAAATGACTGGGCCACAGTGGACATCTTAGGCTTCCTTGAAACACTTTTATGTAACTGCTCCCATCATGTATGTAGCAGTTATGTATGTAGCATCATGTATGTATTACTTTTATGTAACTGCTCCCATCATGCTTAGGCTTCCTTTATTGAGAAATATTATCGAGCTTCATTGCTCCACTGGCCATTGTCTACCAAGCACAAGCCAAGGCAGGTGAGAGCGTCTGTGCTAAATTTGTTACAGTATTCAAACTGGGTTCCATTCCCTTGAGTAATGTAAAACTCTTCCTGTCTTCAGGAGGTCTGTGCTACTGTATATATTAGTTAATCCATCATTCAATGCAGCACCCTTCAAAGCTCTTCAACTGCTCAGATCTTGGCTACTTATAAAATATTCAAAGGCAAGTTCTTCTCGCCCGACATTGTTGAAAACAGAGTTGATCATTCTGACTTTGAAATATGGAATAATGGCATTCATAAGATTTTGCCCACGACCTGTACTTAATTCTTATTCTATTGTGAGGTGCAAACTCACCAACTGCATGAAACCCAGACGGGCTGACTTTGTTTACTTTCTGTCCTTCTTCATGGCAGGTGATTCATCAGCATTTCTAAAGAAATATTAGGTGGGAGTCTTCCAATTGCATTAACTGCCACACCAATCTGCAACTAACATCTCATATATACATTATGAGCAACGATACATACTTTTGAAATCTCTCACTAAATTAAATGAATGAGAAAAAAACGGAGACACATTTTTAATTGTGATAAAAAGCTAATAATCATAAAGTTGTAGCAAGAGCCTTATTTTATGCATTCCCTCTTGTATTTATTTCATGTAAAAAAGAAATCGTTTGTAGTAGATGACTTCATAAGGCAAGACAAAGACTTTCCATTTATTAAATAAATATCTGAAAAGAAAGAAAACAGTAGTTAAGTTCCATGCACAGCTTTAATGGTTCTTACCAAGATAAAGTAAGCTGCTAGAAGCCGACACTTGAGGGACCCATGCCGAGATATGCCTCTCAAGTGAGTCTGCCCACATGACGACAGCAAGTGAAAACAAAGTGGTTTTCATGGAAGAAAATATTTGACTCTTACCACTCAAATCTCACTCCTCAAAACTAAGAAAGTGGTCTCACAAGTAGCACTGGTCTAGGAAAATACCAACACAGCACCGAATGTTTATGTCTTTCTTAGAATAGAAATTTTCAAGCCTAATAATATTTATATTCATCATGATTTATAGCAAAAGAAGAAATATAAATGATGAGATGGATGTTAAATTGCATTTTTCACTTCAGTCACATGTTTAATAGTATATATTATAATAGTTTTGTATTCTCTCAAGGTTGAGAGCCAAAATATCTTCCAGAAAGGAAGGATGAGTCACACTTGATGCCATTCTTCAGAAAATCCTAGTTTTATAGTCTGATATACAACAATTTGTGCACTGAGTTCTACTTTGAGTTTATCTCAATATAAGGGTTTAAAGTCCTTCCAACAAAAAAAATTAACGGAAGAATTTAAAATAACCAAGGATCTGCTTACAATTTAACCATTGTGTGCTTGTCTTATGGGACAAATATAAGCATCAATCTTTAGAATAGACAAAAAAAGAACAAACCATTACATTGTTATCATCATACTAATTAGTCAATAATTTTAAAATACCTTTAAGAATTTGTTTATTGATTACCAAACATCTATATTTTCTAATTTAGCCAGTTATCCTTGATACTAATCCTAAATGAATTATTTGGTTATTTCACATGTTTTGTTTCTTGTTCATGTTGTCTTTCTTATTTTTAATAATTCCTATGCGCCTGAGCTCTGAGTTCCTGCTTGAACTGCTAATCTATCTGCCTCCACCTCCTGAGTGCTGGAATTACAGGCAAGTGCCTTGATTCCCAGCTCTATTTTATCTCAAATTTCCATCAAGTTTCTAGGATCTGGGTAGATCTGTTTCAGTGTATAAAGTGCTTATTCTACAAGTGAGAGGTCTTAATTTTGAATCCCCAGAAAGTGGCTGAAAGCTGAATGGATATAGTAGCCCGGATATACAACCAGTGTGCAGGAAGCGATGACAGACATTCCCTGGAGCAAGATGGAGCAACACTAGGTGCATGAAAACCTTTGGGTCTGGTGAGAGTTCTACCTCAATAGATAATGTGAACAGTGACCAAAGAGGACACTTGATGTCAAACTCATGCAGCCATACACACATGTACATGCACTCCACACCACAAAGTACGTACGTACATATACTCAGATATGCATGTATGTGTCACACATGTTCCAGAGAGCAAGAGAGAGAGAGAGAGAGAGAGAGAGAGAGAGAGAGAGAGAGAGAGAGAGAGAAATTTTATATGTGGGGAATTAGGAGCTTCCTATATGGTACAGCATTATACTGGTCTTGAATTTAATTGAATAACCATAGTTAATTTCTGGCTGAGAGTTTTTAGGCTTACCTGTTGATGTCACAGCCAAAACAGTATAATATAAATAATTCTCAGTGTCATGCACTTTCTGAAAATATATCAATTTTTTTTATTTAAATACTAAACATTAAAGGTTTCTAAGTGTTTAAACTATATTAATTTAGCCTTCTAAATTGTCTCCGAAGTTAGTCATGCTATTTCTACTTGACAGATGGAGGCCCCAGAAGTTGAACTTAGATGCTACTCCCTCAGTCTCATTAACCTCGCTAGCCCACTGTCTCTCCATCCAAAAATGCCATGACTCCTTTTAAAAGCATGTTGTGCTCCTACTCCTACAGCCAAGACAACATCGAGTTAGTAAGTGAGTCAATCATGGCTGAAAATACTCCCTCACACACTTCCTTTTGCATTCAATAATAAAGGGGGAAACAGTTAGCATTTAAGTCATATGTAACAAAGTTCTTAAAATATAATACATATTAGCATATAATCATATCAACATATAATATAGTTGAATATAACTAGAATGAAGGAAGGTTCCCCGTGTGATAGTAAGAGTTCTAAATTCTCCAAGTAAAGAGAAACAAATGAGACCTATGCCTCCTTCCTTGGGGAAATTTAATTTGCTTTTACATGAATGTTTACTTTTTAATCCACATATGCATTAATATTTCATACTCTAGACTTTGTTTTAATGATTTTTTTCCTCTACACCCTCAGTGAGGTGTGCTATGCTTCCTACAAACATATCTCTTGGCGATATAAAGTGCTGAATTGAGTGGCCATATGTCTATTTCATACTCTTTTAGGTATGCTTTTTATTTTATTTTTAAGGCAGAGAGAAAGGAATATCTTTTCAAAACCTGTGACTTATCAACTTTCTCTATTAAGGACACCTGCTGTCTTTACAATGCCTAACACAAGTAAGTAAGATTCTACACTGAATATAAAAACTTTCTAAACACTAATGATGGATATGTCAAGACCTGAGTCGTTCCGGCTTGATCTCCATTCTGTATTTATAAACCGCCTTCTCCTTCCCACATTGCACTTTGTGAAAAGAAAACTACTATATGCAATTCACACTGAAAAAACAACAACAGGGAATTTGTACACTTCCTCTATGACAGGGAAACACCTTCATCAAATCCTTGGTACAGGAGAACCTGTGCTCTTCATAGATGTATGCATTCTCTCCCTTGCCCATGTCATTACGGCCCTAAATGTCTGCTTTGTATTGGCTTATAACCCTACACTTCTGCATTGCTTTTCTAATCAAATCATTTCAGCTTTGATCATTAGGCACCCAAAGGCCTACTGTGCCCTTTTACACACCTTGCTAAATTAATACATTGCCCTTCTGTACTTGGAACGTTTGATAAAGAGTCTACATCACATTTTAGAGAGCTGATACTTATGACACACACTAGTTTTGGTATGGAGTCACCACACATCAGAGGCAGAGGAGTGATCTAGTACACTGTTTGAATTGACTAATTTTTTGTTGAAGGTCAGGTGACTTCTCTCTAATTACGCACTGTTACATAAAAGGAGAGTGGCCTAAGGAAACCAACGTATTTTGAGGTCAGGTCTCTTTTCCCAATATTTTACTGAAGTGACTCCGGAATAAAAGAAAAGAAAGCCCCTGAGTGCTTTGGTGGCTTTTACAATTGATCACTGTCACTAAATGTCTTTAAAGTAACATTTTCTGGTCTTAAACACAAGTGTAATCTATTGCTCGCTCACAAAAAGCTATCAGAGCAAACACTTCCCACAAGATTCCCCAGTGTATATAAGAGTGGACAGACTCAAAAGCGGTGAGGTATTTCTGGTTGCATCAAAACTTCAAATCAATAATAGAATATCTTTTGCCCTATACCACATTAAAGACAAAATGCACACCCTGACCATTGGGCCATTGGGACTTGGCTATTAGGGAAAACATCCCTCCTACACAAACTATCTTCTGCATCCAAAATGAGTCCATTTTACCCATTAGAGGGAAAAGAATCCAATTTTTTTTCTTTTGGTTCATTTTCATCTGAGAGATATAATACGAATCTTGGCCCTCAGCATTTCCTGTGACTTAACAGCCAGCTGGGCCTCAGGCCATCACGCCCTCTCAGGCAACCATTAGTTCTCAGGAAACACTGCCTTGATCATTACTGCATAATTAAGACCATTTGTGTTCCTTTAATGTAATGTATCAATTATTGAGGAGAAATACAATACAGAGAAAGAGTGATGACTGCTTCTTAGGTAAAAGAAGGAAAAATAACCAGTCACGGAGATTCATTTATATAACCACCTTTAAAAAATCATCATCTGATGTTAATTTCTAAAGATCTTTTCCAATATTTCTACTTGAATTTGACAAAATGGATAAGAAATGAAGAAGATAGCAAAGGAGTTGCCTGTCTTCCAGGGAGGTTTTCAATATGTCCAGAACCTTTAGAATAAGAAAATGTCAGTGCTTGGATAGAACATCTAAATACAAATGGGTAAACTGAGAACCTGATGTTACACTTAGGTGAAACGCTGAGACAGTTTGAGAAAAAGGAGAAAGAAAAACAGGAGAACGAAAAGAAAGGAACATGAATATAGACTTTCAATGCCTCTGTCATGATGGATGTATTTTGTAAAGAATGATGAGAAAGAAGAAAGCTAAAGGTAAAATGATAAATAATGTATTGTGTTAGGGTCTCTGCTGATTAACCCAGCTCTAACAGCAAGAAACTAAAAAATATAGACAAGTAGAACATTTTAGTAATACCTATATATAACTGGAAATTGAACCTAGGACCTTGTGCCTGTCAAGCCCTCTACTATTGAACTGAATGCCCATCCTTCCTTTTATTTTTTGAGAAAAGGTCTCATTCAGTTGCTGGCCTTGGAAATTTGATTCACCTGACTCAGTCTCCCAGTACCTGGGATTATGAACCTTGCTCAACCGGGTAAACTGGTTTACTAGACTCTCTCTCTCTCTCTCTCTCTCTCTCTCTCTCTCTCTCTCTCTC
>NW_026067909.1:32778257-32879153 GCF_014885135.2 Alexandromys fortis | reverse complement strand
CTCCCTCTCCCTCTCCTTTCTCATCTCCTTTTCTTCCCCCCTCCCCTCTCCACCCTCTTTCCTACCTTCTTTTTTTTTAAAGATTTATTTATTTATTATGTATACAACAGTCTGCCTCCATGTATGCCCACACACCTGAGGAGGGCGCCAGATCTCAGCACAGATGGTTGTGAGCCACCATGTGGTCGCTGGGAATTGAACTCAGGACCTCTGGAAGAGCAGCCAGTGATCTTAACCTCTGAGTCATCTCTCCAGCCCTCCTACCTTCTTTTTATCTTTACTTCCATTCTTGGGATCAGATCAAGAACTTTGTACATATTAGGCAAGTACTCTACCACTGAACTACATCCTTAGCCCTAACAGCACTTAAAAAAAAGAGACTCATCGATTTTGTTAGTTTTGTTTTATTGTATAATTCATGATGATCTTAGTCTCCTGATAATCAGTTGTGTTTTCTTCTAAGCCAACAAAGTCCCCAATTTTAAATATAAAAAAATGATCACAGAGTAATGTTATATTATACCACTTACTCGTTTATTTATCTATTTATTTGTTTGTTCTTTGTTTCTAGTGGCATCAAAGATTGAAGCCGGGGCTATGTCACGAACTTCATCCCTGAGCTTGATGTATACTCTTAGACAGTACAGTCAATGTACTTCTTTATAGGGAACCTAGAGGTTCTAGATTCTAGGAAGTCTTTCTGCCCCTATTCTACCTAAACAGGAAACACATGAGCAAGTGTCTTGCCCTCAAGGTACCACAAGCATGATACGGGAAATGAATGCACCGAACAGCAACCAACATGATTCTCTTTATGAACTGAAGGGTGGATTTGGCATTCTTTTCAGCACTGGGTATGTATTTCTAAAAATCAAAGCTTCGGAACCATCAGCAGTCGTCACTTTGGAACAACAGCCAAGGGTGCCTCCCAGAAAACTGAGTCATTGAGTCAGAATTCTGCACTTTTTTTTTCCTAGATGGGGACACACATGTCCAAACATGTGGAGCAGAGTTGTCAGGCATCTCCATTTTCATGCTCCCTGTGGGGAACTTTCAGTATTACAAAACCAATAGGATCTGCGATTGATTTCACCATCTTAGACATTGTGTTCAGATCACTAAAAAAAAAACAAAAAAAAAAAAATAAAAAAAAAAAAAAAAAAAAAAAAAAAAAAAAAAAAAAAAAAAAAAAAAAAAAAAGAAAAGAAAAGAAAAGAAAAAAGAAAAAAAAAAACATAAGAAAACAGCACTTTAACTAGTCACCTCTGAGGTGAAAACAAGTGGTCGCTGCCACACACTGAGTGACAAGGGACCCCTGTCTTCACTGAAGACCACTCTATATTGCTTTCTCGGATCATGTAGCAGTTCCTTTTACATGTCCACAAAACAGACTTTTGCATTTGATCTTAGCTATGGGCAAGTGACCTTAAAATGCTGCTGGGCTCTGAGAGCTCTTTTGTGGAAAACAGTATAGTTTGGTATTAAAGGCTGGACCCCCAGGTTACCATTTAATTCATGGGACTGCCTTATAGCACATCACTGTGCGCTGTTAAAAGTCTGTGTGGAGGAAATACACAACCATTTATGTAAAAAAACTTTTGTCAATAGCTCATCTAAAATAGTTTTTGTATTAATAAATATGCCATGAAAAGTATCAGATAGTTATAAATATTCATCTCTCTTTTCTAAATTCACAACATGTGTTCCTTAAAAACTGTTTGCCCAATGATTCAGTGGAACTAGCTCCAGGGTTAGGGAATCTGTCTTTACCGCATCTATCAATTGAACTGAGGCAGTTCCAGGTGATGCTGTAACTTTTCCATTGATTACCCCTTCTTCTTCCACACAGGACAGGGAGCTCAAATTGCAATTTACTTTTTCCTCTTAATGTCCAAATTTCAACTTAAATATCCACAGCCTCGGTTTTCAGATAGCAGAATAACCTTCATCAAGGCATTCCCCACCCAAATACCTGATGGTCTATGCTAATTTGACAGTGTGTGGTAATTTATTGAAATATCTACACAACCAATTCATAATAACCACCTCTTCACACTCTTATAGATGTATTATACATTACTAAGGATCCAGAATCTTGAAATTCTATTTCTTTTTCCATGAATAGCAACCCATTTAAGTCAATGCTTTGTTGCTATGAAATAATGCTATCAACTGGGTGTGTTATACACAAAAAAAGATATATTTTATTTTAGAGTTCTAGTATAACACTGAGGGGACCCATCTGGTGGTAGCTATGTTGGCATAGTTCCAAGTTGGCATAGGGTATCACATAACAAGAAATGGCGATGAGACACAGGAGAGGTCTATCAACAGTGGTTTTTTATTCCATGGGCACTCTTGAGATAACCCATTAATCCATTAATCCATTAGTTGCATGATGGAATTAATTCATTAATTATGGGAGAACTTTAATCACCTCTTAAAAGTCCCTTGGTCCTCCCTCTTGACAGCTCATAATGGGGGATTAGGTTTCAACAAGGTCACCAGAGAGCTAAAACATCTTCAAAACAGAACCTTTGCAATGTCAGTCCTGACCCTGACACAGATCTTCTGAATTTGTACATATTCATCTATGTTGAAAGACAGTAAAGTGGTATTATTAGTAATCACTGCATTCTGTACAGTGGGGTTACATGCATTTTCTTGACCTCCCCCTGCCCACACATGTCATCCTAACAGGTGGTCCTGGCCAGAAATATTTTAAAATCTATGAAGAAAATGACCTGATTGCCTGGTTATTGTCTGTTTCTCAAATTTTAACTTTTCCTGGGATAAACTATGATATGTATTTCATTCAAATACTACTAATTTTACTTCATTCATTATCAGTGTCTTTAAGAGTGATGGTCTTCCAGGTTACAGCCATATCTGAGTTCGATAACTAGTCAGCCATCTGTAATTATGAGATAGTGGCTTTCTGGGTTTTAACTCGGCTATTTATATGGAATTTTCTGACTTAGCTTGTGATCGTCATTCTGGAACTTTATTAGATTCTTCCCAGGCTTTGCCTACTAAGAAAGGAAGAACACCCCTTAAGGTTTTTTTACATGGAGAGAAAATGGAGCAAAAGAAAGAACAATGTCATGAAAAGTAGACCCCCATCACAATGCTGGGTGCCATGGGTTTTTTAAATCTCATCATAGAACACCCTAAGAAGAAAGTTATCTTTAAGTCATTTTTCTGCCTGTGTAGATTAGAAGCTGTGTTTATAAATCTCCTCACCTGCTGAGATAAGAAGCCCCCAGACCAGCAGCTTGCTGCCAGTGTCCATGTAGGTGGTTGTGACTGCTTTAGAGTAGGATGTCTGCTTTACAGTTCTTGTCAACAGGACAAGAAGGACGCTTCCCTTCCGTGGACTTCTGAAATGGGCCTCTGTCTTTGCGTCCCTGCATCCCCTCAGAGCCCATCCTGTCATCTGTCCAGGACGTACCCAGACAGCCTCAAGTGACAAATGTAACTCTTCTCACCAGGACTGCATAGAGATTCCCGTTAGTGGCTTCCTCACTCTGGATGAATTCCAGGCTGCTTGCATGGTCAAGACCTAGCCAACAGGCCCCTCGCACAGGTCTTCTCTTCTTCCAGGCTCTCCCAGCCTTTTGTTGGTCAAAGAGTAAACGTGGCGCTAAGAGCTCAAACTCAGAGTGCCACGTCTTCTTTTGAATTCCTTGAAGCTGCTTCACAGTTCTTTAGAAAGGCTTCCGTGAACATAGTGCGAGCCGCTGACATTGATCGAGACCGCTTTCACTGACAGCAATTTTACATTTGAGTGGAGTCGCGATCTTTCAAATTGATGCTTTTAGTCCTACTGTTCTAGTTCCGTTTCTGTTGCTATGACAAAAATGAGAAAAACCCGTCTTGGGAGAGAAAGTGTCTGTTTTCTCTCACAGTTCTAGACTATAGCCCATCGGTTTGGAGAAGCCACGGCAGGAACGAGAAGCAGCTTTTCATGTCCATCGTCAATAGCAGAGTGAAAGAAATGCTGGCAGATTTATTAGTTCACCCTCCTTCCCTATTTATGTAGACAAGCATCCCAAGCCCAGGGAGTGATGCCCACCCGCAATGAGCAAGGTCTGAACCATATCAATTACCTTAAATAAGACAGTCTCCCACAGACCTGCCCGTGGCTTCAATCAGATTTATACAAGTCCCTATGGAGACTCTCTCCCCAGCTGATTTCGGGTTATATCACAATCACATTTAAAACTACCACGTTTATTTTTCAGTGCACAATGAGATGTTATGAATAGAGTCACATTCTAGAGGGATACCCGAGAGTCTCTGTGGTAGGAAATAAAGTCCACTGGATGCATACATACCGAGCACTGGTAGAGAAAGGCCATATCGCCGTTCTATTTCTGGGTTCTTAAAACACCTGCAGATGGATATAAAAAGTGGTTTTCACTAATGCACACTACCACCAAAGGGATATCAGAGTTCTTCCTTTGCTGTACCCATTCTAGCATCTGTTGCCATTTCTATTCCTGATGATGGCCAGGGGTGAGGTGGATTTTTAAAGTGGTTCTCATCTGCATTTAAATAATGGTTAAGGACGCTCTACAGTTTTTTAATCAGTTACCATTCATTTGTATTTCTTCTTTTCAGAAATTTCTGTACACTTTCACAGTATTAATTAATTGGATTTTATATTTTCTTGATATTTAGGTGTTTGGGTTTTTTGGTTTGTTTGTTTGTTTCTTTACTGCTGCCTTTTTTTCTTTTTTTTTTTCATATATCCCAGACATTAACCTTCTGTTCATTGTTTAGCTTTGCCTCTTTATTGTCTGCCTATTCACTTTATTGATAGTTCCCTTTGGTACACTGAAGCATTACGGGACCAAATTTGTTGATTGTCTGCCTTACTTCTTACTCTACTGATACCATACTCAGAAAGTCCTTACATGAGCCTAAGAGTAGAAAAGTACTCTTTCTAGTGTTCCTCTGGGGTCTCCGGATATCTGGTTTCATAGGAAAGGTCTTTATCCATTTGGAGTTGAGTTTTGTGCAAAGTGAGAAACAAAGATTAAATTTCATATTTCTGCATATTAAAATTTTTCCTTCAGTACTATTTGCTTAATATTCTTTTCATTTAATGTAAATTTTTGACATCTTTGTCAAAGACTAGAAAACCGTAGCTTCATGGACTTATATATGAGTCCTTAATTACTTTGTTTTAGGTAAAATGGCCATGCTTATAAAATTAATTTTTCAGATCCATTAACATGAGAAATCTAGTATCTTCCTCTATTTCTTCAGCATCTTAAAGTTTCCATCAATGAAGTATTTTGTTTCCCTGCTTTGCTGTATTTCCAGAATGTGTTTGTTTGTGACTATTGTTACTAAGATTGTTTCCCTGATGTTTTATGTTTACATTTTCAAAGTCTATATTGCTTTTTTGTACACACACACATACACACACACACATACCCTCATGATGGATTATTCTATTTTGCAGTATGATAAGATAATCTCTGTCATTTAATACTAGTTTATCATTGAAGTTGGTTTCATCAGATATTAAAATAGCTGTTCCTGATTGTTCCCTTGTTCCCTTTGCACAGAGAATTTTTATAACATTTTATACTAAGAATGATTTTATCATTCATGATGAAGTATGTTTCCTGAAGGCATCAAAATGTTGAACTTTTCCCAATCCAATGTACCAGACTGTATCTATTTATTTGAGGAATCAAAGCCATTAATATTCAGGGTTATTATGAAAGATGGGTATAAATGCCTGCCACTCTGTAGATTTTGTGACATTTTTTAAGACTTTACCTAGTTAACTATCTTGACACTATTTATTTAGCTCCTTGATCTCAAAGGTATGATTGTACTTCTCTTGAATCTAAACCCTGTCCTATCTAATGCTGACTTGGGGACAATAAATTCCTTTAGCACATTTTTATTATGGAAAGGTTTTAGTTATCTTTTAATTATACAGGTTTTCTTAGTATAATACTATAGACTGACACATGTGATGTTTCGCGACTTAAAATACATCTTTTCAAGCCCTCTTAACTTTAAAGGTTAATATAATGATCAGCTATTATTATTGTCGTCTCAACTTTTTACATGACTTGACCTATTTCTTATATAGCGTTCAACATATTTTCTCAATCTAGGCTTTAAATGTTTAAACTATGATATGTCGTGGAAAGTTAAAAAGGCTTATATTTTAACTAATAATTTTGGTGGTAAAGTTATTTAAACTCTATAAACAAATTTTCAAGTTTATTAGGATTTTAGGTTTTAGGGGAATTAAGCTTAAAAAAAAAGGAAAGATCACTGAGGATTTCTGCAGAGCCTTTGTAAGTTACATTTAACTTGCTGGTTTCCTTTCAAAAATTGAAGTTTGAATTTCCCAGCGGAATTGAAGCCTTGTTTAAATGGACCAGAAAATAAAAACCCTGACATTTGTTTTAATTCTCAATGAAGTTTCAAAGTATTTCTTTGAGGTTTGCTTTTAACTATGAGGGGTTCTATGCAAACTTTGAAATGCCTTTTTACTTCATATTTGAAAATGTGTATGACTGTGCATTCGTAATGGGGGAGATGGTAAAGGTTCTCACCTGCATTAAAACTAAGGGCTCTGTAGGCTGCTGCCGTGAACTAGACTATCAATTTTCTCCTGATCTATGAAATGGAAATGTTGACACTATTATCAAGTCCTGGTTGCATTCCAGAGAGAGACCCCTCTCTTTTCCAAGAAAGAGGAGGAGGAAGAGGAGGAGGAAGAGGAGGAGGAAGAGGAGGAGGATGAGGAGGAGGAGGAGGAGGAGGAGGAGGAGGAGGAGGAGGAGGAGGAGGAGGAGGAGGAGGAGGAGGAGGAGGAGGAGGAGGAGGAGAAAAGTCACCGGCAACTGAGAAAAATGGCTCAGGCACAGGAATTCTCTTGTGTATTGGTTACTTACTTTTACCAGGATAAAATATGTAAGGAGCATTCTTGGTTTTCTTAGGAGCATTACTGCATTATAGTTTACTCACAGGGAATATTAACTATTAAGTCTTTCAGCAATGAAGAAATTCTGTTATCAATATAGGGGACTGTTGTGGAATATTAGTTTAAGATGTGCTATATTCATTAATGCTGTGGAATATTTGTTTAATGATGCACACGTGTGTTGCATTCTTTTCTGTTATATTTATTTAACATAAAGCTGTGTCACTTTGCCTGCCTCGCCTCTAACACCTGATTTGGTCTAATAGAGAGCTGAATGAGCAATAGCTTGGCAGGAGAAAAGATAGGTGAGACTGGCAGGAAGAGAGAACAAATAGGAGAAGAAATCTCTACTCGGGAGAAGAAGAGGAGGAGGAGGAGGGCACCAGGAGCTAACCACCCAGCCACACAGTCAGCCACAGAGTAAGAAGGAGTAGGAAGAAAACAAAGATAGCGAGCATGAGCAAGGAACTCAGGACTGCGAGGGGGGCACCCACACACTGAGACAATGGGGATGTTCTATTGGGAACTCACCAAGGCCAGCTGGCCTGGGTCTGAAAAAGCCTGGGTTAAAACCGGTCTCACTGAACATAGCGGACAATGAGGACTACTGAGATCCCAAGAACAATGGCAATGGGTTTTTGATCCTACTACACCTATTGGCTTTGTGGGAGCCTAGGCAGTTTGGATGCTCACCTTACTAGACCTGGATGGAGGTGGGTGGTCCTTGGACTTCCCACAGGGCAGAGAACCCTGATTGCTCTTTGGGCTGACGAGGGAGGGGGACTTGACTGGGGGAGGGGGAGGGAAAGGGGAGGCGGAGGTGGGGAAGAGACAGAAATCTTTAATAAATTAAAAAAAAAAGAATAAATCTCCGTGTATTTATTTGGAAGCTGGGTGAGAGACCCCTAAAAGATAATCAAATAAAATGAAAATAAAGCCAACTACAGGGGACAGAGATATTCACACAATGAACTCTTAGAACATTATATAGTCCTTCAAAACTTAGATGTTGGCGCTGCAAAAAAAAAAAAAAAAAAAAAAAAACTTCACTCTGCCTATACTTACCACTGTGTGAGACTTAATTTACTGACAACATGTTATAACTTATATCTGATTATTTCAAAATCAGCATTCTTTGGTTAAATGTTTTCCAAAATATTCTTTGTTATGTTCTTTTCATTTCCCCACTGCCCATCTGAGGGGAAGACCAGGTTTGAGACTTGAGTCATACTACAGTTTGATGAACTATTTTGGAGTCAATTATTATTAAAGGTCTGAGAAACACCAACTGTGCTGTCCAGGTTAAGCCTTTCTTTGGCCTCAGACTGTCCAAAAAAGGACCTCATTTGTCCATCTTCTGTAGGTCATAGTGGAATGATCTGACCACAAGAGGTTCTCCTGTGCTGAAATACACTTTAGCTACACTATGGAAGTTCTGCTAGATGTGATAGCAAAGTGATTGCACAAGAGCCAGGTCTGAATGCAGCTCACACCTTTTCTTCTTTGACTTTCTACGGTCAGAAAATAATACTCCAGTCCACGGCCAACGGAACTGTAATGAAAGCAGGATGGTGGTACTTGTCTAATCACCTTTGGCTGAGGAGAGAGAAACAGGAATATGATGAGGGGTGTCCTTATGCATATGTGTTGCTTTTATTGGTTAATGAACAAAGCTGTTTCAGCCAATGACTTAGAAAAGTAAAGCTAGGCAGGAAGTTCAAACAAAGATATAGAAAGAGAATGATCAGAATCAAGGAGACACTATGTAGACACCAAAGGAGCAACATGTTGTACCGGTAAGCCACAGCCTCGTGGCAATAAATAAATTAATAGAAAGAGGTTAATTTAACAGAGTTAGCCAGTAAGAAGCCTAACACATTGGCCAAACAACTATAACTAATAATAAGCCTCAGAGTGGTTATTTCATAAACGGTTGGGGTTCTACCAAGCAGGACCCAGTCGGTGGAGAGAAACCAGTCCAGTGGGAAAAGGTAAGACAGAAAAGCCTTGCATTTACAGGAATACTTACCTCTTACACAGACCAACACCAGTGGGTCAGTCCAAGGGGGCAAAGACGTCATTTGGGGAACCCTCATTTTACCACTACCTTGGACAGACCGTGTGTCTGCTTAAAGTATATTTCAGACATTCCTAAAAATCTTTCAGAGCTATAATCTCTTTTCCACAGCTCCCAAATCCATGAGGTCTTTAAGCCTAGATTTATATTACAGTCCCCTTAGGCAAGATTTGGAGAAATGGCATATGAATTTTTTTCCATAAATCCTTAGCTAGCATTTAGTTTCCTTTGAGTTTGCTTTTCATTTTAGATCTTCAATGCACGATACAATTTGTTTCCAAACATTTAGCTACTGCGTATCTATGCAACAGTGTTATGGGTATAGTTTAACAGAGTAACACATTAGAGCAAAGTCAAGGTATAAAATTTTCAGGAAGACAGACTGTGAATTACACCTGGACAGGGACCAAACTTGGAGGTAAATAGATTCAATGACGAGTTGTTTACATTAGGATAAAATGTAAATTTACAATGTAACTCAAGCTTCAGATGTAGCTCAGTTCATAGAGCGCTTTTGTGTTATGCACAAGGCCTTGGTTTCTATTCCCAGCCCCACATAAAGTGAGCATCATGATGTCTAGCTGGAATCTAACAGTGGAGGCAGTCCAGACATCAACTCCATACTGAGCTATCTGGCAAATACAGAGAACTTAGGGCAATGGAGGAAAACTGGGGAATGGGAGGGACAGTGTTCCCCAGGGAAAAGAACACAGTTGCTGTATAGTGTCAAATGGTCACCTATGAAAACTTGCATACAAATAACATTATACAGACGGATCAGGGTGTAGTTAAGAATATACATGTACATACATGTATGCATGTAATGACAATTCATGCAAAAAAGAGGAAAAGAGGCCATTGATTTGAAGGGGGACAGAAAGGAATGTATGGGAAGGTATGGAGAGAGAAAGAGGAAAGGAGACATATTGTACTTTAATAATAAGATCAAAAAATAAAAAAATGTGAAATAAACTATGCTATGAAGGGGTAGGGTAGGAGAAGGCAGATCTGGGAGAAGCTGGGGGAAGAGGTTGGGGATAAATATGATTATGATATTTTGTACATTTATTGTTCTCACAGAATAAAACAGCTTGCATTATTTTTAATGGGTAATAAAATAAAATATATTTAAGCTAATTAAATAATTTTTGGGAGTGATTAGTGGAAATAATACACAAGTGTGAAAATGAATAAATACATAAGTATGTGTAAATATAGTCTAGATAAATACAAAAATATATTCATTGGGTTCATGAGACACCACAAATATTTGACCTAGTACATAGCAGTATTTTCAGAGAATAAAGCTATGTTTTAACTTACTAGGGTATTTCATCTTAATTTAAAAAATCTATCTCACCATGAGCAAGAGATTAGCAAAAGTGGAGCCGACAGGAAAAAAACAGTAGATGAAGCACAGCTTACCAGAGAACACCCCGTAGGTGGGAAGTCAAGCTCCAGGATGTGTTCTACGGAAGAGTGACGCAATTTGATGCTGAGAGCTTTATACTGTAATTAGACATAAAATTTCCCTTAAGCTGAGAGAATACAAACTTACACAAACAAAATATCAGCTCTCTTCTTGTGTGTTTGTAAGACTCTCTCTAAACTAAAAATAAAAAAAAAATGCAATTTGATAGTAATAAGGAAAATGGTCTTTTGTTTTTAAGAGTTTCTAACAGAACATTTAATTTTTCATTTGTTTCTCTTGCATTTTTTTAAAATACTGTTTAATACTCCTTGTTTTTTCCTCAAGGAGAAATGCCAATAGACTTTAAAATCAAACACTACAGATAAGTACTTTTAATTTTTTTCAATTTTAACCTTGCCTTTTTATATTTTTTTTGATTGCTGATATGCATGTTCATTTTCTGCTGGGATAATTACCTCCTTTTAAAAACAGCCTTCAGTTTGAAGTTGAAATATTGGGTTACTTCTCACAGTGACAGTTTGGGAATTTCTTTAAGAGGCACACATTTTTCTTCCCTGTACTCGTATGGAAAACAAGTTTTGGCCTGTAGTGTGCGTTTGTTTCTACTGCACCAGGTCGGTTATGAGACTGCCTGCTCTTTGTGCTCTGTCTCGGGAATACATATCACTTGAGGAGGAGGTGGGGTGCTAGCCTCACCAGCCCTCGCTCTCTTCTCCCCCAGGGCAGTGTTTCCCAATTATACATCTCTGTCATCAGCACCTCTTCATGCCTGGGCTCATCAGCTTCCCAGCCCAGTTCCTGCATGGCTCCATCACCAGAGAAAGCAGGACCTCACACCAAGACAATCTTTTTAGCCTTGCTGGGCATCCTAGCATTGGAATACATCAAGTATTTTAAAAGGAAAGAATGGTGTTTGTGTGGATAGGTGGCTTGAATGTTCCCACTGATTACAGAAACATTTTTAAACAGAAAAAAAAATGCCTTAATAATAAATTCAAACAAAATTCCAAAGTATTTTCCCTTCCCCAAACTCTGCAGGCAAGAATACGTGACTTAGAATTAGGTCAGTTTTGAGCAGAAAATATTGACTTTCTGACCACAGGTGGACATTTTTCTGTAAAATATAAAAAGAAATTTGTATTTCAGAGACAGGTAATGGACTGTTCCTACTGCATTTGTTTCTGAAACGCCTACATTTGACGATTTACCATCAACCTAGAAACAGCAGTGAGAAAAACTGTATGTGCAGAATATATGTTTTAGTTTTGTCTTAGCCCACTCACAGTGAAAGTGGCTCCGTGTATATTTGTATAACACAATAAACAGGCAGCCTGCAGTCAAGGGGTTTATAAAAATTTCCCCCTGGCATCGATACTCTTTCTAATGCAACCTGAGTATATTTTGTATATGCACACATATTCAACATGTGCTAATACTAACATTTGTCTTGTTTCTGTCATATATGTTTAATAATGTTAGTTAACAGTTTCCTACTTCTTTGTAAACAATGATAGTATAATTTCAAAAGTATGGCCAGACTCCCAGACTTAGACCTAACTAATATAGGAATACATTTAGTCATGCTTACTTTGTTAGTGGACTTTGATATCAAATGACATTTATTCAAATGACTAGTTTTCATATTGTAAAGTCAGAAAATTATTTAAATGATAGAAAATCTTTTTTGTTGCCTATTTTCTTAACTTCTAACCATATTAAGAAAGTGTATCCAGTTTAGAAATTACAGTACATGTGTTCTGTGTGTGAGAGTTGAATAACGTGGGGAGTTTAAAATTGCAGTGGGCTTGAGGAATATTGTTTGCACCTCATTTCCTGGCACAAGATAATATTTCCCTTATTGTTCTTACTTATCTCCGTACTTTTAAAAAAGTAAGTGTTTGTATCCACAAGTGGGGAGCTAAACCATCTAAAATGAGCCTTCTTTACTTTCCCTATTATTTATTTCACTTTATGGCTTTAAGTGATAGCATCCCAACCACCTCTCAGATTTGAGACTGGCAGTTTCATAGTTACTGGCATTCCTATTATTACTTATTTTCTTAAAAATTTTCAGTTCTCATACAAATATATGCAATTTGGTCTCCCAAAACTATTGCGAAATTAATTTAACCACCTCCAGATTGTTTCTTTGCTATTGTGTTCCTCTTCAAACCAGCATTCATTAGAAAGTCAAAATAACACTAATCATACTTACTGATTCATAACTGTTTCTCACAGCCTAATGAATTGAGGTCAAGGGAGCCATACCATGCCATTATTATCTGCTCTACCTTTATGATTTTAAATATGCCAGTCTTAGCAATATATTCATGAGTTTGAATTCAGTTTTTGAAATGGACACATGTCTCTGAACTTTGAACAAATTCTGTGACATCTCAATGTATTTAAAAATGCCACCCCGTTTACCTAGTATAGTAGCTGGCTAAGTATTCCTGCTTTGCTGGTGGGAGTGCAAGCTGGCAGAGCCACTTTGGATATCTGTATGGTGATTTCTCAGAAAATTAGGAAAAAACATTCCTCAAGACCCAGCAATACCACTTTTATGTATATATTCAAAGGATGTTAAATCGTACTACAAGAACATGTGCTCAACTATGTTTATAGCAGCATTGTCTGCCATAGCCAGAACCTAGAAACCACCTAAATGCCCCTTAACTGATGAATGGATAAGGAAAATGTGGTACATTTACACAATGGAGTACTACACAGGAGAAAAAAACAATGATCTCTTGAAATTTGCAGGCAAATGGACGGATCTAGAAAATATCATATTGAGTGAGGTAACCCAGACACAGAAAGACAATTATCACATGTACTCACTCTTAAGTGGTGTTTACACATAAAGCAAATAAAACCAGCCTACAAATCACAATCCCAGAGAACCTAGACAACAATGAGGATGCTAAGAGAGAGATACATGGATCTAATCTACATGGGAAGAAGGAAAAGACAAGATCTCCTGAGTAAATTGGGAGCATGGGGACAATGGGAGAAGGTTAATGGGAGAGGAGCAGAGAAAAATGTAGAGCTCAGTAAAATCAATTAAAAAAGACTTACTAAATAAATATCTGTGGAATAAATGAACTATTCTCAATGAAGTCATTCTTAGCCATCTAATCATTCTTACCCTAACTTGCTGTGCTTAAAAACTATTCTGCTACTATATGAAATCATCCCTTACGTGGAACTTTCATTACTTGTACAGGCACATAGAACATACGACCCAGGAGTACAGAGTACTAGCTTGTTCTGGGCCATAAGGTTTTATTTTCTTCAACCATCCCTGGAAAGGATGAGATTGATCATGGCAGTGAAGAGGAGCTCACAGTAGAAAACTCATGAAGAGCATCCTATAGTGGTTCAAACAATGACCATCTTGAGAATCAGGTTCCCTTTAACTGTCCACATTAATATAGACTAAGTGGTATTTTATCTCAGCAGGAAAAAGGAGATTACAGGGGCATAATCTCCCAGTCTTTTGCGTCCCAGAATAGTCTGGATATTTCTAAGGAAAACCTGCTAGATATAATTCTCCACAGCTGTAGTCATGTCCTGTCTGTGTTCTACAATGTGCTTACTAGGCACCTGTGAATATGAATATTGTAAATGTGGCCAGTGCCACAAACAACTGACTTTATAATAATAATTAATTTAAGTGGTGACAAGATTGTGGCTGTTACAAGATGCAATCCTGTAATCCTTATATTATATATCTCTGGGACTTTGAGCAGGGCTTGCACTAAACAGACCTCCGCCCCACCATATTGGACTGGGTGGAGCCAAAAGGCAAAGCAACCTTAGAAGCTCTTAGCATTTTACAAATTTAAGGTCAATTTTGTTATGCTGTGTATATATATTTATTCTCTTGATTAAGGTATTGTGTTTGTGCAGCTCATTTAAAAATGTAATGTATAATTAAGAAATATAGGTTAATAGAGAGTCATCTGTAATAGTCAACTTGTCATGTTAGGTTTTCTAAATACATAGAGATATATTTCAGATGGATAGGGATTCTTCAAATCTTTCAAAGACCTTCAGAATATGGTATTTAAGGTGTTTTAAGAAGTTATGACTTTTCCTGACACTGAGGCACATCTTCTCCTGGCAGCACCAATTACTTCAAGAGGAAGATGGGCAATGAAGAGGTTCATCATGGAGTTTGTTAGCCATTTGGGCAAGAATCTGCTCTTGCTTGGACTGTTTGATGCTATGCTGTATGAACTGGACATACAGAACCCACAGAGAAATGACTGTTGAATTTGCCTAAAAGTGAGATGGTCCTTTGGGGTTCCTGCTTCATGAAATAGTCTGCCACGCATTCTGCAGAACACAGAAGAAAGTGACAGATATACGTGGAACTATCTTAGAAAGTTTCTCCAGATACTATCTATCAGCCTGTTGGCTGAAGATTGGATGCTCCAACAATACAGAAGAACTTTGGGTGACTACCCAGGCAGTGAGATATCTGTCAATTCTAGCGTTTTGGAAGTTGTTTACAATGCACTTCCTGTTTACTTAGGTAATATTATATACTTCTGAAGCCTTTGATGGAGTTGAAGAATATATAGTTACAGTTTTCCTTAGTTGTAATACAAGATAAATTAGATATAAATATTGTAACTGTAATTCTTGCTTGATACCTGTTTTGCTATATGCAATTTTTCTATTTTAAAGTTAAAACCTTTCTTTTTATTTAAACAGAAAATGGGAAGTGATGTGGGATTCCCCTCTGTATGCTGTGAGAAAGAATGAAGAGTCAGAGAGATGCCAAGTAGCCACCAGAGGGAAAAAACTTGAGCTTCCAGCTAGAACCTTACCAGTATGCCAAAATCATCATGGTAAAATATGAAATAATAGAAATAAGTTAATTTAATATGTAAGAGTTAGCCAGAAATATGCTTAAGCTATTGGCCAAACAGTACTGCAAATAATATAGTTGCTGTATGATTATTTCAGTAGTCTGGGCAGCCAGGAAACAAACAAGCAGCCTCCTAAAACACCCCTACAAGCACACACACACACACACAGAGACAAAAAACTCAGTAATTTACATTTAAAAAAAAAACAAAAAATTATTTGATATTGTACCATTCAAATACTTATTAAATAACACTGTTGGGGAAGGCTGCTCATTTGTTTCTCAGCCATCCAGAACCCTGAAATAATCACCCAGAAACTATATTATTTAAATCACTGCTTGGCCAATCACTAAGCGTATTGCTAGTTAGCTCTTATATCTTCAGTTAACCCATTTCTGTTAACCTGTAATTGTCACGTGTCTGTGGCTTAACAGCAAGGTTCTGGTGTGTCTGTCTCCAGTGGCAGCTACATGGCTACTCCCTGACTCTACCTTCTTTCGCTTAGCATTCAGTTTTGTTTTCCCCACCTAGTTCTATTCTTCCCTGTCATAGACCAAAGAACCTTCTTTATTCATTAACCAATAAAAGCAACATATATACAGAAGGACTTTCCACACCAACACTCAAAGTTGGTTTTCAATGGTTATATTTCTATTTCTTAAAATATCCTGAGAAATTGAAGTAAGTCGTGTGTATTTTGTGTGTGTGTGTTTGTGTGTATGTGTGTGTGTACTTGTGTGAGCATGTGCATGTGTGTTTGTATGTCCTTAGTATATATGTATATAGTAAAACACAGTTAATGGAACATATTTGTTCCATTGGTCCTTAATGCAGTATGACAGATGACAAAAACAAGAAATGAAGTATTTTAGTTTGTTTTCCTGTTGCTGAAATAAGATATTCTCATCAATTGTACTTTGAGAGGAAACAGATTGTTTCTGTGCAGAGGTTTGTGTTTGTAAGTTTTCTTGTCAACCTGGCACAAGCTCAGGTCATCTAGGAAAAGGGAAACTCAGTTAAGAAAATGCTTCCCTCACAGTGGCCTGTAAACAAGTCTGCAAGGCATTTTCTTGATTAATGATTGATGTGGGAGGGCCCAGCCTCTGCTGGTGCTGGCATCGTTGAGCACTTGGTCCTTGATGGTATAAGAAAACAGACTGAGCAAGCCACAGGCAGCAAGTCAGTATCATTTCCCCAAATCCTCTGCTTCAGCTCCTTCTTCAGTGTCCTGCCCTCTTGAAGACTTACCTTGGCTCTCCTAGATGGTTGACATTGATCAGGATGTGTAAGACAACGAAAACCCTTCCTCTTCAATTTAATTTTGGTTGTGATACTTTATCACAGTCACAGAAAATGAGCTAGGAAAAAGGTATTGTCCATCACCACCACATCCACCACTGGTGGACCCTTGTGAATGTTCCGTTTGTCTAAGAGGTTTTATTTAATGTTGTACAGACACAGTTGGTATGGAAAGACCTTCTATATGTGTGTTGCTTTTATTGGTTAATGAATAAAGAAACACCATGGGCCTATGGCAGGGCAGAACAGAGCCAGGCAGAGAAAATTAAACTGAATCCTAGGAGAAAGAATGCAGAGTCAGAGACACCAACTGGCTGCCTGGGGGGTGGGGGGATTGTGAGCTGCCAGCTCGAACCTTGCCAGTTTGCCACAAGCCTCATGATAATATATAAAATACTAGAAATAGGTTAATTGAAGATGAAAGAGTTAGTCAGAAATATGCTTAAGCTATTGTAAATTAGTGTTACAAATAATATTGTTTCTGTGTGATTATTTTGGGAGTCTGGGCAGCTGGGAAATGAACAAGCAACTTCCCTCAACACACAATGATATTCATGCTTATTTTCAGTTAACGCATAAGGCTTTATACTGACGATGTTAAAAGGCAAAGCCCCTGGAGTCAGTTACATCTGAAATGCGATTGCTTCTTGACTGCTTCCAAGGTGTGCGGCTCTGGAGGTTATAGGCAGAAAGACGCGAACCTCAATTTCTTTAATTGTAAAAGTGGGAAACTTTGATCTATCTGTGGCTGAATTGTTAATGAAATAAAAATCTAGCATGGGGCAAACCTGATGAATATTATCTATTCTGCTGTTAATGCATATATCGATCTATTGATAGCTTTGTGCAGGGCAGCTAGGAGTCTGAACCCTAAACATATTACCTTTGCTTTTAATTTCTGATGTAATTTTGGTAGGGATTCTTCATAGATTTACAGTGCTGCACTCTGAGAAAAATATATGGATAGATGTCAATTCTGTAGATATGATACTTTTTATCTTGGGCCTAGCTTAAATTCTTCTAAGGAGTCGGAATGAACCAAGATAAAGCTGTGCATTGTATTTTCAAAACAGGAAGAATTTCAATTTATTTAAAGATATTGGAATTCAAATACAACATAACTATTAGTATTTGAGCTGTTAATCTTTTCTTGCAAACACAGTCACAAAATACAAACTTGTAAAGTAGAAATAAGATTTTTTCAATGATTATTAAGAAAGTAGATAACTCTCTGGTAAGAGGTAAAGAATCCCGTCCCCATCTCTGGACACATACACTCAAAGGCTCTGCTCTCAGCCTTACTCAACAAAACCTGCCTTTGCATTGAACATAGGATAATGAGAGTCCAGACCTAAATAATATATTTATTCTATTTTCTAAGGGCTCAGAGCATATTGCAGAAGAGGGAAAGGAGGAAATAGAAGAGCCAGAGATACAAAGAAGGGTTGTGAAATGCCACCTGGTATTTGTGAAGTCCTAATGACTCCACCTTCTGCCTTTGGTCCTCCACAATGTGGTCCTACGCAATTGAAGCCTATGAACAGGGAGGATTCTCATGGAGTCTTATCACTTACTGTTGAACTATTTGGGAACTATCAGTGGCTAGAATGAAGGAATGTATAGAATTCAGTTGTGTACCCACTGGAGAATCCATCAGAACTTCATGGATAGTGCCAAACCCATGATAACAGAGAAGGCCCTAGTTAACACTGTGGAGCACAAAGCAAAACAAAAAGTCATGAATATGGGAAAGAGATTTGTTGAGAAGAGGTGGGACTGCCAAGAAAAGAAGCGGGAAGCAAGCAGGATTGAGAGAGAATAATAGGAATGCATTATTCACATGAAGAACAATTTAAAGGATAACATTTATTAATAAAAAATAAAATTTCCCCAGGTGGTGGTGACACACGCCTTTAATCCTAGCACTTGGGAGGCAGAGGCAGGTGGATCTTTGTGAGTTCGAGGCCAGCCTAGTCTACAAGAGCTAGTTCCAGGACAGGCTCCAAAGCTATAGAGAGATCTTGTCTTGAAAATCCAAAACTTAAAATAAAATAAAGTATAGCTTATATGTATACAGAGGTATTTATATTGTGATATATGCTTTCAAAGAAAAATAAAACTAAGTGTTATAATGCAGATGGTTCTATTCACGTCTAACGATGGCCATTCCTTGGCATGTTGATCCCTTCAGACATTTGTCTCTAGTTCTTTGCACCATGATAAATAATGTAAATATAATTGTGGATAAATGGAAAGAAACCAGACATTCAAAGAAGAGAGAGCTTATACCAGATTTTATTTATTGTGTTCATCCTGTGCAGATGCATGAATATGAAAGCAAAGAGAGTAGAATAGTTAGAATAGTCTCCAACACATATTTTCGTCAGACAAAGTCTGACATTAAAAACATCTGTACAAGTAGGGAAACATGGAATGTCAATACGATTTAGCACACATGCGTGCATGCATGTAGAAATAGGTAAAATGCCTACATTTTTTCCTATGAGTAGGAGAGACTTATTATCTGAGTATTATGCTGTGTGGTGCAGTAGTAAGAGTGCTGGAGATTCCTATTCCCATATCTCTATCTGCTTAGTCTTATCCCTCATGATATACACTATTGTTCGTGTCTGCATTCTCTCTTCTTCAGAGAGCTGTTTTTCCCAGCTTTGATTCTGTGCTGTCATATTTTATTAAGGCCTTATTTTTCAGTATGGAAAATAAATAAAAAGAAAATCACATTATCCAGTCCTTAGCCGCTTATAATTTGCTTGCATTCGTTCACCAAATTGACAAGCAATAAATGAATAAATAAAAAAATCCCAGTATCTCCATATTGAAAATTTATACATTTCTTATAGAAACATTAGAGCATAGATATTTTCTGCAATAAAGAGTTTAGAAGAGGCAACAAAATAATGTTTTTTCTGCCACCACCATTCTTATAAGAGTAGATACTCAAGGTTGAAAATTGCTTTCCAATTATGGTTCCTTACTCAGAAGTAATTACAGTAGATTGAATTGAACTCTTTTGGTAACACTCATTCTTTCCTTGCTCCAACTCCTTAAAAGAAAGCACAGAATTTGAAAATAAAATAAGCAGAATTAAGTGGGTTTGTGCTGTATGGAGAATCAATGATTTAATTTTTTAGAATTAACTTATTTTCATCTTAGCTCTCAATATTCAGTAGCAATAATTTATCTTCTGACAAATATATATTTCAGTTTATATTGAAGAAAAATAGACTATCTCTACATCTCCTTTATCCAATTTTGAGGTCCATTTTTATTTTTCTCTTACTTGAAAAATTTCTTGCAATTTAGTTGCTCTGTAAATAAATTTAATCTCAGTTTTTTTAACGTGTTTTGTTTTTTCTGCCTACCCATAACATGATCATCGTCTTGTCTCTAGGCTTGATATTTTTCTCTACTGAATTTATCTTTTGATAATTTTTTTTTCTTATTGGCAGATGGTGGTGAATTTACATTCTCATGTCTATGACCATAGCAACCATCAAGATGAAGAGCAACCCCTTGAGAATTACCAAATACCACTCTAAAACCCTGTAGGTGGTCCAGATTGCTCACTGGCTTCCTAGGAAATTCACTTTTCCTTCAGTGAAAAGGCAACCATGTGGGTCACTTTCTTGGGTTATCTTTGTCTCCACAATGGTTTTAGTTTAAACATTTTTGATGTCATGTCTCTTCATTTTTCTTATTTATAATTATTTAACAGAATATCAAATGAAACATGTACCAATACATTCTACCACTTATTAGATATCTGTGACTTATAGCAGCTATGTTGGTAAAAGTAAAATGGGTAAAGGAAGGCTATGAGTATATGTAAAGTATATATATATATATATATATATATATATATTGATATATATATTGATATATAGTCATCCCTATTAGCTTCTATTATAAAAGTCATTTAGTAAATGACTGAGCATAACTGCACGGAACATTCTAGTCAAGCCAAGTGTGTATCAGATGAATTTTGAGTTTACCGAGAAAAAGGATGAAAACACTGTAAGAAATGAAGCATTCATTGGAACAACTTGCAGTTCTAGGGCAAAACAAACATCAGCAGAGATTGAGCATGAAGAAACACATTGAGGTATGATGTCCTCAAGACAGGTTTAAGAAAATGATTATGCTTTAATAAAATAGAAAAGCCAATGGGCTCCACATTTTAAAGACATTTTTGTTAATTGATGGGCTGGATGTGAGATTATGCCATTATTAACAATATTTAATTGAAAACTCATGTACATATAAAGTGCACACATATATAGAACTACCGTTGGTGCCTTAAATAGTCAGGAAATGGGGTGTTACAATTATATGAGAAGATAATTTCAATCATGCAGAAGCCTCCTCAAAAAGGGGCAAGTGTTTTCATGGTTTTACAACCACATTGTGTTTTGATGGAAGACACCATGCTAACATTGCAAAGTGACCATTCACAAAGATATAAATCATCTAAAGATGGTGGACTGTGGAGAGCTATTGCCAGGTTGAGCTGGGTGGAGGCGCCTGACATCTTCATAACCCATGTTAAAGCTTTCTACAAATCTACTACATTCAGAGAACACTCAAGTTTTTTGCTCATCAGAACTAAAGAAGGCTTTTAACCTAAACTAAGCTCTCTGAGGTCCACGGAGCCCCAGGGCTCCTGAAGAGACTTCAGGCTTACAATCATAAGGTGGGGGTTTATAAAGGCGTACATCTGGATCCAAAGATAAAGAACCACAATTTAGTTTGGGCTCTTGGAATATAGAGATGTGTATCCAATTGTAAATAAGAAACTCAAAGTTCATACAAAGGAATCTAGATTTATTAAATTTAATGTTAATAAAAAGCCCTCTAAAATTAAGTATAATTTCCACCTGATCCTTACATTGATAGGCACATTTAAGGGTATATTATAGGGAGAAGCACAGATTCATATTGCACAAAGAGATGGGACAGAAGGAAAGAAGAGCAGAAGATGTAAGGTAGGAGGGATTGGAAGAAGAGAAGGAGGAAGGGTGGTTGGGGAGGTATAGGGAAGGACCCAGCTAGGCTCAAGTGCTCAGAGTTGGTTTCAGAGATGATAGCAGTCTCATTTGTCATACTAGCATGGATCATTTCACCTTAAATCGTATTCCTCAACACCAGGGCAATTTCAAGATACTTTAAAAATACTGATTCAATTCATGTGCAAGCGTTTGTATGCTAGTGTGTTTCTGTGTATGGCAGCAGTTTTCAGGGGCCTGTGGGGGTCAGAGGAGAGCTGTGGATGCCCTGAAACTGGAGTTACTAGCAGTGTGACGTACTCCATGGGTGCTGGGGGTGGAAATACTCCCAACCTTTGAGCCACCTCTAAACACCTCCTTATATCCATTCTTTAATTATTAAATTCAGCCCTAATTTCTATTTTTCTCACAGTCAGAATTCTTCATATCTCTAGAACATAATACCTAATTTAAAGCTTTAAAAAAAAGAGTTTCATGTCCCATTTCTATTTTTCATCATATTCTGTTAGCTGTTCTTGAGATTAATTTCCATAGCTGTTTTTTTAAAAAACATTATATTTTCACAGGGCCAGACAAAAACCCAATTATAAATATAAATTACATTTATCCCACCCCTCTCTGTTAAGGATCTTAGAGTACCGTAGTGGTGGGCCACAGTCTGCAACAAGTAGTACATAGAATAAAAAGGCACATGGAAGGGCAAGTGTTAAGAACGACTCTGCCTACTCTGTGGCGAATGTGTATCTACATCCACTGTAGGTCACTTAAACTCATATCCTAAATTATTCTTAATCCCGTGCTCCATCTAATTTTCAATCTGTACCCATGTGCCGCACTTAATTCTAACTCTGTCTTGTTTTATCCCTGCATCTGTTTAATTATTCATTTGCTCAGTTAATCTAAACGAGGTCTTTTATTTCCTATAGGCTAAGCGCAGATCATAAATGAGATTTAAATTATCTTTTTATACTTGTACACCAAATATATTCAGTTAAAATGCACAGAAAATATGTGGTTTAAGGTTCTTGATGAAATTCAATATTCTGTTATTTTTTTTTTAACCAGAGTAACTCAATGTGGACTGTTCATGTTTTTTTATGAGTGTACTTCAAAGTGTCATTTACAGTATTCCTGATGGAGGGCCTCTGGTTTGTCACAGGAAAATGGATCTAAGCTGTCAGAAAAACGCAAAGTCACTCACTGGAATTATATTTAGAGGCCTAGCAACACGACTGTGATGGAGTAATTCCACCGTGATTTCTAGTCATACTGATGAGCTATAATCTGTCTACGGCACAGGAAAGGCTATAGTTTATTGGTCTGAAATGAAGTTAAATTTAGACAAGTTCTCTAAGAGGTGATTTCTACTCATTTTCAATCTAGTTCTAATCAGAACTGCCTAATCTTTGGACTATGGGAACAGTGCTTTAGTAAATTTTCTTATCACTAAAATGAAGCTAAACTCTTGAGATTTCTTAACAAAATTTCCTTTGGAAGAAGCAGCTTGGCAAGAACTCACTGAGGTAAAAACCTGTGAAGTTCTGCTAAAGACATGACAGGCCAAAGAATACCATCCATATGCCACAATTCTACACAAACTAGCATATAAAAAATCTATTTTATTGTTCTGCATGGATGTATGTCCAGGATAACCAAAAGATTTAATTTCAGAACGTTATGTGATAATCTTAACACACCTGCATTGATTTCCTGAATCTGTGGTTGGCTGAGAAGAGAACGATGCGGCTATAAGAGATGTTACACATGAGTCTTTCTGAAGTCACCTGAACCATGCAGCCACAGGAACAGAGACATTGTCTTAGCTCGCTGGGCACCTGTCAGGTATTCAACCTCACGGCGCTGCTTATTAACAGAAACTATGGGATGCGCGTGGATTTTTGAATACACGAATACTCATTTGTTGACGTGACATGCTCTGTTAGAAATTGATCCGCATTTGCTGCTTTAAGGTCATCGAAAGACGGCCATGAGTGATAAGGTTGTGCTGGCTTTAATTAAAAAATTAATTTACATAATAATCTATGTTATTATAAACAATCCCATGATTAGGTTGATCATCGGGATTAATGTCTAAAAGGGGGTGACTGCATATGCCAATAGGAAAGGAACATTGAAGAAACAATCTGGCCTGTATAACCTTAAAGAGACTACTTCAAATTAGAGGACAGATTCAGGCAAGTAGAGATCGCAATTTATGCTTTTTCATGTGTAATTAGGAGGTGAGAGGCAAAGAAATCGGAGAAAAGTCATAGGCAAAACTTTGGTGAGGGTGGAGGAGAACAGAGTGGAGGAAATGTCACCAGTGTCCTTCAGAACTGGAAAATGCTGGTCTCAGCCAGGAATCTCTGTGCTTTTAAACTGTTAAGGAAAGGCTTTGTGATATGCCTAACATTAGCCAGAAGACCACACTTCCTTTTCCTAATGCTCACCTCATTTGTTCAGTGTTATGCAGAGGTCTAAGCTGTGGTTTACGCTGTCATTTTAAAAGCAATTCTGTAGACATTTGCAAGGTAGTTTATGGAAGGAGACACCGAGAAAGGACTTTCGCAGCTGCCCCGGGTTAGATAAGAAACCAGAAGCTAAGTCAACTTTAGAAACCAGATATTCAGACGCCACGCCTTAGTTCCTAAACCACACTCCCATTTAATAGACCCAGGGTGGCTTTTACCAGGATGGAACCTGTAACTGGATCCATGAATGAAAGCATTGGAGGGCGCTATCAGCCTTACACGTTTATCTTTCATCTCGAAATCTCACAAAGCTTTATTAAACCATTCAAAAAGGAAGTGTTATTGTTCCCGCGGACCTCGCGCTCCCCAAAAGATAGCTCAAGTGGATTTATCAGGTGGCTAAATGGGACTAGAAAGAGGTTAAGTTTAATTCAGGGGAAGAAGTTCCCCTCGTAAACACAGACTCTTTTGTAATGACGGTGGTAAAATGGCCTCCTTGTCAAAGGACTTATTTCTTATAAAGTCTTTCAAACAAATTTAGAAAATAAGAAATTCACAGCAGAAACCACCAGCTATGCTGAAGAAGCAGAGAGGGAATTTTCATTCTTGGAAGGCTGGGCTATGGAAGAGTTAAGATGTCTCAGACTGTATAATAGCTATGCTAACTGAGGGCTGTATTTGTGTGAAGTGAAAATAAGAGATAAATTGGATGGGAAGTTTAGGGACAGAGATTTAGGCTGAAGATACGGAATTTCACAATACATCGAAATACAATCATTTTGTACTTAGGAAGTTCAGTGTGTACATGAAATCTATTATGTTTTGTCAGGTGGTAGATTGCTGGCTTTTTTATTTACGTCAGAGAAATTGAACAATATACGAAATAATGGCTTCGATTATTTACATTTATTTTTGTGCCCAATCATAAAGGAAATTGCACACAGCCCCTTTTAATTGGACCATTTAATAAAGTGTATAATTAAACCACTGTTGGTGGGACTCTTCTTTATTACTACAATACTGTAAATAATTCTCTTTATTGATACAACTTGTTATTTCCAGGATCTCATAATGATATTTTAGCTTTCCCTTTAGAGAAACCAGAAAAGAACAGAGATATCTTTACCTAAAATTTTAACTTATCAAAACTTGTGCCTGTCTAGAAATCAGCCTGGGAATAGAGGAGCAGTGCCATTTCCTCTCCCACCCCGCTCTTGCTGACGCACCCTGTCCCACTTTCAACAATGGCAGCAGTGAGAGATCTCAGATTTCTCCCCATTTCTGCCCATTTTGAATTCTCAAATAAGCTCAGCTCAGAGTTTTGTAGGATACAGGTATTAGCTCACTAAATGAAAACAATATCCATAACTTCACTCATAGATATTTTTAGAGAAAGAAAAATAATTAATGTTTTTCCTCCATGGGAAAAAAAATTTACTTATCCCTCCTAAACACCAGTTTTTGTTTTAAATACTTATTCTAAGTTACATATGAGGTATGAAAAATAGGGTTCAACAGGACTAACTCACTTTCTTGGTGACTGATGATGTGGATGGAAAAGAAGCGGCCACAAAAAAAACAGACTGAAGTCTTCCTTTATCTCATTCTAAGTCTGCCCACGGCCGAGGATACAGCACAAAACCTTTGGTCAGCCCCAATTATTTAGTTTCCTGACACACAAGTCATTTTGTTGAGTCGTCTTACATGGCACCCCTAAAACATTTGAACCTGAACACAATTTCAGCCACACTTGTCTGGGTTTCACAGGCTGCCCTCAGACCCTCCATGTGCCGGAGACTTCGGCCAGCACGTCAGAACAGCATCGCATTCAACTTCTGCTTAGCTATAGCTCTACACTTTAGGGACACCACCAGCAAGATGTTGACAAACACTGTGGTTCCCTACAAACTGAATGAGTACCCGTGTATGTTGCCTCCAAAGTTCTCCCTTCCCTTGGTTCGCTCTGTATCCTACAGCTGCAGCTCTGGTGTTCTTTCTCATATAAACAGTCTTTTACCCTAAGAGCTCATCCCTCCAACATTAGCATACAGCCATCTCCAGACCTGGGCATGAAGTGATGCCTTTGCTTGGAGACACTCCACAAAAGAGATTTTCCATTTTCTCACTAAACTGAACTTTCCCAAGCAGAGATTAATTAGCAATTTCTTTTAAGGTTGTGTTTCTAGAGTTTTGGAGTATAAAATCTAAATGTATGGAAAAGCCAATCACATACATAAAAACAAATATAAATTAAAATATTTAGTAAATTTGGCAGTGAGAAAGCTAAAAATAATACACTGGGCTGAAAAGTTTAATCAATAAATATATTAATGATAAACAGGGCATAAGACTGTCTTATGAGTGTGTGTGTGAAGAGGTCTTTGATACTCTCTAACTTGTTCTTAGATATGGTGCTGCTGACCGAAACTGGAGCTCACAGACTGGCTACTCTAGCAGGCTAGCAAGTAAAAGAGTTCCTCCTATCTCCATCCCCAGCATTGGGATTACAGAATTCTGTCACTAAACCAGGCCTTTCACCTAAGTGCTGATGTTTCAAACTGAGACCTTCATGATTGCACAGTAAGCACTTTGCCCATTAAGCAAACATTCCAGCCCAGAAACACATAATTTTTGAGTCAGGTACATGGCCATGAAAGAGCTGTGTTGACTTCTAAAAGTCACCACATTGATTTAGAAACAGCACATGACAGGACTGTTGAGACTCATGA
This sequence comes from Alexandromys fortis, assembly GCF_014885135.2. NCBI lineage: Eukaryota > Metazoa > Chordata > Mammalia > Rodentia > Cricetidae > Alexandromys > Alexandromys fortis. The sequence goes on along the minus strand of NW_026067909.1, from coordinate 32,852,280 downwards.
CATAGTGTGTGTGTGTGTGTGTGTGTGTGTGTGTGTCAGAGTGAGTGTGTATGAGTGTTTGTGTGTGTGTCAGAGTGTGAGTGTGTGTGAGTGTGTGTGTGTCAGAGTGTGTGCATGTGTGTGTGTGTGAGTGTATGTGTGTGTGTGAGTGTGTGTGTGCTGTATGTGAAATGCTAAAGGATGAGGTAGGCTGCCAGTCTCAAGAACACTGTTCACCTCATTTGAAACAAGCTCTCCTATTGGTGTGAAACAGGGTAGGCTGGACAATGAAACCAAGGGATACTCTTGGGTTTTGCTCCCTGGAAAGAGATAAAATCTGATTCACCATTATATTATGCTTTTTGCTTGCATGTAGGCATGGGACACGGGTCTCTCCAAAACTTTAAATCTCAATAGACATTTGTCTGTTTTTCTTCAGTGAAAGAGAAAAACAGAAAATAAATTCCCTTCGACAATTTATCTATGATCTAACATATAGAGAGATTTTTCCTTTTTGAAAAAAAATAATCCCTTCACCAAATCAATGTGGCTATTCTGTGAATTAAAAAAAAAAAAAACAAATTATTGAAATTTCTCCTTCTTTTGGACCTTCCTCCTCAATATTTAAATATGGTCATCTCTAACATTTTACGTCTCAATCTGTCTCTCCCCCTCTTTGTATGTATATCTTCTTTAAAAGAAAGCGCTATCAAATGACTATATTTGCCAACTGTACGTGATTCTTCAGAGAACCCTTATTTCCTCATATGTAGATCATTCAACCGAGTTAGCAGTGTTCCCTGTGAATGTTCTGGCCTTGATTTCTGAGCAGCATCAGAAAGGGTAGTTGGAACCTCAGTGCTGGCTGACAACACCTCTCAGGTTTCTGGGCTCTCTGATCCTTGGTGCTGGCCCACATCATCTCTCGAGCTCCTGGGATTCATGACTGTGCTTCTTTTCCCAGCTTCTGTGTTTCTCCCCCAACTTGAGTGATGTAATGTCAAAGTTCAACATAAAATTGTAAACTTCAAGTTACAAGACTTTCCCATTTTTTATATATAATTTACATAGCAAAGTGATCACACAAATGTATAGAACTTTATCCACACTGATGTGTGATTTAACCCTGAAGGCATTACCACAGACACAGCAGCTGAGCCCACTGCCATTCCTAGAAATTTCCCCACGTTTCTTTTCAGCATCCTTTTATCCATTCTGTCCGTCTTCCTCAAGGAAAGCTCCGGGAGGTTTTCAGATCAACTACTTCCTGTCTTTGTGCCTCAGTCCTCACTCATTGCAGTTCACTTTTATTATTTTATTGTTTATTAGAGCAAGAACATTTCTCTCAAAAGTCTCCTGTGGACAGTCCGTTAGTCAGCTGTTTTCCATTTCATAACAAACTCTCATCAACCCACCTGCCCATGAGCCATGATTATTCTCACCTAGGTTTCAGCTGCTATTGCATAAGCTTTGAGAAAGTTTGTACTCATGTCTTTACTTGCTTGTTTATTTTATTTTATTTTTTTTAGCTCAAGCTAGTCAAATTTATGATCTGCCTGCCTCACCAGGTCTGGGATTCTGTATCCCACACCTGGGTCTGAATACAAGTCTTTTAACAGACATAGGCCTTCACTCTCGTTGGTGGGTGAATGCCTAGATCATGTGTCTAGATCAAACTGGTAGATACATGCTTATCTTTGGGAGTATGTATTGCATTACAAAGTGACTGGATCGTTTTTCACTCTGATCAGATATGAGTGCCTCCCCCACCGCACCAGAAATAAGGTGAACCTTTATAGTTTATAGGTTACCTACACAATTGATATGCAATGATGTGTTGTTATATAGATTTCTTTAATGGCTGATGATATGGAGAATTTTTTCATATGAATATTTTCTATCCAACTAAACATCTGCCTCATGTCTGCTATAATTTTATTCTATAATTTACAGAATTGATGATTTTTTTTACTTTGTGTTTTGAGAGATTTTACTAAGTTCTGGATAGAGACCCTGCATTAGGTAGACCTTTTGCAAATATTTTTTTGACTTACATTTTGACCTCAGGCTTACATTTTAATTCTCTTAATGGTCACTTTTTAAGGACAAAAGTTCTTTATTTGATTGTCAGTCTTATAAATTATTGATACTTAATTTCACAGAAGCACAACTTCAACAATTTATTATTATTAATTAAGATCATAACAATCTCTTACTAGCAGCTCTGGTTGGACTACAACTCCCTATATGCTCTACCTGCCTTTGCCTCTTGAGTGCCAGGATTAAAAGCTTTGATGCCAGTATTCCCAGCTAAAGACTATGGGTTTAGTGAGGCATGTAAAAAATACACACAAGACAATCACCCATTGTTTAGTATGCCTGCAAGCTAGATGCAACACAAAAGATGCTTTGGATGCAGAATCCACATACGTGATGATCCCATAAATTTCAACAGTCTCACTATCAACTCTGCATAAACCTGCTCTGTGTGGAATTCTCTCCCTGCTGCATTTCAGAGCTACCTTCCAATCTGCGCCAAGGTTTCAAGGATGGACTAAATTGCTCAAGCCCCCTAACTAACACAAACACGGATTACCTGGTGTGGGTAACAGGAATTGGGGTCAGAAGACAGCAGGCACAGATAAATGAAGTAGGGAAAACTGAAGTACCCTGTAGAAGGCAGATAATGACACAATCATGCCGGCTGGTTTTGAAAACGCCAGGTCTCACGCTGAGGAGAAGCCTGACTTGTACTTTTCAGACGATTATTCACGTTTAACTCCCTCCTCTTAACTTTGTTATTTTTTTACAAAGGGCTTTCAAAATGATATAATTTATATAATAATAATAATAATATCTTGATAATTGAGATAAGGTAATTTATCCCATTTATTTATCCATTCACTAACCATGTGTGCATATGTACAGGTGAGCATACAAGTGTAGGTCATGTGCATGTTCACGTCTGAATTTGCTAATCCGACTGGCCATCAAGCCCCAGAAACATACCTGGGCCATTTCCTCAGCAGCTGGATAATAAGCGTGTGCTACCATGCTTTGCATTTATACGTGGGTTTTGGATTGCACTCCGGTCCTCATGACAGCAATGGTGAACTTTCCATTAACTGAAATGCCTTCTCTATCTCATGTATTTTTAAAAACAGCCTCTGAGATAAGTCCCTATAAGACACGGTGCTGACGATCATATTTATTATTCAGTGTTTAAGAATTTATATTTCAGAAATTATTTCTTCTTCTTTTAACATTGCACCCCCTTCTTTCCTACAGAACATACCCAAAAGTGATGAATCAAAGGCTCAAAATACTTTGCAGGAGAAGCAGAATAATGTGACAATTGGCAAGACAAAAATTAACAAGTAGAGGGCAGGAAGCGCATAATCACCTGTAGGCTTGGGGTGGAAACTAGAAACTAGTGAAACTAGTGAAAAATACAACTATGTTCCATTTTTTAAAAAAAGTCAAATAAAACGATGAATTTCAAATAGCGCTTTTAGTTAGGTCTCAATAATGAAGTATTTATAGGAAATCAGCCACTAAAGGCCTATTACTCATGTTAAACACAGTTTGTATAATTGCCTGATACCTATTTTAACGCGGCCAGTGAAGTAAAGGCAATGGTTGGTGTCCCATGACATCACCCAGGAACCATGCATGCCCAGGGACTCAGAATGCTGTAGCCACCCCTGGGGACTTGCTGTGAGCCTGGCAGGAACATTAGCTGATCATGCTGCTTCAGCCTGACAGCTTCAGATTTTTAACAGAGGGAAAAGGGGGGAACTAATGGACGTGAATAAGCTTAAAAGCCAGGGCTTATCAACTGCTGTAAACAGCTGAATCCTGAGAGCTAATAGAGGTACTTCTGAAAATGTAAAAAGCCAATAGCTACGTTTTCAGGCAACTAATAATTTCAATCTGCTCTTCCTCATCTGTCGCTTCCCCAGCGCCCAATACGTCTACCTGCTCCTTTTCCCTCTTTCTTTTCCTCTGGTAAAATATTCCTATCAGCGTTGATTAACACAAAGGAGTCTCCTTACATAAAGCATTCCTCTTGGTAGAGAGAAGTAACACAAAAATCTTATGAAAAGACAACTCAAAAAGATGAATGAAGCAAATCGAATTATCATTATGGCCTTATTTCTCACCGTTTTCTGATTTGCTAACAGGAACATACATGATATGGTTTGTAATTGTCATATTACTGAGTGATGGCTAGAATTATTTATCATCGTATTGAACCTGAGGCACATAACAGTTTACATATACATTTCAAAGAGCTTGAAAATATGATTATCTGTTTTGGCTCAGAATTATTTCAAAGTATTATACCACTGCATTTCTGCATTGAGGGTTCTATCAGAGTTTTGTGGAATAAATTTGTTTTTGACATGGCAGCAGTTCAAGAACCACAGCATTGTCCTGTTTATTTTTACCAGAGGGCGGAATACATTTAATGTGTTTATTTCATTATATGTATCTACCTTTAAATTTTTAACTATAGCATCTATCATTTTGAAAGAAGAGGATAGGGAAGAAGGAGAAAACATTAGAATACTGTCGGGTAAGCATCTTCAGTACAGGGCCTGATGACACAGAGGTTTGAAATGCATGGTGGGCATCTCTCACACTGAGAAGCTACCTTCTCTAAACGTGTTTATCCGATCTTGGTGGAGGTTGAGAAGTCATCAGTATTAATTTCCTCCTTCACAAGATACACAACATCATTTACTAGGGTAATGAGACACTTAACAAACGGTTATGCTCCAGTGATCTAGCTGTCTACCAAGGCAATCTGTGTGACAGTTCACACTGATGCCGAGAGTGACTGAGCCCAGGAGCGTGGACAGGACCTAAAAACTGGGTGACTATTTGGGGAACTAGGGAGGATGTTGAATGGTAATCTCTGAGCATGTTTATACAGGTGTATGTGTGTGTATACATAAGTATATGTATAGTAAGTAATATAATAAGTAATTCAATATAGATTCTAAATTCTGTTCCAATATTTCTATGACATGGAAAATTCCGTTACCTCTAAAGTTCTCATTTTAGCAACTGAGAAATGAACTTTTACCTTTACATATTCTTCTTTCAAATGCCCTGCAATCACAGTCTGCTTAGAGTTGGTCTATGGAGCATTTTAGGGGTTAATGTTGAATAACTATAATTTTTTAAAAGCAGCTTTTCTCCAGAACAGTTAAGATAGGTTTTATAGTATGAATGCCATAGAAATATACCAGTATTTTACGCTTTCAAACAAGACAGACTCGTCTAATGCAAGTCTTATAGAAATCATGGATAAGTGCCATCAACTCCAAGATAATCTCTAACGTCGCTATACATCTTTGCTCTGTTCATTAGATCTAGTTTTGACTTACGGCAAGTTTAGCTAGATTTTCCTGGTTGTGGTGAGACCTAAAATTTCTTTAATTTCCAAAACTCATGGTGATTAGTGTTAAACACATGATGGTGAACACTGAACGTGTGGGTTGTTACTATTTCTGACGATTCAATTGCAAAAATCCTAAGTCTTTGTCCATATTCTGAAATATACCAGGGTAATTCACATTAAGAAATGATTCACAGAACCCAGTAGGCATTCCAGCAAATGTCACCTGCCATTCTATCAAAGTGAGGCATTATTTTGCCTTCTTCAGAAATGGACTTCAAAATACACTTACACCATCATAGCATTTTAGATTTCTGCATTGCTACATCCACATATACAGTCGTGGCAGACTCAAACACAAGCCAACCAATCACACCTGTGAAGATCACGTCTTTGTATAATGCCTTTCCCCTAGACACAAGTGATCTGGCTTGTTTGGTGGGTTATATTAGGCAAGATTTGTCCCACTGTGATAAGACTTCATAGAAAGCTTGATGTTACTACCAGTAATGTTGGAAGAGCCACCATGGTAAAGAACTGTGTTGAGTTTAGTTACTAGAGGATACTACAGGAACTTATAAGGATGTGTAATAACAGAGAGAAACATTTGCAGCCATAAAGAATTGAACTCTGCCAAAACAGAACAGTCTCCAGAGGCAGATTTTTCCCTGACATATATCAAGAGAATGTGGTACAGTCACAGGCTTGAATGGATATTGAAAGTCTTTGCAAAGACTTTCAGAGTGTGGTATTTGAGGCACAGGCTTAAGAAAAACCTGATACTGGACTTGAAATTAATATATCATCAAATTCTCCCCTTGGCATGGTTATATTTCATGGCTATATTTTGATTGAATGTGGAAAGAAACTGATATAGCATTTTGCCCCAGACTGAATCATTTTCCCTCTAGGAACTATAGAACCAATAACCTGGCTTGACTTCCACTGAGCAGAGAAGAACACTTCCAACTTGACTGAGAATAGAGGTGGGAGATAAGGTCTCAAATCAAATTCTCAACCCCTGCAGGTCAGGAGGTTATAAATATAGATTTAAAGAAATAAAATCAGTGGCTAGGCTAAAAAGAAAGGTGATGAATATTCAAGACTTTTCTGAGAATGAGCAGAGATTTTTCTGGGAATTTGGGCACCTACTCTTTTTTTTTTTTTTTTTCTGAGTTGTCATCATGCCAACTGTCAACTGTCACAGCAGTGAGGAGGATAGTATTTAGCGTTAGGTGGGATTGCATTGAGATCAGAGGCTGCCTGGCATCATTCTGGCAGTAGTCATCGACCTGACCAGATCCAACCAGAAAACATGAAGATGTACTGTGGTTTCATTGGCATCCTGACCTTAGAGTTAAACACAGTCAAAGTGATGAGGAGGGCTGTAAACCAGGGAGTTTTCAGATAACAGGATGGTGGAAATGCAACTCGGTGCCAGAATTTTAAATTAAAATGAAATGCTATGGAGAAAGATGCAATGTGTTAATGTGTCTTAAACAGGACTGAAATCCACCCTGTTCTAGTCTTAAATCGATAATCTGTTAGCCCTAACAATTCACTTCCATTAAGACTACTGATTGAACCTTTCCTGCTTTTACAATATCTAGTTACTATGGGGAAAATGCTATTTTTAATTTGTTTGTTTCCTTGTTTTTTTTTGTGTTTGTATTTTGTTTTTTATACTTTTTATTTATTTATTTTATTTCCTGCATTAGACATAGGGATTGACCTAAGCCCTCTAAGTATATGTGACAGTGGTGGCACTTGGTCTATTTGAGAGACTGCTAACAGTGGGAGCAAGATCTATCCCTAATGCTTTGGCTGGCTCTTGGGAACCTATTCCTCATACTGGATTGCCTTGCCCAGATGAAATACAAGGGGAGGTGCTTAGTCTTATGGCAACTTGATATGTCATGCTTTGCTGATACCCATGGGAGGCCTGCCCCTTTCTGAACAGAAACAGAGGAGAAGTGGATTTGGGGGATGCTGGGGGAAGGAATGGGAGGAGAGGAGGGAAGGTAAACTGTGGCTAGGATATCAAATAAATTAATTAATTAATTTTAAAAGTTTATTTGCTTTAAAGGAGGGAATTTATGTTTCAAGTGTATATTCACAGCATGTTGAGATATTATGTTTTAGTATTTATCTATTTATTTAGTTTACTTTATATGGGGGATGAGTTGGTTACTGTGCACAGAAATCAAGATACAGGTGATGTTTAAACAAGAAAGCAGCATCATCTTGTCCTATCTCTTTCCACCATGTGAGGTACAGAGACCAAATTCAGGTCTCAGGCCCATTGGCAGTTACTTTTCCCCACATAGCAACCACACTGAGCCATAAAACATGGTTTCAATGTGCCCATCTGCCTTGCATTACTGGGAGTTTGTGTGTGTGTGTGTGTGTATGCTTGTGTGGTCAGTGTGCCACACGCTCTAAATAATTGATTTCCCAAACACCAATAGAAGTGACTCTCCTGTTTCTCTTTGGTCAAGTTCCTTCAACGTGGAGTGATTTTTAGTAAAATTTTCTGCTAGAGAAACAAGAGCAAAGAAGGGTTTATATTATTGTCATAAAATGATGTCTTCTATTCCAATGTGACCAGCTTAGTGTAGAAAGCTCTGAGAACACACATTTCTATGTAGATATGTCTGAGATGCACGTGATACAGGCCTCTTGAGTATTATGTAAAAGGATCAGGATAAATCTACATGCTGATTACTTCAAACAGCACACTAGAGGCGATGGCCAAGAGTTGGGTCTTTGAAAATAACTTCCTAGGATCGAGTTCTAAATCTTTTACATTCTACATGTGATCTTGGCCAACTTATGGTCTGCCTATAGATCACAGAAACCACCATGAAGTATAAATATAACACATGCTCAGAGCAAGGCTCTCTGCCTCTCATCCCTCAACAACTGTGTGTCACCATCAGTCTAGACAGAATCTTTCTTCTTCACACTAAAGCCCATCATTAAATGTCCATCCCAATAAAATAGAGAACAGTGCATGGTGAAGGCTTTGACTATTAGATTTTATTTTAAATTTCTTACTTGCTTTTGGCATTGAAACCGGACAACCAAATCAAAACATTCCATTAAAATAGGTATATCTCACAGAGATCTGCCTTCCTCTACCTCACTAGTGCTGGGATTAAAGGCGTGCACCACCAACCTGGTCTACAAGAGCTAGTTCCAGGACAGGTTCTAAAGCTACAGAGAAACCCTGTCTCAAAAAAAAAAAAAAAAAAAAAAAAAAAAAAAAAAAAAAAAAAAAAAAAAAAAAAAAAAAAAAGGTATATCTCAAACATTTTCACATGAGATAGGACTTAATAAAATTTCTCTTTCCTAGTTAGCACTTTTCTCACTGGGTAACAAATGGTGATGTGTATTGATTATTGTGACGGTTGACTAAATTTCTGAAATATAAAAGGGTATCTGTTTTAAATTGTTCCTTCTGGTTTCTTCAGATGATTTTATTTCTGCTTCTCCTGAGACTATTTCCCTAAAATTGGAATAGTAATAATGATCATTATTAAGTTCTAAGTTGTAAAACCTCTTCACCAGGCAAATAAATAAATAAATAAATAAATAAACAAAAAAACAAACAAATAAAACTAAAGTATAGAGAAAAGTAAGAAATTTCTATGTTCTTAAGAAGCAGCAGAATCTTAATAGTGAAAAAAATCCCACCTTAATGTATGTAAATCTTAAATGTTTCTCAAATTAGATTTTTTTGATGTCAGAATGTATATATTTATAGATAGTGGGAATATTAGTGTATATAGGATTTCCAGCTTTTAAAATGTTTATTTAAACATGCCAATGTTTTATTGGTATTTGTGTGTATAAGTTCATAAAATCCAGAAATATAGATGCACATAGAGCCTTGTCATGATTGAAAATTTTTTAAATTCAGATTAGTTCATATATTAAAATATTACATCTTTTATATAAATTCTGGAGATTCCATTTACATAAAAATAATTTGTTATTATAATTAAAATGGTTATTAGTAGAATAATTCCAAAAATAAGCAATGAAACATATTTTTCTAACATTAAGACATACATTTAATTTTATCTGAATATAATAATTACTTTTGAGATTTGAAAACATTTCAGTTATTAATAATATAATTTTATTTTTGGTTTTTCAAGACAGGGTTTCTCTGTAGCTTTGGGGCCTGTAGACCAGGTTGTCCTTGAATTCACAGAGATCTGCCTCACTCTGCCTCCAGAGTGCTGGGATTAAAGGTGTGCACCACCACTGCTTGGCAACAATATGTGTTTTCATTAAAGAAGATATCTATGCTTTTTTAAACTTAAACCTTAAAGTATCAGTTTTTGTTTGCTTCTGTGAAACTAGTTACAATTATCTCTATTCTAAATATTTCAGAAATTACATCTTACCTAATCTTTTCATTTTATTAATAATTTGAAATATGCAAATTAATTTTCTACCAAAGTTTTGTGCTTACTTTGAACATATTTAAAATTAAAGGAGGCAAACTACTGTCTACTTATGTGTTTCTAGTTACAAGGACACCTAAGGAACAGTGGCAACCCACTAGTGAGGCGTTCTCAGGTAGGTAGAGGAGGAAGCTGTCTATGTGAGCCTTCCATGCGGAGCACTGGTTGACGGCCAGCACTCGCAGGAAGAGAGGAGAGAGACACCATGGCGTTATCTAACTATTCCCTGTAGCAGAGCTTCAATTACAGGGAGTTTTATATTTAAGAAATGTTTTTATCATAATGTTTTCCATTATGATGTTCCCCCCCCAAAAAAAATCCATCGCTCCTATCTATCAAACAATTTCTATTTTGATTAATATTTCAAATTTTCAGAAAGACCAGACTATTTTGTCTCTGACTCACAAAGCTAGACATTCTCAAAATGGACTAAGTATTCAAAAATATTACCAATAAATTAGTAAATCTGTTAATTATATTCCTCACTCTAGGAATGTGGTGACCCATTCCTTGTTATTTATTTCTAATATAGACCAAACTTTAATGGAATGGAGGTCTAGTTAATATCTGCCTATATATTATTTCATTTACACAGACAAATACACATCTTGTTTCTAAAGGACACAGCGTGCTTCCCAGATGTAGAAACAAGGATAAAAGGAAACTATCAAAGGCATATTATGTATGCAATAAACCACAGAGTCATTTTCGCTGTCATATTTTGGTGCAGCTATCAAGCTTTTCTAAGCTGCAATTGACTCCATTATTAAATAGTAATAGCAAAGCGACTTATCTGATAAGGTTTTAGATCAGCTAAAACCTCAAAAAAAAAAAAAAGTTTTTCTGGGCAAGACTGGCCCATACAAAGATCTGAATAAATACTAGCGGCTGTGACGGGAGACCGCTGTACGCTACGTATTATGAGTTAAGAGGCACTATGCTTAATAGATTTGTTATGCTACTTTCCATTGTGCTTAGAAGGTTGGGCTGTCCTGTGTAAAGATTTACAGAAATGTAAACCAGGTGTCTCACACTTATTCAGCCTTCGGGGGTGGGTCATGCTTCCCTTTAATGCCTAAATACCAATAGCTTGGGTCTCTTTGTGTGTTACGGCAGAAAATCTAGTCTTTTATGGGGTTTCTCTCTTCAAGTATTTCTGAGAAGCCCTGAAAAAATGCTTATAATACCGCAGCTTTTTGTGCCACAGCCTTTGCCTGCCATCCAAAGAGGCAACTGGGTGCACCAGCCTGTGGTTCTTTTCTACGTGTAGCCTTTGTTTCCCTTGTCCTGGCTCCTTGAGGACTGTTGTATCCTTCCTGATGCAGAATCGCCATTATTCTGAACCAGACCTGCTTCGTAGTCCCCTTTAAACCCAGTTGGAATTGGGATCTTGTTAGGCATGAGCCAATTAGATGTTGTAGAGCACAGATTAGAAGTCCTTGCTAAGAGCATTGTGTTTGTAAAGTTTTTAATAAAATGTGTGGTTTTATAAACAGCCAAAAACTCAGCCTCACAGGGGTAAACAATCCCCAAATTCCCTCTCTTTTGGGACTGTCTGGTGGTTAGGTATAAGCAAGCTGATTTGCCTCCTGACGCTGGGTTCTGCAATGGCCTGCAGTGTTTATTTCTTGATATGTAGCAGAAGCACAGGAGCCCAAGCCCTGCCTATTCACATCCTGTCAGTGAGCCAGGGACCAGAGGATGCTCACTAGGCTGGTGGCATAACAGAGAAGGCTGCACCATCCTGTCTGGGTGGATATGCAGAGCCTTCTAAAAGGTGTCCGAGAATGATCAACTATCAACTCTCCTGATACGTGGGGCTTCTGCATATTATGAGAACAAGATTTTTTCAGAAGTACCATTGATATATTTCTCAACAGAGATTGTAACGGTAGAGGACAGTAAACGACCTTCTTAGAGCAACAGTCATAAAGTATGGACTGTTAACAGTGAAGAAAACAAATCAGGATATATGTTCATTCCTGAAATTGTAAAACTGCTAGTTTTCTGAAAGCATAGACAATTCTCTCTCCCTCCCCCTCTCTTTCATATGTATTATATTGTACTAAAAAATCAATATTAATAATGAACACCACACACACACCCATCTTCAAACTATGTACTCCCCTCTCCAAAAGTAAAGGAACAGTAATTTCTTACTGGTGAACTCAAGTGGCCTCCAAGGAAAGAGATCATGTCACTGATGGTCAATCTCAGTCCTTCTATGCCTACAGACATCAGTAAGGGCTAGCCTCAGTTAGGCTCTACTCTTGCAAAATGTTTCAAAAAAGAAATATACAAAAGTCTTTAATAAATTTCAAAAGACTCATAAGCCTATAAACTATTGGAGTTCAGCCAATGTGAGAACCTAGCCCTGTATCATAGCTGCAGTCTGCGCTTGGGTCTAGGCCCTGCACCATGGCTGCAGTCTGCACTTGGGTCTAGAACCTGTACCACAGCTTGCAGTCGGCACTTGGATCTAGGTAGCGATTTGCTGTTCTGGATCCCTGGAGAAGGAGCCCATCCACAGCACACAGGGACTTGTGGAAGGGTTTCCTGCACGGAAACGTTCAACAGAAGCAGAAGTGCAGGGAAGAAGAATCTCAGTAGGGAGGTTAACTCCCTGAAAGAAGCTGATGAGGGGTGAGGTGAAGTTTTGCTTTAAATAAAACATGGGGAGTTTGAAGTGAGTTTGTTTCCTAAGAGTAGGCTCAGGTGTACTAAGTAGTGACCAAAACAGCTCTGTAGTCAAAGGTAAACCACCCCTACAGAGGATGTCACCTTCCCTGTAAGTGATATAACATTGCTCATGTAGTCATTGTGGGGAGGAGTTAGTAACTGAGTCCTGAGTCACATAGTCAGTGTAAGGTGAAGCAATATATATGACACAATAAACTATGCAGAAGAAATAAAAACTTTAAAGATATTAAAAATTCAGTTATACTAAATTGTAGGAAATTTAGTTACATTTTGCTACATAAAAGTAGAAAGTTTTGTTATGGTTGATATATAAACCATGTGTATGCATTCATATACACATGTATATACACATACACACTACACAGACTATATGAATATATAGTCTGAAAGAAAATCAGAATGAATAATATCAATAAATTATTTTTTATTAAAACAGTTGAACTAGAAAAATGCAATATTAAATTTTAATATTTTATACTACACTATTTTGGTAAACATAATTTTAAATAACCTAACAAATAATTTTTATCTCACACACATGCATTTGTTTTCTCACAAGACAAAAAGAAGAGCAGATCAAAAAATCCTACAATCATTCACAGTAAGTAAAATCTGAATCATTTTCTTCTAAATTTGCCTCATCTCTTGAAACATAAAGAAAATCAATACTTCTGACTCCCAAATAGAAAACTTGTAAGGATCTTGGTCAGAAGATCCCCTCCTTTTGTGGATTGGTCAGGTCTGCTGATATTTAAGTTCCTAAGAGCCTGCCTGAGTTGAGGAAGCTGAGAGCTGCCCAGGAGGGGCAAAGCTAACCACAAGGTCTCTTCGTGCAATAGTAAAAAGAGGAAATAAGGAAATAAATAACATGCACTTTCATTTTGCAAAGATAGCCCAGACTGCAGCAAGAGGAAAAATAAAGTAAAAGGAAAATGATATCTTAAAATAAGGTTTAAAAGAGAAAATTTGAGATAAACTGAGAGTCATAAAGTCGGAGAAAAATCCTATTTTTTTTGTTCTATTTTCTCCATAGACATATGTTCTTCAAAACTAGAATTCAGTTATATAATATACCAGATTTCCTCTTTGGCTATAACAGTGGTATCTTGTCATGCTTGCTAAAGAGACAGATATATGAGAACAGAGAGTATGCTGTTAGTAGGTACCTACTCAAGGTTGGAAGAAGTATGGGTTTAACTACTGGTTCAAGTAGCTCCCCAGGTGATGATATTTGCATTTGTTCGAAATCAATCGGTAATTAATCGATCCTTGTCAGGTGAAAAAACAAATTGCATAAATAAACAAAAGATGTGGGCTGAAGAGATGGCTCATGACTAAGAGCACTTTCTGCTCTTGCAGAGGACTGGAGTTTGGGGTCTCATCATCCACATGGAAGTTCAGAAACTCCTTCAACCTCAGCTCCAAATCATCTGATGCCCTCTTGAGTGTTTTGAAGGCTCCTGTATGCACACTTCCATAAACTCGCCACACACACGCACACATGTACATATAAAAATAAGTCTTTAAAAAATAGAAAAAAAACACACAAAGCAAGAATTATAAATTATAGAAGTCACAGGGCTGTTTTTTGTTTTTTTTTTTTTTTCCCACGAATTCCCAGCGAGACACTTGAATAGTCTTTACAAAAGACAGTGTCCTCAAACCAGAGTCTGAAAGACTGAGCAGACTTCCCTAGTAACCATAGAGGTCTTCCTTTTCCAGAGGCAGCACCAAGTTCTTGTGATGGCTGCTTTGACATGCATGTGTATGCCATTCTCAGGGCTGAGAATTACAGGAGCTCTCATCTTATACAACCTCCAGGAAATTCTGATTCCTAGTTTTTGTTTTGAACGGCTTTCTGTCCTATGCATTCATTGGTCATCATTATTTCTTTTTCTGTGCAACTACCTGTGACTGTTTAATTTCTTCTCTCTCTCTCTCTCTCTCTCTCTCTCTCTCTCTCTCTCTCTCTCTCTCTCTCTCCCCTCCTATGTCTTTCCCCCTCCTTCCCCTTTGCTCTCTTCCTCAAGTATGAATTATGTTCTTTTGCATAGACTTATCGGGAGTTATTTTCCATCCATAAATACATAATTCACATTGAGCTGCCTTCCAGGGCATCTCCTTTTTATGTAACCATGATTTTGCTGCCTTGACTCTAGCCACTTTTTCTATAGAGACCATAACTTTTCCTGGGTGATCATCTGTCTCAGTCACCTTTCCTCACACGGTAAGTCACCTTGTCAGGTTTTAAGTAGAAAAGGTTTATCTGCCTTCTACTTACAGAAGTCTCAGACCTTTTAGCCCCACTGCCTTTGCGGCTCTGGTGTGGCTGAATGTCATTAAAGAAGTGTGGCAGAGGAAGCTGCTCTCCGAGTTAGTGCTGGGAAGAAAAAAGAGGGAAAGGAAAGATTCAAGGTCCAAATATAATTTTTTAAAAAGCCTCTGTGTGGCTTAACTTCTAAATAGGTCCCACTTCAGAATGTTTCATCCCCTCAGAGAATAGAGGCATAGGACATATCCTTGCCTTTAACATTCAGGATTCCTGACTTTGAATCAAAAACTCCTCAACACCACAATGATGGGGCAAGACATAAGTATGACTGGAGTTTTTAATAAAAATAAATAGTATAATTTTTGCAATATATAAAAAACATCGATCTAAGTTCTTATTCAAGATTCATTAGTCATATGTGTGTGTATAAGTGTGTATGTGTGTGTGAGTTTGTGTGTGTATTACAACACATTTTTCTACCTAGTGTTTCCTGCATCTCTTCAATGAAACTTCCACAGTATACAAAATGTTCTCTCCACAGATCAGCAGGTCTAAGGACATGCTGAAGTATGCTACCAGTCACCCACAGTGTGTAGGCACACTTCCACAGTTCTCAACAAAAATTTCACAGTTTCTTTTTATCATTATATTTCAAATCTTTTCTCATATAAATGTCAAAATTAGAATACATATAAAAACCACACATAATTATGAAGAGGAAATTATGCTGAATCACTGCAAAATCTGAATTTGAAATTTGTGCTCATTGTGTGTATGTATTATACGATTGTGTAATGTGTTTGTATGTTTGTGTATGTCCGTCCAAAGTGAGAAAGAGAAAGAGCTTCTCTGTGTCCTGTGTCCTCTTCTCTGGTCACTGAATTCTAATTATTTTATTAGAGTTATTATACATTCTATAGCAGAAATGTATATCTATAGATTATACTGAGGTTTATTTGTATGACTACATGTTTTTATGTGAGTAATCCTAATACATAATAGAGAACGCTTAATGTGGGTATACAGAGAGAGAACTTACCCTCCTCTACAGAACACTAAAGACATAGAAATAGCTTTTGAGCTGTGAGGAGCAAACCATGCTTCTCTCGACTATTGCAACATAAAAGTTGTTATCTTCAGATCTCACCTGGGTTTTGAAAGGGTGTATAATAGAGTTTCCAATCTCTTGTGTAAGCCTGTATGCACTGCATTTTGTTACACTTATTATACAAATTGAAGAGAATAATAATTTGCAGTTTTACATCCCATGAATATTTTTTAGTCTTCTCAAGCAGTAGTTAATATGCTAACCAACTCTACCGAAAGGCATACAGATGTGGAGGGGATCTATCTGGGGACTTTAATTATCACCTTGTCAAATTCAAATTATTATCTCCTGTGTTCATTTCCATAAAGTGTCCCTTTTGCTGTTCCATGGTGCAGTATGTGTCTATTTTTTTCATCTTATCTGTGTCTATCTGGAATCTTCAAACCATTCAAAGGAGGCAGGTTCCTCTCAGATCTCATATTTAGCACCAATAATGTGGTCAAATTCATGTTAACATAACTTGCTTAAACAGAGCCAAGTTGTGTACAATGCATCAAATTGACTTAATCTACATGATGACTCAACATTCAGATTGAAATCTAATTCAATATGAACCTCAAGGTCACAGTAGAAAAGAGGAGGTGAGTATATGATTCACCTGCTCTAATCTGAAAGATCATTGAAAATGCATGGTGGTACCATTGTATTGATATCGTTCCGGGTTTCTCTTGACTTCACATGTTGAAACTTAGCTCTCTTAGTGATGATATGAAAGGCACTATGAGACTTTTACAAGATGAAGTCTAATAAGCAGAGAGTCACTGGGCCAATATCTTGAGAAGGGATTTGTGATAATTCTGGTGGCACTGCCGAGCCTGGTGACTGTCCCCGTGCCGGCATCCACTGGTGCCTACTGATCATTCTTCCTCATAGAACATGCAATACGGTCACTTTCAGTTCCACGTACCTAACCCTCAAGAGCTCTGAAGTTAATAAATCCATTTAATAAATACATAAAGTACCAGATCCTGCTTTGTTGTTATACTAACAGAAGATAAACTAAAAGAGTAGCATATATTAAGAGCAGGAAAGAACTGGACAGCTTCTAATATTGAGGTATTTGCTAATTTGTTGTACCGTGAAGCCAGCGGAAGACTATATAACCAGTGGGCCCTTTCCCTTAACATTTCACCTGAGGTTGGTACTATAAAAGGGAGCAAGGCACATGATAATAGTACCAAGGAAACTTGTTTTCCATAACTGTTAATAAAAGTATCAAACACAATATAGAGAAACAGAGTTCATTACCTCCTAAAATATTTATTTCGAATTGAAATAAAAAGTATGTCTTTCGAATCACAACGCAGCGCTTGCCAAAGCTTATACTTTGTCTTGACTTCCATGTGATTTCAAAGATTTAGCTTTGAATTCCATTTCAAAGAGTTGCTGTTATTTGAGGGCACCCTCCACCATTGTTAAAATGTGTTAACACATGCATTCAAGTGTTTCTACATGCAATGCAGCTAATAAGCTCTATTATCACCTGTCACAAGCCTCACCCCCAAATGTACAAACTAAAGAATTAAAACACTGAATGTTTAGCTAATGAAGTGGTGGCAGTAACGAGGTGGGAGCTCACGCCACACTTGTTTCCACGCCCCCATCTAGGAACATCAGCCCTTTAAGAGTTCATCAACGTCGCTGATCTTCTTATTTACAGAAATATTGTAAATGCGGTTAAATATTATTTTTTGAGAGTTGGAATATGTCTGATTTAAAAATATCACCATATCAAGGCCATTAAAATATCTCTTCTCAGAAACCCTTCCACTAAGTGGAAGAAAAGGAAAAGCAAGAAAGACAAAAAACACAGCAGCTACCAAAGTCATGAGTGCAAATCTGATGCTTCCACTTGCAGCTCCTTCCAGAAATGATTATAGATTTTAGTATTTCTATTCCCATGAAGCATGCCAGTGGTCATAAACTAAAATTCAGAAGTGAATAATAAACTAAAAATGTGCACACCTTTAATCCCAGCCCTCGGGAGGCAGAGGCAGGGAGATCTCTTTGAGTTTAAGGCCAAACTGGCCTACAGAACGAGTTCCAGGACTGAATCCATAGCTAGTGTGAAACCCTGTCTCAAAACCAAAACAAAACTAAAAAAAATAGAGCTTTATATATAAGAGTAAGAGAAATGCCTTTATACTCAAAATAACTATAAAAGTTACATGATTTGTTTCTATTAAAACTCAAATACTTGTCTTTTATGGCTGCTGGAGACATACATGTCCATTTCCATACTTAGATTTTATGCTTGCTGAATTACTGTTCTGTCTCTTACATTCCTTAGCAGTTAGTTGACTTCCTCACACATTGTTGGACAGCATTCTACCAACTTTTCTTTACGAAATTCTTGAAATTCATGAAGCTACAAATATCCCAAGATAAGCCAATGTTTACAGAGGACACTCTTGCGGCTGACAACCAGCCTACTGTTCTCCAGTAAAACATACTAAATCTTATTTCAAAACTTAAAAAAAAAAACACTTGATTTTTCCTTCTAAAGCAAATCAATTCTTCCATACCTCTGCAACCAGACTTTTTTCCCAAAGAAACTTCAACTAGACTTTTGTAGGTACATATCATGATACTATAACTTACAAACTTCTACCTACCTAAAAAACAAGAGTCAAAACAAAAGAAAGAGAAAGGGAGGAAGAGAGGGAGGGAGGGAGGGAGGGAGGGAGGGAGGGAAGGAGGGAGGGAAGGAGGGAGGGAAGGAAGGAGGGACAGAGGGACGGAGGGAGGGAAAGAGAGAAAGGAAAGGGAGAAAAGAAATAAGAAAGAGAGAGAAAGGAAAGAAATTAAGACAGATAAAGGAAGTAAGAAAGAAAAGAAGAAAGAAAGAAAGAAAGAAAGAAAGAAAGAAAGAAAGAAAGAAAGAAAGAAAGGCTGTGAAGGAAGAAAAAGGGACGAAGGAAGGGATGGAGAAAGGAAAGGAGGAGGGAAGGAACTCCTGTTATTGCACCTTTTTTATCTACTCCCTCATTTTATGGCATATTTCTAAGCTTCCAAATTTACTAGACTGTTCCTCATCTCCTATGATCAGTGGTAAAGCCATTGCTCCTATGTTTCCAACCTGTCAAACATAGTTTAACGGACAACACCTAAACAAACAAGCAAACAAAAACACCTAAGCTCAAAATCAGTCACTCAGAAACAATACTTCAAATGTTCCGTACCATAAGTCTTTGCCATATGCTTCAGAAATTCTCCCAGTAATAAAAAATAGTGTATAAATATTTTGTGCATATTTGAAAAACTTCAACCTCACTTTTGGTGTTTTAAGTAGAGTGGACACCATCGGTGGTAGCATATTTGAAAGCAATCATACTAGAAGCCATGACCTTTTGGCAACGTACTTCTGATGCTAAAAAAATGAGGCTCAAACGTGTAAGTCGTGGCAATTTCCTGCAGGAAACAGGGCCGAAGCGGGTGAGGTTGAGAGTGTGATTTCCTTAATTTAATTTAGCCTCTGTAGGCATTGGAAATATTTATCTTTAATGGCATCAGAAACTAATAATTACAACAAATGTGCGTGCATGCAGCTGAGATAAATAAAAACATCTGTGGATGCAACTGAACGTACAAAAATAATAGAGCTGTCACCTGTGTCTATTTTAAATTAAAGCTTTGCTAAATGCGGTCCTTTGTAAATCCAAGCCAAGTGTTACTCGGAGGGCACATGCCGGAGCCACAACACTGAAGTGTTTAGCCCACAGTCTGTGCAGTGATAGCTCCGGTTTGCCTGTCTCCTCTGCTCTTCTGTGGACCTATTGATTTCTGCCCAGTGACAAGCATCCAAGCATACAAAACTGGTAGCAGACGCACCGTGGAGTCCTTGCCGCTAATTCTTCCCCCAGGGTTTTTGTCGGTAAGGAAACCATTGGATTTGACTTGCTTAGGTGGATTTTCAACAGTGGTGGCTTTAAAGGAGAGTTTACATCCTAGGCTGCAGGAGAAGAAACCAAAATTCAATTGAATGAAAGTAAGTGGAACCAATCAAACGTCTCAAGTTTTCCAGGCCAAAAAAAAAAAAAAAAAAAAAAAAAAAAAAAAAAAAAAAAAACATGCCGCCGCCCTGCCCTGGTATTGTTTGGTTTAAAGTGGTTTAGGGCAAATGGAGGACAGAGGGGAAAGTACAAAAATAGTGTACATATATTTGCTGCATGAACGAGGGATGAAATTAAGTGAATGATGAAAAATGTAGAGAGTAAATACATTCTATTTATATATAGTAATGGTTTTCAATCCTGCATTTCACAATTATGCCAGACAATTAATGCAACTAGCTGTATGTTTTAGGTTTACTTAACAAAGGTTAAAATCAAAAGAAATGATTTTTTATGACATTAATATTTGTGAGCTTGTAAAACATTAAGACTACTTTAAAGCTAAAAACAAATCTCTGGTACAAATGTGGAAGATCAAAATGAATAATTTTAGCTGGAAATATACATGTCTGTGTATGGCTCTGAAATTAGAATTAGACAACATTCAACTTGTTTTAATTTATTAGTTGTCTTAGTTCTCAGTTCCCTTTACTCATACCTACAAAAGACCCAAACATGCTCCAGTAGATAAATGTGGCTCCTTTGTCTCATAAAAGGAAAACAGAATATCCATGTGTAAGGAGAAACTGCTGCTTAAATGTGACAAAGCTTGAAGAATTACCCTAAGTATGAATTAGCTTTGATGTTTCCTTCAACAAGAGGCATATTTACTGACTGGACATTGCATGGTGGTGGGTGTTGTCTTTTTTTTCCAATGTACAGAGCAACTGGGCTACAGAGAAGTCATCTACCTTCTTCTGCATAACCCAGGAATGATGTAGCAAAACTTAGCTTTAAAAGCCCTGGTCTAATGGCATCTGTTACTGCATGTGCGCAGGACAAATGCAATGTTCAGATTGTAGCACTGATCAGCAGAGACAACTAGCTACTCATGGGAACCTGAAGAAGGGGCCTTTCTGGGACAGTCCAAAGCTCCAGAGTTGGAATCTCTGTGGATGAGGCTTAGAATATTTTTAATGATTCCAATGGACTCTAGAATGGAAGCTTCCCTAGAAGTCATGTGATGTGGGAGTCCCTTCTGTATGCTGTGATTACCATTAATGAATAAAGAAACTGTTTAGGACCTGCAGCAAGGCAGAACTTAGCTTAGCATGGAAAACTAAACTGAATGCTGGGAGAAAGAAGGGCAGAGTCAGAGAGAAGCCCATGGGAACAGAAGCTGGGAACTTTACCCAGTAAGCCACAGCCATGTGGAGATACACAGATTAATAGAAATGGATAAAATTAATATGAGTTAGCCAATAAGAAGAGCTAATGGGCCATGCTGTGCTTTAATTAATACAATTTCTGTGTGATTATTTTTGGTCTAAGTTGGCCAGGAGGCCAGAAACCAACAGGTGTCCCTCCTCCAACAGTCATGGCTACCAACTGTGGATGGCCCCTGATTATTTCAAATGTGCTCTCTGAACAAATTGAAATGTCTTCCCTCACAACAAAGTACAAAGGAGATTGAATCTAGCTGTGTTGAATGCAGTGTTTACTCCGCTGAACCATGGTCTTGTAGGAATACAGTGCATTAGAAGGAAAAGTTCAATAACCCTTCAGAGACTTCTCATAAGTAATAAATCTAAAGGTTATAAATACTTATAAGTACAATGCTATTGAGTTTCCACTATATTTATTTCACGAGCCGAATGTTTGTCCTCAGTATTTATCGTCCCCTTGTCTCTGAGCCCTCTGCTCCTCATGGCCTTTCTGCACTTCTCCCTCCCCATGCCCTTTCCCCATCCCTCCCGTCCTCATGCGCTTTACCCCTCTTCTCCATCCCTCATGCTCTTCCAACCCCGTCCTCATCCTTTTCACTCCTCCCCTCTTCATGCTTTTCTCCACTCTTCTTTTTCCTCACTTGCTTATTTGCTTGTGTTCAGTGTTCAGCTTGGTTTCTTCACTCTTGTATAGCTTAGAACCTTCCTGGAGAACGTTCCCCTGACACTGGACTGGGTTTTCCCACATCAATTAACTTAATTTGGACATTCCACAACCAGCAAGCTCAGAATCAGCCCAGGGTACACAATCTCTTATCAAGCCTGTCTTCATAAGTGATTATATCAAGGTGAAAAAGCTAACCATCTCAGCCATAAAACCTAGATCAGTATAGGTAAACCAGGCTCCTTACAAGTAATCTTTCAAATCCTATCTACTACTTACTTCAAAATGCCAAAATGCACGGTTTTCCTAAATTATTGAAAGTAGAGAGGGGGAGGAAATCCAACATTGAGCTAAATCTTTTCCCATTTCCTGTGTGTTCACTCTAGAACTCAAGTCCACCAGACACAGGGGCACCCAATCAGGGCAACTCTTCAACACTCATGGACAGGCCCTCACTAAATACATCCAAAGTGTGTTTCAGCGATGTCAGTGGTGTATTCGTACAATTAAGTTGATAAATAACATTAATCATTATGTTCTGCAATCCACACAGGAAGCATTCTTTCAGACCTTGTCACAGTCTTATCTCCACAGTAAGGAGAAGTGTGAGAACCCCTGGGCTGGGTGTTTTTATAGACGCCATGCCTAGGAAGGTGATTAGTATGTGGGATCTGTTTATCTCATGTTCATTGGCAAGAGTTGAAATTCAGTGTGCCTCAAAACGGAGGTTCAATCATCCCAATAATTGTGTTTTTAAATAGCTCTAGACCTTAGATCGCCTTCCAGCAAGTAACGGCACCAGGTTATGTTATAAAGAGAGCAGAGAGGAAGAACTGTGCTGTCCCTTAGAATGGCATAAATGGGGACAATGAGAATGAGAGTATGTGGTGTACATCCTTGTATTTGCTATCAAATCTCTGAACAAGAGGATTTGTGCAGTTGTGATAAATTCCCACATGAAGCTCCAGAGTTCCAAGTGCAATAGCAGTCTCGGGCATGAACAGAATTCTTGAAACATTCCAGAAGATCTGATAGTGGTTCTTTTTCCTACTATCAGCAATATGTCCTAAAATAAATTTAATGATTTGTTGAGTTCTCAGTTACCTCACTTAAGTAAATGAAAGAAAAACTATCTTCCATGAGTAATTCATTGGACTAGTGTAAAGGAAAGACTATATAAAGCCTGAAAATTAGTGAGCACAAAATAAATAATTGCCATTCTTATTTTGTTTATAGTATTTATATTCCAAATGAATGCAATCAGTGTGCTACGTAAATCGGTTTCGTCTTGTTACTAAATATATTGCTAGGATTATTCTGCATCTAAAGAACCATTCCAAAATGCAAATCAATATTGTAATTCATAACTCTGAAACCATATCTTTGGTTCTCAGGTTTTTATGTGCTAATCATAATAAAAATTCTTCATTGTCAGGTCAGTCATAGGTGGTGTTACCTAATCCCTGACCCTTGGTATTATTTTTTTTGTGTTTTAAATGTGAAAATATAAACTTACATTACATATTTTATTAAGAAGATTCAATGGACAAATCCAGTGAATTTCTAAATGAATTAGAAGGTAATGACAAGAGTCTATTTTACAATAGTTAGCTGGACCAGCTGATCTCTTACTATCACCACAAATAAAATGCTTTTATAACTTGTAGCAAATATTTCATGTTAATACACCCTTTGAAGTGGAGATATTGTGGCCAAGAGTGTTTCCATTCTTTCCCTTAAATCTCCCTTTTGTTTCTTTTCTTTAGGACATTTAATGAAATGTTTGTATAGCTGTAGTCTGTAACTCAAACACACACACACACACACTCACACACACACAGACCATACCTTCAATACACCATGTTAAAGAGATTTTAGGTACATGGTTTTTATCAATTAAAGCAAAGATACCCCCACATTTTAAGAGGCTATCTTTCCCCCAAATAATCCTCTCTTCCATAAGCTTAGTTGCTTTCAGAACCCCACATACATGGGTTCAGATATGTTGTCCTGTTTTAAACTTACTTCACTCATTGTCCTTGGAGTCCATTGTTACTGCTGCTGGCCTTGGGATAGGAATAAAATGGGGGCTTGCTGTTCCACAGGTACAAAGCGTCAATTAGAAAAGACAAAAAGTCCTAGAGATCTGTTGGGTCACCTGGCACATAGACATCACAATCTGCTTCTCAAAGTGCAAGAGCCTCTCATGCAACGTGTTTCTCTCTCAAATATAATGAGCAATAAAATCCATTCCTTGATCTAGTTTACTTCACTAAAGCCATACTGAAAGACCATGAAAAAACTAAACTTAAGCGATGGTTCTCAGAATATATGTGCTTTTGGAGATGCCATGAAACACCCTGGAAAGATGTGTGAACAATCTCATGAGATACCTGAGCACCGCATGAGGTACAGTAAAGGAGACAGCCTCTTGAAAACACGGCCCCATGTAAATAAGCTGGGGCTTGAATGCCAGGGCCACAGGAAAGACATTTAGCCACTTCCTTTCCTGAGAACTCGTCTCCTCTGCATGAGGATTAAAGGGCTTCCCCTACATTCAGCTGTGACATTTCTGGATTTCATTGGAAGCCATGTGCACATTTGTTGTGTCAATTAAGTAAATCCAAAATCGTCCCTTTACCATTCCACTGACAGAAAGAATGTGAAGAGAGTAATCCCCACCATCACAGCATGCTGCCTGCACACAGGTGCCCACACACCCTCAGGACCATGGATGTGCCTCAGGCTGTCATTCAATTGCCCTAGCCAAAGCAGTGAAAGAAAGGAAACACAGAGGGTGCACCAGTGTGGTCGGTCACAGTCTAGAAGCAATGCTTTTGCCTTTCTCCAGTTTGGCTGTTTCCTGGTCATTCTTTCTTCCCTCCTCCCTTTTCTGCGCCTACTGCCCTTGCTCCTCTTTCATACCTTCTCCTTTTCTTCTCTTTTGTACTCCTCCTTGTCTCGTCCCCTCCTCCTCAATCTCTAGTTTCATACAATCTGTTTTCACCATATTCATCCCCTTCACTGACTCCTCACAATGCTACACTTTCCTACCTACACAACTTTGTGTCTTTTTAGAAGTATTTTGGACTACCTCAGTAGAGATTTTACTTCTGTATGCATTTGGTGGCAGGTAGCTGGGGGGTAAGGTGGGGTGCGGAAGAGCTGGGGGACTGGGGAAGAGGGTTTGTTATTTGGCTTTCACATCCTGAATCAGAGTTCATCAAAGGATGTCAAGGCAGGAACTCAAACTGGGAAGAAACCTAGAGGCAGGAGCTTAGGCAGAGGCCATGGAGGAGTGCTATTAACCAACTTGCTCCCTATGGCTTGCTCAGTCTGCTTTCTTATAGCACCCAAGGACCATGAGCCCAGAAGTGGTACCTCCCACTATGAGATGGGCTTTTTGTTAATCACTAATTAAGAAAATGTGTTACAGGTTTACCTTCAGACAAGATAGAGGTGATACTAATTGAGGATCCATCCCTTCAGATGTGTCTACCTTCTATCAATCTAACATAATGCTATCCAAAACAAGAACCAATTTGTGCTGCCCAGATCGTCTCAGATCTGTGGTCTTCCACTGGAGAATGGTCAGCTTGACAGCTGCAACACTTAAAGAAAACTTTGCCCTCATTTCCTAGCAGCTAACAATTGCAAATAGCTCCTTGTGTAATGGTTGTACTGGGTGCCTTACTTCCTCTCTCTATATATACTGATATTCGCTCTAATTCTGTAACCTGTCTTTGTGGACTTCCTCAAAATTACTGACCTCCATTATACTCTTTCAATAAAATTTCCTACTAAAATTGCTGCATGATCACTTATCTGACTGTTTGAAATGAAGAATGTGTTAAAAATAGAATTACACTTTTTCCTCAACTATTTGTACTGGAGGTGACTTCTCTTGCCTTCTGCAGTATAGACGTAGTTGTATAACTCTAGTGAAAGCATTTCCTGACGAACGGTGGGAAGAAGGGAACTTCTGCATGTTCTCCAGGTTGGTTCCTGCTAAAATGCTGTGTTTTACAGAATATCTATCATGTATTAATTGGGTATTAAATGTTAGTTAGGATTATTTGCAAATCATGTAAAATTTTGCAGTTATACCTGCAATAATACTTTCTAGTGAATGACATAACCCCAGAAACTAATTATATCCCAGATTTTTCTTTGTTTCCCAAGTTAACCGTCCCCCCTTAACAAATCTCTCCTGTTTGGGAAAGACTTAAATTTCTGTCTCTCATGTCAATTTATTTGTTTTTCCTTCAACTGTAATCCATTGGCTAAAGAGCTAAAGTGACTCCATGGTGCTCTACATTTAATTGCTGAGTGAAATCTGATAGTAATAGCCAAGCACTTACTTTTCTTCCCCACCAAAAAAATAAATATTTGTAATTATAAGGAAGGTTGTTCACCACAGAGCTTGGGATAAAGCACCATAACCATGGCAACTTATGGAAGGATGAGTCGATTTGGTCCAATGGGTCTACAGGGATAGAAGGCCATCATAATGGAGAAGGGGCCGACCTGAAGGCTACAGCATGAAGCAGAGGGCTGGCATCTTGAGATGAAATCATGAAGCACAAAGAACAAACTAGAAAGGTGTGAATTTTTAAACGCTCAAGGCAGGGCACAGTGACAGGCTTACTCCCTCAAGGCCACACCTACTGAACCTAGCTAAACAAGTGCTGTGAACTGAAATTCAAACATTCAAATGTCCAAGATCATAGGGAACTTTTATCGGTTAAACCCCTAGAAGACTATGACAATGACCTAAAACAACCAAGATTGTTGATTTCAGTGGTAGACTTGAAATGGGCAGCATTTTTCAAATATAAAGTGTAAGAAACCTTCTAAATTATCATGCTAATTTCGCTTACAATTTTAAATTCCAGAGGACACATTTTGTCTCTGCTTTACTATTTCAAGTTTCCCACACATAAACCATGTTAACATGTAGGGGCAGTGAGGGTTCAGTTCTAACAGCAAAAGGCCAATTTCTTTCTAGAATTTCAGATTTTCCTTTCCCAGGACTAAACCACAAGCGAACGAAATTTCATTGTGCAAACTTTTCTTTATTTTCATGTTCCTAATATCTTGGACTTCCCTTAAAAGCTAACCTGGAAGGTGGTAACCTTCAAAGAGACTGACAAAGAAAGGCCCTGTCCCTTTGAAGTCCCTCAGTTAGAAGTTTCCCTGGTGGTCAGAGAGATGAGTGCTCTCTCAGAAGCCAAGTTGTAGGAGTAGAGGTCTCAGGCAAAGGCCACCCAGATATTTTTGTTTTGATCCCAGCACTGCTACCGTAGATGAAAGAGGATGTCCGCCCAGTAAGCTGGAGTCTTTCACTGCCTGCGTTATACACTGACTACTCAATCCTATACAGCTAATAGAAATACACACAGTGTTATTTGTTAACGATTCACATCAGATTTATCCACTGGTGCTACAGTCTGAAGTACTTTCTCCTTCTCACTTTATAGCTCATTCATTCAGCTTCATATGCTCATTCACTGATAAACTTTGGGGAAAAACAGGGATGTGTATTTATTCACTGCAGAGACTGAAGTCAGAGCTTAAATTAAAAATGCAATTTTGATAATCTGTCGCAATGTTAAAGTACTCTCAGTATTCCTTTATGTATACTTACAATTACACGAGGCACACCCTCTGTGCAGATATCCTGTAGTCTCAACTAAATATTATAACCACTTAATGAATGTCAACGGGGACTTTTAAGTTGGTAATGATCACCATAATCTGGAATTGAAACACTCAGTTCACTCTTAGACTGCTTAATAAGTTAGAAAATTGAATGGTTGTGGCCACATTGCCTGTGGAAGAACTTTTTATGACAAAAAAAACCATTGGAGAATTTTTAAAACAATCACTGGACTTGTTTTGTTTGGAACATTTGTGATTTTTCTTTTCTTTTTTTGACTTTCCTTATTGCTATAGAGTATTGAGATTTTAAAATTGTTCCCTGTTCTTTTTTCTGATTACTATGCGAAAAAGTAAAATCATCCCTCCTTATAATCATGCTTTTAAGATTTTAGAATCAGTGTAACAAATATTAACTGGAGAACATTCTTCATAGAAATATTTAAATAAATTAAATTAAGCTAGAATTCAGGATTAAAGGTCTCTGGAATGAAAAGGAAATCAGGTATCAATGAGACTTTATCTTTTCCTTTTCTAGTGATGAAAATCCAGTGGTTTAAGCATAACACATTGTTGTCTTGCAGAGGGAATGGGAAAACAATTAAAATAGGACTTCAACAGCAGCCTCATCAGAATGAAGTTGCTTAGAAAGTCTCATACCATTCCAAGGTTAAAACTAAAAGTATATATTAGCCATCCCAGATCTCATATCTAATGCTCTGGGATGTTAAGCACAGACTACCAATTCATAAAATCTCTATACATCTAAAGTTAATTCAAATTTAGTTCGTAGTCTCGAGGAACAATTCCTCCAATACCGAATCACCTGTGTAGTTAACACGGCCTTTGAACTGTTCATGGGTCTGTATCACAGCCAGACTCTTCATTGGAATAAAATCTTTGAAGGCCAGTGAATCTTCTGCTATTCTGAGGACCAAGAAAATGCAATAATTTCTCAGATATTCAGTCAGATGCTAAAAGAACATAATCATCCCACTTTTAATTTTCTATGCTAATGGTTTCATGTCTGTTTCATGATAAGTTTATGGGTGTGTTTAAATTTATTTTCCTTTACCCCTCTTCCATTAGCATAGGTTCCACCCAGAACTTCTTATATGCCTAAAGATGACCTTCAGCGGCCTTAAAATTATGATCTTTATATCTAACCCACAAGACTTCTCATGTTAAAGGCTATGTTTCCTTTATTTTCTAATTCTTTAGGAAGAATGTTATTACATGTCTTTTATATTTCTTGTAGACTCAGAACATACTTCTGTTCACTCCTTCTGCTGCCCCTGTCCTTTTATTCTGTGTCCTTTACTTTTCTCAGTTACTAGACTATTGGGTTTTATCAAGATTTTTCCACCAACCAAGTTAGAATTCATTTTCTGGAGGCACTTAAAATTGTAACAGTAGTTCTGATAGTTATGGCATGATTCAAGGACTTTTGAAAGGAAAAGACAAAGCAAAGGAAATAAAAAAAAAATAGCAGATAAGGGTGGAGTCTTTGAACAAGATATGGGGACCACATTCTTTCTTAGACTTCCAGGAAGCTCCTAGAAATACAAGGAGGATAAGCAAACCTAACCTTCTCAGAAATATGGTCAGCAACCATATCTACAAAAACGCTAAGTGCCTCCCTTGCCAATGACCAATTTGAATGTCCTTAGGGGTAACATTTTAGCGCTGGCATCCAGGAAGGTAGAGGAATTGAAGCAAATCCTACAATCAGGATGGTCTTCTCTTGCTAAACCTCATGCAATTGTTCTTACACTCCTTAGTAAAGCCAGAATCCTGGCATTGTATTTGTTAGGTATGAGACAATTGGGATGAGATTCTCTCATGAACTGTAGACGTGCCGAGTGTCATATAATAAATGATAAATGATTAGCAGTGGAACTGTATCTTTAACCTGCCCATATTTTAATAGAAATCTGGAGTGTTTGAACGTAAGCCAAAGACGGCTTATTTTCTTCAAGCTTCAGGTGGATGTGTACGCATTCCAGATTAAATGGTTTATTACACAAGGAGAATAAACTTCCTGCCAAGCTTTGTTGGCAATCAGATTTCAAAAGAATACATTCATCTGTAGTGGGAAGAACACATTTAAAGATTTTAGTAAGATACTCATAACAGTAACTATAACTAACTATCCTTATGATAAGTCAAAACATCACTTTCAGTACTCAAAGAGAAAACATGACAATATTTTTTTAAAGTATATTTATTATGTTCCTTATAAGAACTTAAAAATAAAGCAAGGGCAAAGAGCACAGGCAAATGTAGGAGGAGGATAGAATATCCTGAGAATGAAACAAATATGGAGGATGAATGAAAGATTTCTGCCAAGGGAGACATGACTATAGAAGCCCTGTCCCGTTTCCAGCCAAGGAAATCACCTGCTCTAATAGGATTTGACCCACCTAGTAAGACGCCCTGGCCTTTCATTCCCTCACTTCCTGTCTCTCCCCACCTCCACTGCACAGAGAGTGTTCAATCAGTTAAAGCGCTTGCCACTCAACTACTTTTGCTTAGATCTCACTCTTTTCGATGAATTACTATATAGGAAAGTTAGAAGGCTTTTAGTTTAATAAATTGATATTTGAAACTCCAACCTGTCATCCAGCTCTCTCTTAGCATCAGAACCTCTTTCATACATTCCTTTGACTCCTAAACCTATTCAACGGTCTTCTATTTATGTAACCAGTTAAGTGTGTTAAGATGCAACCAGAAAAGAAGCCCCTCCATGACCTAAGAGGACCAGTCTCTGACAGGGATGACCTAATTGTCAGTTCCACAACTGGATGCACCACTTCACGTTCAAGTAACAAAAGATGCTGTGGAGACACGCAATCACATATTGACTTTATTTATCACTATGATGCACACATTATGGTCAGCCGCATACCACAAAATATGCAAACACCAGTGTCTGTTTTAAAGTCTCTTCAGGCTGTTTCCCAAGTGAGCAAGCAGTCTGTAGTGAACTGGCTTCCTGTGGCATTCACCCCTCTATGTCTTTCCTCTATGGGAAGTTCTGAGGAGGTATCATAGGGAATAGTATGTACATCATCTTACTTTTATATTTTAAATTGTGCACCTCACTTATTACCCCATGGGTTAATTTTCTAAATTTCTGTACATGTAACCTTGTTTGAAAATAGGGGCTTTTGCCAGCATGTCTTTAATCCTAGGACTCAGGAGGTAGAGGCAGGTGGAGCTCTGTGAGTTTGATTTCAGCCTGGTCGACAAAGGAAGTTCAAGGACACTCAGGGATACACAGAGAAACCACGTACCAAAAATAAATAAATAAATAAATAAATAAATAAATAAATAAATAAAACTAAAGAAAGTAAAAAGCAAGCAAACAAGAAATAAAGAAATAAAGAAAGAAAGAAAAAAGAAAGAAAGAAAGAAAGAAAGAAAGAAAGAAAGAAAGAAAGAAAGAAAATAAGAGTTTTCTATATCAGTTGAGATAAGGTCCTGTCCACTTTGTCTGGGTCTATTTGATTAGTTTCATTGTACCAATAGATAGCCCTTGAACATAGGAGAAATTCCATAGGAAGATAGAATTCAGATCCGAGGAATTACAAGTCAGTTTGTCAAGGATCCAGAAATGAGGAAATGGCGCTCTACAGGTTTCTAGAAAACCCACCCTATGAAGCCTTGATGTCTCACTTCAATCTCTGTAATTGTGAGGGAGTGGTTTCGTATTGTGCTAAGTCACACCACTGGTACCCACTTCTCTGTTAGCTGGAATGAGAATGGCCCCCATAGGGTCATAGGTTTGAGTGCTTATTGACCAGTTAGAACTGTTTAAGAAGGATTGAGAGGTATGACCTTGTTAGGGTAGGTGTGGCCTTATTACGGGAGTCCTGTCACTGGGGGTGGTGTTGCAGTTTCAAAAGTCCATGCCATCATACCCAGTATCCCAGTCTCTCTCTCTCTCTCTCTCTCTCTCTCTCTCTCTCTCTCTCTCTCTCTCTCTCTCTCTCTGTGTGTGTGTGTGTGTGTGTGTGTGTGTGTGAGTGAGTGAGTGAGTGAGTGAGTGAGTGTCTTCTGCCTGTGGATCAGGAAGGAGGATGTGAAGCTCTCAACTGCTTCTACAGCACCATGACTGTCTACTCCCCACCATGAAGATCATAGACTAACTGTCTAAAATTGTAAGCAAGCGGCCAGTTAAGTGCTATCTTTTATAAGATTTGCCTTGGACATGGTATCTCTAAATAGCAATAGAACAGTAACAAAGACAGCTTCCTAGCAAACTCATATATGAGCAGGGGCATGTGTAGTGAGTGGTAATGGTAATGGACAAAGAATAAAAGAATATTGCAGAATCAAATATTTATCATCAAGTAAAAATAATTCATAATAAATCATTTTTTATCAAAACAAACCAACTCTATTCAATTAATCCTATGATATAAACTCCTTCCTATCCAACTGGAAATAAGGAAGGCCTCAGACAGCCTATATGTCTGAAGATCTCTTAAAGGGTATCTTAAAATTCTACATGCATCCACATTCCTTGGTTCAGAAATCACAAGATGTAGCTTAAACACCACTAACCTTTTCAGAATTTATTAACATTCTTCCATGCCAACATCAATGCCATTTTTTCTATAAACTATAAGCGATGGAGTTTACTGAAAACACAGAGACAACTACCAAAAGGAGTTGGATTTTTTGTACCACTGGCTGAATGTATCAATGAAAAAATGTATATTCTTCAGGCCAAGCCAGGAAAGAATCTGGGATCTGGGCTGCCTGGCGATTATAGATACTGATCAATCCAATTCGCTCCAAGTATTTGAAGAATGGGCTAGGTTTAAAACTCTACGTTGTTCTCTAGGTTTCCTCCTATATTTAGCTTTCAATTGATAATACTTCTTTGACTTAAGATTTATTTTAATTTTAATTCATTTATAGTTGTGTTTGCCTGTAAGTAAGTGTACCATCTGTTCCAGGTGCCCTAAAGCAGCAGCAGACAGCATCAGATTCCTTGAGGCTGGAGTTACAGGTGGTTGTTTATCTCCAGCAGGTGCTGGAAACAAAACTCAGGTCCTCTGGAAGATCAGTAAGTGCTCTTTATAAAAAGCCATCTCCCCAGTTCAAATTTTTCTTTATTGTCATTGCATTAATAATATACAAATCATATTTTCTAAGTCATTGAGCTCTCTCATCCCCCCTTACTTCAATATTTTCATTTCACACTGTGGATTATAATAACATAGATTTTAATGACTGTTTTATGAGTATTGCCTAAGAAAGAAATTATGTGGAGATAAGAGAATCTAAACTCATGTGCATTAACTAAACTGAGAAATGGATTTAAAAAGGTAAACTTTGCCTCTTCAGTGCTTTGGACCTGCTTTAATTTTGTTATAAAATCAGTTGTTTCAATGCTATAGTACTTTTTTTTTCAAATTGTAATCTTATACATATTTAGGAAACATGTAACAAATATTTATGTATTTATGTACCCCTTTTACATATTCTGCTGGTATCCTGAATAACCAGTGTGAGCATGTTTTCATAGAAATGGCTCTGTAGTAAACATAACCTGCCACACATTAATGTAAGAAGCACACGGCAAAACCCCTGATTCCTGAATGTTTGTTTCCATTATGTGAACGTTAACAGTTCCTTCTGTGATATGCTATGTTTGTTACATGTTCATGGAGGTTGAAAAATATCTGCAGTTAATTTGGTTTATACTTGATGTCTATGCCGCAAAGCTTCTCTTTGCAGATGTCATATT
The DNA here is from genome assembly GCF_014885135.2 of Alexandromys fortis. Classification (NCBI taxonomy): domain Eukaryota; kingdom Metazoa; phylum Chordata; class Mammalia; order Rodentia; family Cricetidae; genus Alexandromys; species Alexandromys fortis. The sequence goes on along the minus strand of NW_026067909.1, from coordinate 32,818,978 downwards.
TCTTCATAATATATATCGATGGAACTCAAACGATTCAGGTAGAATCATGGAATAAAGTTTGCAGGGCTAGAAATTTTGGGAAAGCAAAATGATGGCTACAACAAAAATCAAATCAAAAGCAACATGGAATCAAAAATTACAGACCTAGTTGCTGCAGTGATTTACTAATACATTAATAAAGGTATTTAGGAAAATGTGTTTGACTTAAAATGTGTGTTTGCCATTGAAACATTACCAAGGCATGGTATCACTGCAAATGCCTGGTGTCTGGATTCTGTTCAGCATTGGTTTGAAAACCAAAGCTCTCTTCTGTAGCCCTATGCCTTGCATACTTTCCCTTCTATCCCTTTAGCCTGTTTGTCACCAACCCCTTCTACTTTCTGGGCATCCTACAATTGGTCTATCTCCAAGAAGTTATCAGATACCGTTTTTATCTAGCTGAGGATTTTGGAATCAATCTATGATTCTGTTTTACAAAGCATCCATCACTTGGTTTCCTAGAGTTTGTTCCCCATACCCTCCCCACATATGCAGAGATTAAGTAGCCAAAGCTATCCAAATAAACAGTCCACAAAGGAGTTTATCTCCTTTGAATCATCGTCATCATCCTCATTCTTAAGTATTCTCTTCCAAATCCATAAGCCATAAGTTATTGGCTAATGGTCATTATCTAGTTTTGGATGGAGAATTCCTGCTTTCTCTTCCCTGTATTTCTTATGTTGTGATGTGTTGTTCTATGTGTTCTATGACCCTCTCATGCTTTAAATAATACTGTCTTCTTATCCCTACTCTTTAACTTTCATGCAGTCAGACACAGTTACATAGGTTATATTTTTCTCTCCATTTTTCCTTTTATTGTTAGAGCAATAAAAACATTATATATATCTTTTATAATCTTCCCTTGGCATAGCCAAAGCCTTCCTTTCTCCCTTCCTTCTCCTTTACCTTCTCTCTTCCTTTCCTGTCTTCTTATACTAGACCACATATGCTTAAATCTAGTGACTTTTATCTCAGTCTCGTTGATATTGACACATCCTGAAAGCATCAGCGAGTGTCTACCATTTTCCACATGGTAAATGGGTCATTCAAGAGAGGGTCATTCTTGAATTTGAGTTTAGGTTTTGAGAAATCCTTTCTGAAAGAAAACACAAACTTACAACTAAAATGTCCAGCATGACTAGAACCCCACTGGTACTCACTATTCATCCCTGTAATGAACTCCATGCTGGAGAGACAACCATGTGAGACAGGAAATGTAACTTGCTCACTGGTTCTGAACAAGATGGATTTTATGTACAATATTTTCCTGAAGCTCTCTGGCTTTTTGGCTCTTAGACTGGATCAAGACTAATTATCACGCTCTTAAATGATCTGAAAGTGTGTTAACATTTGACTGACTCTCTTTTCTCTCTTTGGGGAGTTTGGATGTTTTGTACTAGGTGATAATCAGCAGAAGTGCCCAAGAAACTGGAGAGGAACAAATAGTAAGTGAAGAGGCAGAACTTGTGTTTTCTCTGCCCTCTCTCTGTGCATGCCAATAGACCCTAGAATAGGTCCTTTTTCTAAGCAGCTCAGGAAGCCAATGGGGGATAATGCAGACTGTGTGGTGTCAGTTGTAAACTGCAAGGCTGCTGTAAGTGTGGAGCATTGATGACACGGGTATAACTGTGTGGATAGAGTAAATAGGAATTGTAGGTGGCAGTATCAAAATTGCTATACCTGCAAATTTGGTGCTAAATTTGTGTGTGCTATAGCTTGGTGTTTCTATGCAAGGTAGCCACATTTCCTAAAACTCAGCAAAATGAATCAAAAGCATTCCTGCAGAGGAAAGCATTTCCACACTATATTATTCTAACGGGGAAACATGAGATTTGCAAATGCAGTCCACTAGATGTGCGTTTCTAAATGAGACTGATTAGATAAGGCCGTGAGCAGCAAACGTGCATTTGATTCATGCGGAATTGTCGGCCCTCCTCTTCTTTATTCCTCCCCTAAGAACCTTTGGTTCAATTGTGCTTTTAGTGAATCCCTGAAGACTAATAGCACGACTCTTTATGATGCAAGAGCACTTTTGAACTATATGGGCAATGGCTTGTTTTGTAGTCAAATTAATGCCTCTTGGGAAGATGGGGGGGAGTGTTCTACTTTCATTTTGTTGCTGTAATAAAAGATTCCAACTAAAAAGAACTTCAGAAGGAAAGGGTTTGCCTCAGCTTACCAGTTAGAATCCATCCTTGAGGAAGTCAAGGCAGGAAGAAACTTAAGCAAGAATGTAAAGAAAGAACTGTGGAGGGATGCTGCTCTCCGGCTCAATAGAAGGGTCATGTTTGGCTAGTTTTCTTATGTACAGAAAGGGTCATGTAGTTAGCGATGAAAATCCCCACAATGGGTTGCTCCCTCCTGAGATGATCAATCAGTAATAAAGACACTCCTGCCACATTTCAACAGCCCAATCTGAGCGGGTAATTCCTCAGCTGAGCCTTTTCTCTCAGATGCCCTAGGCAGTATCAAGTTGACACTTAGAGTAAGTACATAAAGCTAACTAGGATAAAAGGCATTTGATGATTTTAGTGGCTTATAACTTTTTTCATGCAAGAATTAAAAAACACTGAAAGTCACCCTGTATAATAAATGAATTGTTAGTGTCCAAATAATTTATTTGGTAAAACTACAAAAAGACTTTTGTTTATTTACATAACCAGCAGTCACAAGTCCCTGGGGCTCTACAAAATCTAGTTTTTTATATATTTAAAATGTTCTATACATGAGAACAAGGAGAGGTCATTTACTTGACACTTTTATGTGGATATAACTTTCTCTTTTCTCATTCAGTATCAGTATTGATTTTATATATATATATTACACTTGTTTATATATATATATAGATGAAAGATAGATAGATAGATAGATAGATAGATAGATAGATAGATAGATGATAGATAGATAGATAGATAGATAGATAGATAGATAGATAGATAGATAGATATCACACCACAAGGAAGCTTGTTCTATGTTCTGTCAATTCAGGTTTTAGTCGCAGTAACAAGAAGACTTTTAGTAAACTTTCCTCTGAGTTTGGAGGTGACAAAGTTGAATGACAGACGTAACCATAGTGCAGAGGCACTGACGGCTGCCATGTGGGGAAGACTTCTCCTTGACAGTTTCTAATTGTAATGCTTCTGCTCATTAGCAAAGCTGGATGAATCCATGAATCCTCCCATTTCACGTGACATATTGGAAGCCATCATTTTTCCTATCTGACAGATGAGCTCCTGAAGTTCATATGGCTAACATCTTAAACTGATAGCTAGAAATCTGGGCAGATTGCTAATTCGGGCAGTTCCCTGTGTTCTTTACAACACTGGGCAGTACCCAGTGTAGGGGTTACTGGGGTTTATTATTAGAATATTGGGGATCACTAAAAAGCATCCCCCAAAAAGAAACAAAGACATTGTAAAGATTCAACTGGTTTAGATCTGAATGTCCCCAAACACCATTTACCCGATATGCTATGAGACAAGATCTCATTTAATTCCAGTGACAGGATTAAGCTATAAGACTTCAGTGGAAAGCATAACAAAATAACTAATGTCAATATTCAATTGATTAAAAATGAATCAGCTTATCAAGTTGTTATTAAATAAAGAACATGGTTAGTTACAGAGAAACAGCTACTCTAAAACTAACCTTCCTGCTATAAATAGTTATTATAAAATAACATATAACAATAGTAATCCATAACAATAATAAATAATGATATAATTATTATATAATATATAATTACTATAGTATTAGTATAGTAAGAATAAATGCTGTTGATCCATCAAATGCTACCTAATTAAAATATTCATTTTTTAAAAAGATGGAATAGGATATATGGCTGTTCGATTATTAGTTTAAATTAATTTAAAAGGCAAAAAGGTAACTCTAGTGTAAGAAGAAAAAAACAAGAAGACGAAAATCCTCTAGTAAAAAGTAAGATAAGAGAATAAGTGGTCATGCATATCGAATTGAGCCACTATTGACTCTTCATGGGTTCTAGAGAAAGGGAATCACTGCTTTCCATTGTCTACAACCAGGGAGTCTACTAGACTCCCATGACTAACTGAAGCCAATGACAGCACAGATGACTCTGCTTATACACAGTGGGCCACAAAATAAGACAAAGAGATATAGATCTTAAAGAGGGTTATAGGGGAGGAAACCCATAGTAGTGAAAAGAGATAAGAAAGAGTAGGAGGAGAAAGTAATCATAATAAGATATTTATTAAATAGTCAAATAATATGCTTAAATAATAAATATAAAAATTCTTTTGATACACAAGATTTCTAAAAGCACAAAAACACCAAACACCAAAAGAAAAAATTCATATTAAGTGCCTGTTTTTTTCAAGTGATGCCAATGAAAAAGAAGCCATAGACTGGAAAATATTTACAATATATGTGACTAATTATATCTATAATATGTAAATGACTTTAGAATCTAGAATGTAGAAAGACAAATGTGGGTATTCAAGAAGTCCTAAAAACATACATGCAATAATTATATGGAGTCAACAGATTATATTTGGGCATCTAATTGTGCAATCACAATTAGGGGAAAGAGAAGCCATAAATGAATGAGAGCAGGGAGGGATACATGGGGGAGTTTGGGAAGAGAAAAGGAAAGGAAGACATGTAATTAAATTATAACCTCAAAAACAAAAAAAATAATTCTTAAGTATGCACATTGTAAAACAAAACAAAGGAAACAGAGATTGGCCTACAAGAAAAAGGTTTTTGTTCTTATTCATCAAGAATTTCAAAGGTAAGGTATATGTTTGAGAATGGTTGCAGTTAAAGGTTTTCCCACACTCGTACGGAAAGTGCAAAGTTATGAGCTGTGGGAATTTGTCTTCCCTGGGTGCTTCCTGCCTCTACATGCTCTCTGGCTTCTCCATGTGTGCAGGTCTCATGACCTCCTTCGCCTGGACCATTTCCCAGGGTGAAATCTCTGACTAGCATCCCTGAGGTGGGAGAAAAAACACTTTCTCTTCAAGCTTGCTTTCCACTTACCTTAAATTAGGATCCCCAGGACCAGGTACTGTTTGTAATGTTCAGCGTCCCCTGCGCGTTCCTTTTTGGACTCCAGCAACATCATAAAACAACATACACATAGCGGTCATGCTGCTTCCTCTCCTGAACGATAAAATCCATTTTTCTTACATCAGGAATCACATGCCTTCTTCCTGCAACCATAAAACATTAATAGACAAATTTATTAGCTTCTAAGTAGGTTAAAATCCCAGACACTGGCAACTGCTTTGAGAAGATTTTTACCTTTTCCAATGTAATTGAGTTTAGACATAGCTCATGAAGAAATCCCATTGCTGCGCATTTATACAAGGGTCATGAAAACGTAAATCCACAAAACTATATGAGAATTTGATAGGACTTTAGATATCACAGCCAACATTTGACTTATCTAAGCAATGAATCAATTTAAGCTCATCAATTTAAAAAGTCAAACCACTGATTCAATGTAGATGAACCTCAAGAATATTATGCTGGATGACAGACACCAGGCACAAAGGCACAGCTTCCTCTCCCGCTTTTTTGAAGTTCCATAGTGAAGAACTTGTGCACAGTGATGCATTTATTTTCACTTGTGGGGAGGTAATTCATGATATTTGCCTTAGGGATGTTACACTTGAGATTTGCAAGTGGATATGTTAAATATTCAATTATTTAAATACTGATTTGTGAAGGAGCAATATTCAATGATAGTGATCTGAAATGAGCAAAAGAAGATGTATAAATAGTCAATGATGCTAAAACATGGCCATAAATTTTAAATTGTGGAGGCTACCTATCAACAGGTTCTGCAGTAACGTGGGAACTGAAACAATGGATGCTGCCAACACAAACGAGTACATCAATAATTACACGAAAAGGGGGTTCAGGTGCCTTGCTTTGGTGAGATCATAACACAAAGGAGCCTTGAAAGCATTCACATACAATCCAGCCACATTAAGTAGATTCTGCAGATTTTTGAATGTATGTATTCATTTAGATACATTAAAAAAAATAATCAAAGAGAAAGAGGCCATCCATTTGAAGGAGGTAGCAGTCTCAGGAGAGAGGTTGCAAGGCAAGGACATGGGAGGGGTTGTACAGAGGAAATGGAAGGGGGAAAAGTTATCCAATTATATTTTAATTAAAAGTTTTAATAAAAAAGAAAGAAATGCAAAAACAGAGGTTTAAGGGCCAACAAGGCTAAAGAAGTGAAAATGAAAATGAGAATACTTTGTGAAGTTCATTAAAAACAGTTGGTAGACAACAGAGACCTAGATCACATACTGAGTAGGATTTAGGGCAGTCTTTTAACTTTTATTATTTTCTTAACAGTGTTTTTATTGAAACTGATAGGAATCTACAGTAAAGAAATTTGGGTTTAGAATTTATTTAATACATAATAGAGGCAGGGGCATTTTCTCCTCTCTTTGTCCTCCTCCCTTCCTCTCTCCCTCTGTCCTTCTCTTTGTCCCTCCCTCCCTTTCTTTGTATTTTCTGCAGGAGGAAGCTAATCTTATCTATTGGTAAGCATTGGAAGGGAGCTGGACGAGCCATTGGAAACTGAACTTGAGTCTGCAAATATGATTGCCTGTTTATGTCAACTTTTCCTGGGCTTTTCTGTGCTGTTGAATAGCCCCCAACTCTCAGTGGAACGTGACAATAATGCATTTCTCACTCCTGTGGCCTTGCAGCTGTGGGCTGCCTGGGGTTTCCCTTCGTGTGCCTTTTCTCTCCGGCATCCAGATCGAACGTGCATTTTCTATTTGAAACATGTGGTTCTCTGGCAAAATGGAAAATTGCGGTAGCCAAAGCCTGCAGGGGCTCTTCAAGTTCTTATTCAGACATGCAGAAGTCTTGTGTTATGAAAGGTGAAAATTCTCTAGGAAATCCACTAATATGAGAGGTTTACACCCGGAGAAAACATAATGTTCAAAGCACACACTGAGTATCTTGTTTAGGAATGAGGAAATGCTGGCAGTGTGTACAGACGTGGGAGTGGACGAGACAGGAGCACAGGACGTAGTGTTAGAGCCATCATCCGTGGAAAGGGCATTAAGTGGCAGCACTTGATCATTCCACAGTGTCTGGGGGACATGGCTGGGGGAGACACTGACCGTTTGGATGCAGATAATGAGGGACCACAAGTTGAGGAAGAGGTGGGTTCAGAAGAGGAATCTTCTAGCTGTCATTCAGATAAAAAGTCATATGGATAGATCACAGGAGGAAGCAATAACCATGAATGTGGGTGGATCCCCACATAGTGAGTGCCAAGAACAGGGGACAGGGTTTCTATATGGGACAGTGCAAGGCACCTGCTGTGTAGGATATGCAGACCCTCATCCGGAAACATCTCATAAATGACGGTGAAAAGCTTAGACTTTGTCCACGGAGCTGAGGCAATACGATGAATTATTTTAAAAAAGGATCTAATTTTTTTTTTTTTACTTCAGCTTCACTGAAGTAAAAGGAAATCTCCAGAATGGATAGAAACAGATGGAAAATATTAAAACATGCTCATTATATTAATGTTTTAGTACAATGACTGCAGTGGCCTGAAATCATATGGTAGTCACAATAAAGTAGAGTAAGGACATTTGAGAGTTATCAAGGGAATTGCATCCAGGGGATAGAACCGGCAGGCATTTGTGGCTTAAAGTTGGGAGTGGCTGTGAAGCGATCATTCCAAAGCAATTCCTATGAAAAAATAAAAGTAAAACAACAACCGAAACAACAGAAACCTGGAGGGCAGAAGAAGCCTCTAACGAAATAAAGAAAGGAGGATGAAGAGATCCACTGCGACTTTGTGAAGGGGAAGGTTCTGATTCTGAAGTGTGAACCACCTGCTGGACATCAAGTATGAAGCAGGAAGGAGTGACAGATTTGAAGTCACCAGGAACACAGATGGCATGGAAGGGCCTGTGTGGCCTGCCACTGTGTGACAAGCCAAGGGAAGGCTGGTCACTAGGATGGAGCTTTAACATAGGAAAGATTGTTTCAGATACTGTATTAATGGGAAGTGGGACAACTGAGTATGAATTGATTCCTGAGTAGACATGATGAGGAATGACCTAATTACAACCTGTTCTGCGATCCTGAAAATGACAGTGGTGGGAACGTGAGTTAAGAGATTCAAGGAAAATCTGGGGGCTTTTACAAAAAAGTCGTGATGGTTTACGGAACAGGAGGGCGTCTTCTTGGTGCAGAGGTTCTATGGCGTTACAATCAGAATAGAAATCCGTGAGGAAGTGCAGGTTAATGAAAAGGCACGAGGGCTATATTCTTTGTTGCTTGTTTGTTCGTTTTAAAATCAAAAGGCCAAAAGCTTGTGACTAGACTGCTCATAGGCCATACTAGGGGGCTTACTGCTCCTACCTTGATAAATGGACATCAAATTAAACTGACTCCTAATGACTTATCATTATGCAGAATTGTTAAAGATGACACGATCAATCCTCAGCTGTGCAAAGACTCCTGACCTCCTGACATGAGCAAGAAATAATTGATTATATTTATACACTGAATTTGATTTAGAATCTGCCAATGAAGTTAAGAGTGCCTTAATACTTCCAAGGTGGAAATTTAATGTATTTACTCTGTTAGAGACTCTACATGACAAGGATACTAAAATTATTCTGTTCGGGTCCTTAATAGTAACCACATGTGCATGTGTTGTGTGTTCTTCTTTTCTTTTGTCAAGTGAATATGTCCAATTTTTGACTTGAGTGGTAAACACACATGAAGCAGACTAAGGACATGAAGTTAGTAAAAATCAATTTACTTTTTACAAATATTAGAACATATACAAATATCCAGTTTTCAAAATATTAGCTCTGGAATAACGTATGAACACAGCAATTGTTTCAACAGGGCATCACTTGGTGAGCAAAAGAGCAGGAAAAAAGTAAATCATAGAACCATCTAAAGCATCCTAGTTGAGAAACCAGGCACAGGAAAAAAATTCTTATACCACTGAAAAAGTGGATACAATTTACTTTGTAATAGATGTTAAAATTTATATTAATTACTTCATAAAGAGATGTCTCCTCAGCAACCTCGGTTAGTAACAGCTCTTTTTGACTTCATTTCAAAATTCTAGATGAAGTTTTTAACCACTATGAAGGAACATTGGAGAAATCACTCACCCTGATCATTGATAATTACAAAATTTATAAAACTTTTTTCTTTATGAGCATATAAATTATGCATCTCAAAACTGAGTCTCAGTTATGTGAAGCAATCAAATTATAGATGTGATGTAAGAAGTGTTAAAAATGCCATAAGATATTCATACAACCTACGGAAATATCACCCTTACTATCCCACAGGAGGTCATGCTGTTCCCAGGTAAGACCCCATCCCCTCTCAAGAATATACCCTTGTGATTTCATGGTTACTCCATTCATGATGAAATATATTGCCAATTTTTAGTCTGGTAAATAGACACCCTTTAGATCTCATTTTATAGACGACTGTCTCTGTTTCTCCTTCATGTTCAGATGAAGCAGCACTCACTGCTGCATTTATCATTGTGTTAAAAACAGAGAGTCACTCTCCTTTGAAGACGGTATCCCACTATCTTCAACGATGATCTTCATTCATCCTTCAAATGTTACTACAGATACTAAGTGATTTGTAGGAACGACATCCTACAAATTATTAAAGCCTTTATTTTTTTAGCTCACACTAGAGTTTCAAGAATTAACTAACCATGACGGAGGGTAGGGAAGCAAATAAAAGGCCTTTCACTTTGACAGTTTGTAGGGAAAAGATTAAAGCATAGTTAGTCCCTTAGGTAATTTAGCCAATGGAGTTTATGTAAGATAAACGTGTTTACTGAGGTGTTTCTGATATATCAGATTCTCTGACACAGACAAAACACAAGCAAACAATAAGCAAGAAGAACAGGATAGATAGCGCTAGGAAGTTGGGACTTCCAACTTTTCTCATTCATTTCAGATTGTGTTTTGCAGAGCTTTTCTTCTTTGGTGTTTAATTTTGGTTTTTGTTTTTATAGCAATATTAGGGTCATTTTGCTCCTCCCAGAGCTTCCTCCTTCATAAGACTGCCTCAGGGAATTTTGATTTTAGGCCATTCAAGGAGGTTCGTGAGGGAAGTCCTGATTTCAACGAGAGGTTGCACTGAATTCCCTTAAAAAGGCATTTCTCCACCCAAAATTCTTCTCCACAGGGTTATGAACCATGTTGAGTAAATTATGTGACCTAATTTTTCAGTAACTTGAACTTCAATTTTAATCTCATAGTTGATATGATTATGTGGCTGGCTTAATATTGTCAACCAGTTGTTGGAGTATTTACAATGTATAAATACAGGTTCAGTTTCTGAAAAGTAACTGGATGCCATAATCTAGCATTTAAAAATGTCACATAAGTTGGAAATAAAATAGGAAAATTCAAATCACTAAAAAGTAAAGAAAATATCCTCACTGGGTATGAAAATGACAACATTAAGAAAAAAAGGTACAACTGTGTATAGTTCCATGTGGTTTAAATCCACCAATTTTCATTGTGGGAATCCAATCCTTAAGAATCCTGTCAGGTTGGTGGTTTAGTTCAGTGGTGAAGTATATGCTCAGTAAGTACAAAGTCCTGGATTCAATCCTCTGTAACACACACACACACACACACACACACACACACACACACTTTTACAAAATGTTATAAAAATTTCTCATAATTTTGTTCAGCAATAAATATTAGTCTAAAAATTTTAAATTCTCTTAGTGACATTTTCTGAATTGAGGTTGCCTTTTTCCAAACTTCTCTAGTTTGTATAAAGCTGAAATAAAGCAAGCCAAGCAGATTTATATTTGACAACTTGATATATAAACTCATCACTATTTAAATAGAACCTTTCCTTTTTCATTTGTTCCCAAGATGGAACATATATTCTTATCAATATCACAATGTTAAATATTCCATTTTTAAGAGCCTTACAGTCATCAAAAATTCAAACACTTTGCTTCCCAACTATTACACATATATAGAGGGCCTAGGTTGGTTCCATGTAGGTCACTGGCTGTTCATCCAGACTCTTTGTGAACCTATGATCCCAGGTTAGATTTTTCTGTGGGTTTCCTTGGGATGTCCCTGACCAGCCTGATTCATACAGTCCTTCCTTTCTCCCTTCAGAGGGATTCCCTTCAGTAGGGTCCAATGTTTGGCTGTGGGTCTCTGCAAGTGCCTCCATCAGCCACTGTATGATGCTTCTCTTTGACAATTGGATCAGGCACCAATCTGGTAATAGGACATGGCCAGTTCAGGCTACTTATCCACTATTTCTAGGAGTCTAAGTAAGGGTCATCCCCATAGACTCCTGGGAGAGTCCCCTGTGTCAGGCTTCTGAAATGCTCCACAGCAGTTCCCCTCAGCACTCTCTCCCTCTTTGCTCCCCAAATCTGATTGCTTATGTTCCCATTCCCACCTGCTCTCAGTGCACTCATGAAATCCCTTTCTCCATTCTAGAATAATCTGGGAGTCACCCCATGAACTCTTCTTGCTAACTAGTCCCGCTGGGTCTATGGATTGTAGCATAGTTATCCTTTATTTTATAGCTAATATCCACTTATGAGTGAGAACATACCATGCTTGTCTTTATCAGTCTGGGTTACCTTACCCAGAATGATTTTTTTTCTAGTTCCATCCATTTGCCATCAAATTTTCTGGTGTACTTGTTTTTAACAGTTGAATAATACTCTATTGTGTAAATGTATCATATTTTCTTTATCCATTACTTAGTAGAAGGACATCTAGGTTTTTTACAGATTTTGGATATTACAAATAAAGCTGCTATTAACATAATCAGCAAGTGTCCTTGTTGAATGATTGAGAATCCTTTGGCTATATGCCCATGACTGGTATAGCTGGGTCTTGTGGTAGATTGATGCCCAGTTTTCTAAGGAACCATTACCCTAACATCCAAAGGAGCTGTACAAGTTTGCACTCCCTCCAGAAATGGAGATGTGTTCCCCTTGCTTCAGGATGAGCTATGACTTGTTGTTTTGGCCTTAGCCATTCTAACTACTGTAAGATGGAATCTCGGAGTTGTTTTGATTTGCATTTCCCTGATGACTAAGGATGCTGAATATCTCAAGTGTTTCTCAACTATTTGAGAATCTTCTGTTGAGAATGTTTTTGTTTAGAGCTGTACCCCCATTTTAATTGGATTGTTTAGTTTGATGATATCTAGTTTATTGAGTTCTTTATATATCTTAAAATCAGCCCCCTATAAGATGTTGGGTTGGTAAAGATCTTTTGTCATTCTGTAGGCTGCCATTTTATCCTACTATTGGTGCCCTTTGTCTTACAGAAAATTCTCAACTTCATGAGGTCCTATTTATTAATTGCTGATCATAGTGTTTGTGGCTATTGGTGTTCTCTTCAGGAAGTTGTCCCCTGTGTCAATGATTGGGACATTAGCTATCCCCAATGCTTTGGTTGGCTTCTGGGATCCTATTTCTCATAATGGGCAACCTTGCCTAGCCTTAATACAAGAGGAGGAGCTTAGGACTACAACATCTTGATATGCCATGCTTTGTTGATAACCAAGGGAGACTTGTTCCTTTCTGAACAGAAATAAGAGTGGCTTGTTGGGTGTTGGAGGGAATGTGAGCAGAGAGAATTGGAGAAGTGGGAGAAGGGGAGGGAGGAGAAACTTCAGCTGGGATGTAAAATTAATGAATAAATTTACTTGACTAAAAAAAGAAAAAAGAACGTATACTAATAAACTTGAAAAAATTCAAAGAGTTTAAAAGTTCAATCTTTTTAAATCATCCAAAGCTTTATTCAAAGTTCAGTTTCTCTAAAATATCCAATCTCTGAAATACTAAATTTTATCTAAAACACCAAGTCTTCCAAAAATGTAAAAAAAAAGTCTCTAAAACTTTCCAAAATCTCTTATATGTGGACTCCAGTAAAATTAAAACTAAGTTATAGTCTTCCTGACTCTATGAGGAAGGAACCAAGACATAGTCACAACTAAATAAAAATAAAAGCAAACTGCAGGAGTGTAAATAACCTGGTGTTTCTCTGCTTTCCAAGGGGTTTAAGAAGCTGCCACCCACAATACATCAGCTCGTCATGCAGACTCAGGAAAGCTCAACTTAGGAACTGCTGGAGACTTTCCCATATTAAGGACATTTCCAATATGCTGAGGTATCCACTATAACAGGTATAGCACACTGACCAATGACCTCTCCTATGCCCTCATCAGGGACCCTGACCTGCTACATCATGCCAAGCCTCAACTAGTTAAACAAGAATGCTTGGGAGACTTTTACACATTTACCAAACGTGACTACCAATATGAGGTTCACCCTTGGACTCCTCTGCACAGAAGCTTTTGTGTGCAGACCCTGAGGAAAGACCCCCTCAGTGATGGTATTTTCAAAATCATAGCTGATTATTCCACTCCAGCTGACCAGAGTGATGGATTACTAATTCAAAACAATACATAAATGACCCTGATAGAGTCTTACATAGACTCACAAATGTCCCTCTGAAACTTCCCTTGATGGGAGCCATGCCTCCATCACATTGCTCTTAATAGTCTATATTTTCCCATCTCACAAAGAATAGTCTATAATTCTCTGAGCACTCAACAAATTTCCCAATCTGAAGTTCAAATGTCACCACAATCCTAACCAAAATCACATGCTCAGTTCTGTCACAGCAATATCCCATGGCTTGGTAGCAATTTCTGTCTTAAGTTTGGTTTTTGTTTTGTTATATTTTAAATGTGTTCATTTATTTTACATTCCAACATTTTCCCTCCTTCCTCTCCTCCCAGTCCCTCCCTGTCACCTCCCCTTTGCTATCACCCAATCCACACCTCCTCAGTTTCTATTCAGAAAAGGGTAGATCTCCCATGGATATTAATAAAAGAGGGCATATCAACTTGCAGTAAGTCTAAGCACCTCCCCTTGTATTAAAGATGGGTAAGGCAATTCAGTCTGAGAAATAGGGTTCCAAAAGCCCGCAAAAGCATTACAGACAGTCCCTGATCCCATTGTTAGAAGTCCCACTAAAAGATCAAGCTACACGACTGTTCCATATATGCAGAGTGCCTAGGTCAGTCCATTGCAGCCTCCCTGACTCTGAGGTCCTCTGAGCCAACCTCTGAGCCAAGCTTAGTTGATTCTGTGAATTTTCTTGAGTCCTTGACTCCTCTGGCTCCTACAATTCTTTCCTCCTCTCTTCATCAATATTCCCTGAGCTGGGCCTAATTCCCTGAGCGTGGCTGAGGGCCTCTACATTTGTTTCTATTGATTGCTGGATGAAGCCTTCTTGATGACAATTGGACTAGGCACCAATCTATGAGTACAGCAGAATGTCATTAGCATCATTACAGTAGATCCATATCTATCACCCTGCACAAAGCTCAAGTCCAAGTGGTTAAAAGACCTCAACATAAAACCGGATACACTGAACCTGATAGAAGAGAAAATGAGGCATAGCTACAAACGCATTGGCACAGGAGACAACTTCTTAAATAAAACACCAATAGCACAGACACTAAGTTTGACAATTAATAAATGGGACTTCATGAAGCCGAAAAGTTCTGTAAGGCAAAGGACACTATCAATCGGAAACAGCGGCTTGTATAATGATGAAAGATATTCACCAACCTGACATCCGACAGAGAGCTTTTTCCCGAAATATGAGACGAACTAAAATATCTAGAAATAAAACAAAAGCCCAATTTAAAACTGGGGTATAATCTAAACAGAATTCTCAAGAGAAGAATCTCAAATGGCCAAGAAATACTTAAAGAAATGTTCAACATTCTTAGACATCAGGGAAATGCAAATCAAAATGGTGCTGAGCTTCCATCTTACACCTGTCAGAATGGCTAAGATCAAAAACACAAATAATAGTTCATGCTCGAGAGGATGTGGAACAAGGAGAACACTCCTCCACTGTTAGTGAAAGAACAAACTTGTGCAGTCCTTATGGAAATAAGCATCCTCGGAAAATTGGATGCTCACCTCAAGACCAAGCTAGCTATACCACTCCAGGCATATACCAAAGGATGCTCTACCATGCTTCAAGGACAAAGATGATCAACTGTGTTCATAGCAGCTTTATTTTCAATAGCCAGAAACTGGAAATAACCTAGATCAACTGAAGAATGGATAAAGAAAATGTAGTACATTTACATAATGGCATATTATTTACCTGTTAAAAACAAGGACATCAGGAAAGTTGCAGGCAATTAGATGGTTTTGTCTTTGGGTTTGCACTGCTGTAAAAAAAAACTTAATGACTAAAATAAACTTAGGGAGGAAAGGGTATATTTCAGCTTACAACTTTGAGGTCATACTCCCCCAATGAGGAAAGTCAGGACAGAAACTCAAGTAAGAAACCTGGAAGCAAGAGCTGAGGCAGAGGCCTTGGAGGTAGCCCTTCCTACGGGCTTGCTCCTTAGAACCTCCTCAGCCAGTTTCCCTACATACCTCAGGACTACAAGTGCAGGACTTCTAGTCCATCCGCAATGAAATAGGCCTTCTCACATCAATCAAGAAAATGTCCCCAACACTTAGCCACTGGGAGCATGTTTTCAATCGAAGTTTTGTCTTCCAAAATGACTCTAGATTTTGTCAAGCAGACATAAAAATAATTACACAATTTACTAGGGACATCGAGTCCGCTAAGGACCATAATGCCCTTATATGAGAGCTTCAGTGAGCTGCATCCATACAGTAAACTCTGGTATCTCATATTTTCTAATGTCTAACACATCGTTATGCTTCCTTTGGAAGAGCTTAGTGTTAATACCCAAGGGCTAGTCACAGAAGACTGCTTCATCTGGAATTCTGACATACTCAGATTGCATCCAGCCTGAGAATTTGGTCAAGCCTAGGTTTCATTTTAACAGAGTCTATGCTTCTCCCATTCACGAACACATGGAAGGTCATTTCATTAATTCATTAATATATCCCAGAAAATAAAACCCGAACAACTTTTGCTCTACTATTCATCAGTCTATTCTAATAACTTAAAATAGAATTACTCATCTTATTAAACATATAATATTAAACCTCTTGTAACAAGTATAAAATAATATATTAAAAATCCTGTTTAGATAAACATGCACTTGCCATCACCACTAGCAACATTTTTTATGGAAATAGAAATATAATGAATAATGTAAATATTTCTAAGATATTCTGTGTGTTTGTAGGTGTGCATATGTGTGTGTGATAATTTGTGTGTGTCTGTCTGTGTATGATACTTGCCAGCACACACATAAATGGTACATAGAAGACAGTCTTGGGCATTGCTTGGTCATTGTCCTTCAGCTCGTATTGAGACAGAGTCCCTCTTGCTTTTTATTCCATGTTCCTGGCTAGCTGGCCTGGGAGCTTCTGTCCATTTCCTGTTTCTGCTCCCTGTCCTCTGGAAAGAGCTGTCTAAGATGGCAAGCGGCTGTGTCTGGACTTTATGTAGGTTCAGAGGCTCCTAACTGAGGAGACTTGTCTGGTTTATGCAACAGGCACATTACCCACAAAGCCATTTCCCCAGCTCCCTTCTAAGGTTTCTAAACAGTCTGTAACTAAAGAAAATAAAGTATTTGACTAGTAATTTGCAGGAAAATAACAAGCACCCTAGCTCTAGCAACTTTTCTGAACAAATCTCATAAAACACTGGGTTGGGACCATCGGAAGCATATCGCTCTTTACCCTGAGTACATTTGATTTTGGACAAATGATTTCATCTGAATATGGTCAGCTTTTCCGAATCAAAATATCATATTAACTTTCTGGAAATTCAAAATATTATTTCAGAAATTACTGGCTTTGTGGCTGGAGAGATGTGTCAGCTATTAATATATATTTGTGGTGTTGGTGGTGGTGGTGGTGGTGGTGGTGGTGTGTGTGTGTGTGTGTGTGTGTGTGTGTGTGTGTGTGTGAAACAATAATAATCAAAGGACAAGAGACTATCAGTTTGAGAGTGAGTATACTAGAGGGGCTAAAGGAAGGATGACTGAAATGGACTGAAGAGAGAAGAGATGGGGGGATTGGCAATATAATTCTATTCAATTAAAAATATTCTTTTTAAAGAGATTTTTCTCCCACACTGCCAATAGATCAGCGTTCTAGTCTCAGCATCCACATTGAGTCATCTCACAATTGTCTATAACTTGAGTTCCCAGATTCCAAGGCCTTCTTCCAGCCACCATGGAAGCACACACACACACACACACTCAAATAATAATAATAATAAAATTAATAATAATAATACAAGGTCTAGGTAGAGGTAAGGAAAATCTAATGTGTCATAAATCTCCATGTGATTTTGGGATACTTGTGTTGACAAACTGTAAGAACTGACCATTGCTGACAGATTGGTGAAGTATCTTATTTTTTTAAATTACAAGTTTATTCTTTAATAAGGTATTTAGGCAAATAATCTTCCTTCACTTCTCCTCCTCTCACCTCTCTCCTTTCTCTCCTTTCTCCTTCCCCTTCAATCAGCCCTCAGGATCTTGTATCCCAAATGAATATATCACTCCACACTCAGCCATACTCCTGTACACTCATTTCTTAATCCAAAAATATAAATTATTTATAATTTTTTAATTTGTTTTCTAGACAAACCTAAAAGAGTATGTGATATAACTATTATATAACTTTTGGTCAGAATAAGCTTGGAAGTTATAAACTATCTCTAGCTGGTGGCACACGCCTTTAATCCCAGCACTCAAGAGGCAGACGCAGGTGGATCTCTGTGAGTTCGAGGCCAGCCTGATCTACAGAGCAAAGTCCAGGACAGTCAGAGCTGTTACACAGAGAAACCCTGTCTCACACAAACAAAAAAGAAAATTTCTCAAACCCTTGTAGCAAAAACTTATTTTAGTGTTATAAATTTACAAAACAAAATACAGAATGGAAAGAAATAGTAGGAAGATTCTCTATCCACTTTGAGGAAATGCTTTCACAACCCATTAATCTATGATCACTCTGTATGCAGTGGAGCATAATATCTACAGACTTTGGTCCCAGTAATAGAAGACAGTTTACTATTAAAATGAACTATGGGCAGGTACTTTTCTTTTACAAGGTTGAATATTTGACATTGAGACCATTTTCCAGGCAGACATTCTATGTCTAGAATCTAGAAAATGCTGGATGTAGACATTCGACTCCGCGTCACACTTTATGTGTGTTTGCTCTTTGGATATTCTCTTCTGTTAAAAGAACAATAACAAGAGCTGTAGGGAGAGTATAAATTCAGGAACTCGTTAATGTTACTGTGCAATGTGAAACAAAGGCGTCTCGGTGTAATTCTTCTATACAGGCTACAGATGTCAGGATCAGGTTGAGCTGGGCTCTGAGGACAGATTCTCCACAATTACGGTTATAAAAATTCTTACATCTGGAAGAAAACTTAGCAAATTTCTTAAGATGACTCTGGCAGTGTCACCATTTGTGAAGCTGCTAAAGGTAGCTTTTCAGTTTTATATTCAATGTGGGGAAGGAGAAAATGATAAAGGCCCAGCAGGGACCCAACACCTAGCAAGAGTTCCAGGACCCCCCACACCAGGAGCACATTCATATTTAATACATTAGATCAATGGCTCCCCAAGTAATATTCTCTACTCTCCCCTAACAGCCCTATTTCCCATATGTAGACAAATTAATGAAGGTAGATTCTGGAACTGCATATAAATAACCAAATAGTGTCTGCATTTATGCCTTGGGATACCAATAACTAAATGGTCAGCTGAACCAAAATAGCCATATAACTTAGTCATGTAAAAGGATAGCTGATCCCATTTATTACACCACCTGTGAGCCTTCTAGAGCAATAGCAGTCTAGTGAAATATTTTGGTGTGCTGACACAATTTTGTACTTGTTTATGAGGCTGTGCCAGCCTATCACTAATTTCCTGTTATAATTCTTTGCTTCAAAGGCCAAGTCCACACATGGGAAAACTATATTTTGCAAACAATCTTCTTAAAGCTCTACTGTCTCTCTCTTCAATGGCCTCTCTGGAAATTGTCTTCACTTTTACACTTGCTTTTAACCACCATGAGGGATTAAAATTAGCATTCAGGGGAGAGCAAATCCATGAGCTGTGCAAGATTTAAATTGCTGTGTCGATTACCTGCCTTAGACTCTTCTCAGATGCAGTGGAGAAAAACTCTCCTTTCTGATTCATGAGCTAAAAAAGACAATGGAAAAAGCTTTTGCTCCAACACTTCTCACAAAAAGACACCTCAAGTGGAGATAAACTGATATAACGTCTAAGCTCGCAACTGCTGCATGTTTCTATCCTAAAGTATTGATATATTGTGGACAGCCTTGTGATAGCCATACGCTTTCTGTAGGGAGCATTGAGAGCACCATCTCATGGGACAGTGCTTATTCCACTTTCTAAAGTATCTTATTAAAATGTGTAAATCCCAATTGAGAAGCTCACCATCACAAAAACTACAGTAGAAAATGCAGTCATTTCTGCCATTTTATGTATCAAAGTACAGCAGCAATTTGCACTGTTAGGACTTTCAGCATTAACTTTTTTTCCCTGTTAGTTGCAGCATATAGTGTTAGCACTGATTGAAAATGTGTCTGCTTAGTTAGCAAAAAATACTTACAGCTTGGGATTTCGAAGTGTGGAAGTGTTTACTGCAAGTTAAGAATTGGCACTTATTTCAAAGGATGTACAGTTTTGACTGTAGATATTTCAGAAAGCAAGGGAGAATATGCTGGATTAATGGAACCC
This sequence comes from Alexandromys fortis, assembly GCF_014885135.2. Taxonomy (NCBI): domain Eukaryota; kingdom Metazoa; phylum Chordata; class Mammalia; order Rodentia; family Cricetidae; genus Alexandromys; species Alexandromys fortis. The sequence goes on along the minus strand of NW_026067909.1, from coordinate 32,799,178 downwards.
ATTACTCAAGCAATAAGAGCATCACAAGCTCCCCTAAAAATATCAGACAACAACATAGAAAACTGGTAACTGGTACTAGCTTGAACTGGAACAGTAGAGTGCACTCAGTAACATCTGGAAGTCTTCACTCAAAATAATTCCTAGAATTCCCTACCTGCTGAAGGATGAAGGACTTTATTCTATTAAACAATTGCAAGTCTCTCTAGACACTGATGGTTTTTCCATTCCTCTTGTCAAATAAATTTTTGGATCTTAGTTAATTATATAGAACTTAGAGCCCGGTCAATGGCTTCAAAAGAACTGGATAAAGAAAATGAACATGCAAATAAAAATGATAATTAGAGTCTAAAGGGCACATTGCTGAACTCATAATTTGTTTGTTGCTTTTAAATACTGCAGAGGTTCCTGATATGCACATCTTGTTGGGCCATATGGGATTCCGATTTGCTTATTCCCAATAACTGCTACTGCCTGAGATTAACCAAACCTGCCTTTCTGTGTTTCTATCAACGATCACACTATCTAAGCTGTCGGGGTAGAATAACAGGAATGATATTTCTTTCTTCTGAACTGACCTTTTATGGTGTAACATGTAAGTTTACATATATGACTGCATATCTAATGTACATGTTCCAAACCACGCCTAAAGGAACTGAACTTTTTGTTTTATCTTATTATCTAATAAATTAATACAACAAGGAGCTCATTAAATGCAAACAAGAAAGAGGGAAAAGGTGTTGCTAGAATGTAATTAGCAAGATACAAAGATACCAATTAACACCTATAGCAAAGAAAAAACAACTCCCTCCCCCCATGGGGCAGCATCAAAAATAAAGCTACAGCTGGTTGCATACACTGTGTGGAGTGAAGACGCATTTTAGTTTTCTATTAATACTGAAGCTTGGAGAATAAGCAGGGAAGAAGAGGAGAGTCTGTGTGCTGCCAGTAAAGGGACTGTCACTCTAAGTGCCTTCAGTTCTGGTTAGAAGACTGTACAGCTGAGAGGAAATTCTGTACAAGTCTCATGCCCTGGTATGTTGTTTGTCTCAATCCTCTCTACATTTATTTCCTAAAGTTGTACCATATCATTCTCTACGTCACTTCCTAACAATCTCATCAACATTTGTTCGAATCAAGTAATTAGTGTGACAAAATAGACATTCAACATGTCACAAATCTTTGTAACATCTTTCATATAAAGGGCTATGAACTCAAACAGTGTTTTGTTTAAGTTCTCAGAAGAAATGGCCAAGCCATTTCACGTGAGTGTGACTTGATCATATGCATTTCATTTTAAAAGGAGACCACAGGCTACCAGCAGCTTTGTTCATCAGGATCTCTACAGCTGGGGCTGGGGAGGTTGCGGTGGCCTCATGGGTAAGGACCTTTGCTCTACAAGCATGAGGCCTGCGTTCAGATGCCCCTGCCTGTACATAAGCATGGTGTGACCTTCTTTAACTCCACTTCAAGGGGAGGGAGACAGGCAGATCATAGCAGCCTGTTGGAAATTAAGCATTGTCAAAGCTGTGAGAGATGATCTCAGGAGAGTAAGGCTGAGAGTAATGGAGCAAGACACCTGGCATCTTACTCTGCCTTCCATATACATGCACATCAGCCCATACTCACACCAAATGCACGCATGCACATCAGCCCACACGCACACGCAAACACAAACACACACTCACACAAATGCACACACACTGATTTTTAAAAAGTTTTTAAGACCTAGTCCAGCTAATATTTACACCTCCCAAGTCTATAATGAAGGCAGAGATAACGAGCCTCACACACGAAATCATAGCACTCTTGTAGCTCTCAAAACAAAGCCATCGAAGTGTTAACCTACACTAATATTACATCATTCTTTTCAGGGGTAGTATTTCTAACATCCTGTTTGAATGCAATTATAAGCTTACAGAAAAATCACAAGAATGGTACGTGCACCCCCTGCAAGCTCTTTTCCCAGCTGTGTTGACGGATGCAACACTGCCACGTTCCTTTGTGTGAATGTGCACCCCACGCACACCCTCTGGAAGCAAGCGGCTGTTCTCTGGCTTCTCTCTCCCTCAGCACTTCAGTGTGCATATCTTAAAAGCCAAGACATTCTCTTGCTTCATCACAGAACAATTTCCATTTTGGGAGGTTCACCACTAATAGACTACATATCCAATATATTACAAACACCAGTTTTGTAATTGATCCAGCAATGCCTTTAATACCTAGTATTCTGTCTTATATTGTATTTTGTTGGTATATTCCATAAGTTTCTTTTAAACTGAAATGGGTCATTATATTTTGTCTCTTACAATAGTTGTCTAGATGAAGAAAATTTAACAATAAAACACCCTTGCTTGGCTTGTGTGATGCTTCCTAAGAACGTAGTTCAAACTGTGAACCCTCAGATGTGTTTAGGTCCTCAGGAATATTATTCACCTGTCCATCAGTGAAAATATTAATTATTTTCACATTCTGTTTGTCTAATTTTATTCACTATCTGTTTCTGGAATCTTTTAAGGGTGCTTGTAACTTAGCTAACCACTGGCTTAACTTTTAAAATACTACATTAGTGCCTGGGTCAAGCCATGTCTTCTGCATGCTTACCAGGTGGAAGACCTTTTTATTTTAGGTATCTCTTTGCTGTGTAGCAGTTTCCTCTGAGATGAAATGTTCCATCAGGGAGGGAAGCTCGTCAGAAGCAGGATGCTAGAAAGGCCTGTGAAATAACCCATCCTGTAGGGGAACTCTTTAAAAATGAAGAAGGAACTCTTTAAAACTCAAGAACTCAAAAGCATCATGATGTCTCTGACACTGAACCAAAACTCCTCTCTCCCTAGGCTTATATAAGCACTGCTGAGAGACACTCTGACCTAACAAGTCAAACTCCCCTAAAGAGGCTCAGACAAGCCACCTGAAAGTGATGGAGTTTACCTGAGGTGCTTGGAAGAGACAAAGGCCTACAGAGCTGCCTAGAGGAAGCAGAGGCCAACTAAGCTACCTGGAAAGGACACTCCTCAACCTGTGGAACTGTCTGCATGCTTCACACTGGACTCTTTCCTGTTCTCATGAGATGTCACCCACACTCATGTGAGCTTCTTGAGATGGAGCTGTCTTTGAGTCATTTCTATCCCTGGGTATAACCCCTCACCAATATAATAAGCCCAATATACCTCATTGGTTCACCAAGCTGAAAGCCAAAGGAATGCTACCTTGATTGGTCCTTGCATCTTTTGTTATGGTGAGTGGGTATTTGTTCAAGTGTCTCCAGGAATAGTATTGCACAACACCACTGAACTTAGCATTGTATACGCAAATCAAGACTTGCACTAAAGTAAGCAAAATTATAAAATGTATGAATGCTGGAATGCTTCAACCAGAGTACACAGTTTCAAGAATTGGTGCAATATTTTTGTGTTAATTCATTTAAATTTAAATTGTGTGTACTATTTGATAAGATTCTGTATCCTCTCATTCCATGGGAAGGGATATGTGTTTCAATAATGAATAACTAACTATTTATCTATATATTCCCACTGTCTATGAAAGCTTCGTTTAAAGTTATTTTAAAACTTTCTCAAGTGTCTAGTTGAAAATACAACACATAAAAAAATAAATGAGTAGAAAGAAAATACAATACATAGCACTTGCAACTGCACTGGGGTGAATAGTAAAGAAAATTTGGATACAATCAGAAGCATCACTGACATGCCTTTCTTCAGCCAAACTATTACTAAGTTACTAAAGTTTTGATCAGAATCAAAATGGCATGACTGCCCTCTATGACACACTACATTTTACATGTCTTACTTCACACATTCACCTGAATCGATCACCACAGAACCAAATGACTTTTTAAACCAGGTAAAGATGACAACATCCTTCTTCTGCTTGATTTGAAACAATGATTCTTAGGTTCTGATACATTCACTTCTTCTGTTGTTCATTTTGACCCTATTTCAATAAACTATGTCCTCTGAAATATAGTTCTACAAACATTTATATTAAGCTGAGGCATACTTATTTCTTGTGAATCAAAGTTCCTATCTCTTATTTTTATCATACAAAGAAATTTGGCGGTAGTGTGTGTAGAGGGGGAGAGGTTTTAGATTTTGGCTAGAAAATATTTTCTCCTAAAGCATTGACAGGCACAACTCTTCTGCCGTCTAGAGTCTAAAATTGTTAAAACAGAATCTCATGTCAGTGGGCACCACTTGAGCTTGATATGTGTAATACTGAAGAATGTCAGCAGCTTTATAATAAGATTAGCCCTCTCTAATCTCCGTTTGAAGGTTTTTCTTGTGTGTGTGTGTGTGTGTGTGTGTGAGAGAGAGAGAGAGAGAGAGAGAGAGAGAAAGAGAGAGAGAGAGAGCACATGTGTGCAGAATCTAATAGACTTCAGAAGGCATCACAATTCTCAGAGCTGAAGTAATAGAAAGCTGTAGGCCATCACACAGGGGTGCTTGGAATCAAACTCTGGTCCTCTGAGGAGAAATAGGATGTTGCACAGGCTAAGAACTGCAGAACCATCTCGCTAGATGTTCATATTCTTTCTTAAAACCATTAAAGAACCTAAGTTTAAATGAAATCAAATACCCAGAGTCTGTGAGATAAAAGATTGCTTTTTCTCTTAAACATTATTGAAGAAACAGCAGCTCCTGTTTCATTTCACACCGAATACAAGCAAAGACACACTGACAATGATTGACAGGCAAGAGGATGTTGTTCTGCCACTTTTGGTTCCAATAGCTCAAGAAAATGGTGCCTTCAGGCTGGTGAGAATGGTCAGTGGAATAAAATGTCTGGTGCCATACCTAGAAGACCTGAATCTGGTCTCTAAGACTCGCATATCTCAAGGAGAGAACAGAATCATAATTGTCCTCTGACCTCAATTGGACAGCAAAAAAAATTTTAATGAATTTTTAGAAACTGTTGTTTGTACATACAGTTCGGATCTGAAATGTCACTCGGAAGCATTGCCAGACTTGATAGCACACCTGAGTGAAGAAATGTAACCAATAAGGGGAAGGACTGAATTGGAGAAAATAGGTCCTCGTAAGTGACCCTTTTATTGGTATGTTAGAATTTTAGTCTAACATGGGTCTTGAGATCTTCTCTAGTATGACCACTGTGCTAATCAGGAACAAACACAATTGGAAGGCTAACAGGGATTTTGCAACCCCAGTTCACAGATGAACTGGCAGAAAGAGTCACCTATACTTGTCTCCAATGAAACCAGATATGCAGCTTAAACAGCATAACAATTAAAACTGAAATTATTTTAAATAAGAAAACATTAATGCTTAAGACCGCAGAATTGTCAAGACTGGTGCATTTGGGCCTATCCCCTTGAGAGCGTTCAACATAATGGATTGAATGCTTACAAGCCTGGATTCTTTGTGATGAGGCCCATTGCTCAATTCTGAAATGGCTTTGGAGCCAAACGCTGACTCGATAATTTCAGTACAATTATCTGGCCATACATTTAGCTGACTTCTGTCCTTAGACTATTTTGTCCTCTGGCTCAAATAAATATGTTATGCCATGTGCAATTAGAGGATATAAAAGGCAGAGAGCCAGGACTTCATTAGGCTCAGTACAATTGATTCTGTCCCTGCTTCATAGTACATGACTGCGTGTCCAGCAGAATTATGTCCGGGCCTTCGGGGAAAGAGACCTTTATTCCTCCCATGTCCTTACAAACAGAAGGCTAACAATATTAGTAAAATTTACTTACTCATTGTGAATGAGGAAAATGAGGTTAGGCCGGTCTACATTTGGAGCAGGCTGACAAACTGCAGCTGTCCTGTGTCAACCAGTAATTCTTGTTCTGAACATTTGAAAGCCCTCTCTAGACCTTCCTCAGACTGGTACCCTCCCCTTCTTCCTTTGGTTCTGTAGCTTGAGAATTCATGGTAATTTATACTTTTATTTCTATATGCTTAATGTGTTAGCTTGGTCAGGAATGTTGAATTCATACTTACACTGGACACATGAATATACATTCCTTGAAACTAGGCATATTAGTGCAGGGAATGTTTATTCCTTGACAGCTATTCTGTGTAAATATTACTCAATGATTGCTGCATGTTTGCTACCCAAATTTCTAAGCTTAATACAAATACCCTTAGAAATGCTTGCATAACAAACACATGCTTTAAACTTAAATACGGATATTAAATAATCATATTCTAGAGGAAGCTGCTCTGTTTCAATCTGTGATAATGTTAAATTGAGCATTTGAAGAAAAGAAAATATTATTTGGCTGTAAAAAAGGTGAAGAGGGGAATTGTGTGCAAAATTTCTAGAGAAAAGTATTTTTTTCCTAAGAAATGAAAATCTATTGAATTGGGCTAGAAATTAATTGCATGAAAGAAGATTGTAGCATAAGAGTCCAGAAGAATGAAAACTGAAGTACTGCTAAGGAGATTTTGGGGTTTATTCATATTTAAAAATGACACAGGAGGAGGCCAGTTTATCTGCATATCTAATGACTATTGAAAGGTTTGTCAAACCCTACAGTTACTTAAACTGTCATTCATTCTTCCTTTACAACTTATATCTAGGGACACTAAGAATGTGTGATAATATAGTCATATATTTATACACAGATGAGCAAAGAAACAAAAACCATGACGGAAGATATTCTGAAAGTTCGAGGAATATTTTCACTTTGTGTAACTATGTAAAAAAATGTAGAAAAAATAAATTTGGTGTCAAATAAAAGACACTGGGTCATTAAAATAAAACCTTGACTGAGAAATGATGCTGTGTAAAGATTTTCAGGCCTCAAAATGTGGACAGTACAGATTATAACAAGGTTTAAAGTCAGGTCACAAAAGTGTAAGAAAGTGCATGAACTGGAAAGTTCTGAAGAAAGAAGAGAGAAAACGGCAGGTAACCGCTGCTCCAAACATCAGAATTGAACTGGAGTGTCTGTGTCCTGACACCCTGTTGACATTAAATACAGGCTGATGGTGGGACAGTAAGCAGTAAGGGAAACAGTAGAGAACAGAGGAGCAAAGAGAGGGAGCCATTCTAGAGGAGTAGGGATGTGTGATGCTTTACCAATATAATATGTGATAAATTATCAAGACAAATATCTCACAACAAAATGACAAATGACAGGAGAAAGGCAGTGGTGTGTTACGGTTTTTAAGACAACCTGTGGGTCTTCTGACACCAGTGACAGAATTGGGACAATGGAGGTAACGCTTTGCTCTGTCAATGTGGACAAGGTCTGCCTATGGTTACACAGAAAGCGAAAACATCAGGATGACTTGAGTTGCTTAAAATGAGCTAAAGTTGTATACATGCTTTCTATCTTCATTTTGTTTTGTTTTCAAGGAAATATATCTTACATACATCCTCTTTCCTTTCCCTTAGTTATAAACATAAGAAAATCATGGAAGCTACAGTGTCTGCCTCCCATTGACCAAGGTCTTGGGCAAAGGTTCTATGTTTTATTTACTTGGCCTACTTACACGAGCTACTCGTGAGGTCCACACCCACAAAGAGCATGAACAGAAACTTAACAATGTTCCTGTCACACACAGTAAAGCAAGCTATCCCTGAAACTCTGAAGGCAAACTTCAGAAACATTAAGCAATCACCTGTTTATAGGGTTCTTAGACTTCAGGGTTGATGAGTATAGAGGAGCAGAAGGTAGAAACAAGGCTGGTGGGATTATTGTGCCTTTGTACTTAGATGCTGACAATTTCATTGAACTAATATTTTACTTTTTTATTTATTATTTACTCATTGTATTGAATGAAAGTGTATAAGCCCATATAATATGTGTAGAAATCAAAAGATGGCTTGCCAAAATACATTTTCTTCCATCACGAGAGTTTTGCAGATTAAACTCAACTTGTAAGTCTTGGTCTCAATCACTTTTGTCCACAGCAACAATCATGCCAACCCTGTGCTTATATTTTACATTTCTATTAAGTATTTCAATAATTCTCCTAATATTATTTAGAATTTTTTGCTTATAGCATCTGTACAAACTCGATAAGAACCATTTTCAACTCCATGTAATGCTTTGGAAATACTGTATACGTTATTTAGTTAAAACCAATTAAAGTTTCTTTAAATTTCTATTAGATTCCTCACAATCAATAGAATTAACTGGCTACTAATCAGAGAAAACCTCTGCATTTACTTGGCATCAGAATAAAGAATAACCAAATTTTGTGATCAAACAACACTCATGTACTCTTTGGCAATATTTGTTTTAATAATTTAAGGCTGTTGATATAAAAATTGAAACCATATGAAAGTAAAGTTAATGACAAAATTTGTTCATACATAAATACATGAGTTGAAAATTCTTAGGTTGAAATATCTAACTTCTAACTATGAAGCAGACAAGATTATTGACCTAAGTTTTGATATCAATGCAAGGAATGGTGGAGATATGGATACTAGAGAGATGGTTTAGGGGTTAAGAGAACTCACCGCTCTTCCAAAGGTACCAGTTTTAGTTTCTAGCACCCACACAATGCCTGCAACTATAGTTTCAGGGTACCTTATAGCTTTCTCCAGCATTATATATTCATGGTGCACATAACTGCACCAAAGGAGACTCTAGCACACATAAAAAAAATAAATCTTTTAATACAAAATGGACAGCGATGATGGTTATGACCCTGCTCCCTGAGGTCAGGGAGAACTTCCTCCTCTTGTCTGCCTGGAGGGGTGCCTCACAGTAGCGTCACAGACACATTGTACTCTGCAGGGGTATCTCTTTAGACAAGATCAATAATTCCACAGGAGAAGAGTTGAACAGAGTACATTTATATAAATAGATCAAATCATCATCTTTCAACTTGAAGATCTAATTTATCCTACACCTTGTCTCAACCCCTTTTTTCTCATTATCTTTAACAACCTCTCTCCAGGTATTCAACTACACACGCAAACTTTTCTAATGATGCCAGAGAAGCCACATTGATAGTGAACTTATTAACAAAAGAACATCCGGTTGTTATATTTTGCCTGAATGCCTCAATCTGTTCATGCTGCTACTGTAAAAATAGCACAGACTCAAAGCCTTAGACAACAGAAATTTATTTCCCACAGATCTTGAGGCCAGGAAGTTCAAAATCAAAGGAACCCTAGATAGGGAGGTTGGTGAGGGTTCACTTCCTGGCTTACAGATGACCTCTTTCTTGCATTATCCTTGTACTGATGATAGATGGTTCCTTCTCTGTCACTTTCACCTTCATGACACCTCATCTAAATTTAGGGACTACCCAGTGGCTCCGCCTACCAATAGTGTAATAGTTTAGAGACTATGCAAATTGCCAGTAATTAAGAAGAAGAATGCAGACCCAACGACACTAGAAGAAAAGAGGCATAAATACCTGTTCCTCACTGTAGAGGTAAATTGCTATTAACTGATAGTAAGTCCCCATCAAGCCAGGCATGATGGATCATAGATCTCATCCCAACACCCAGGAGGCAGAAGCAAAAATAATCTCTACCAATTTGAGGCAAATATGATCTCTATAATGAGTTCCAATCTGGTAGGGGCTACCTTCTGAGAATTTATTTTTAAAAAATAAAAATAAAGAGGTAAACTTACTGCACAAATCACTCCAAGGGAGAAAAATGGCTAACAACGTAATTGTTTTATAATCTCAATGATAACATCTGGCCAGCATGTAAGGATTTAAAACCACAGGCACACGGAAATAAGAGTGTAGTCTTGAAGGCCACACATGGAGCCAGATATCAAGATATTTGTAGTTTTGCTGCTGTTTAGTCAGACGTCTACAATGGAAGCTGTCACTCAACTTGTGGCTTGAGATTGCCATAAGTGAATGGTCCATTAAACTGCAGGCTTGGTGACAGGTTTCTTCAAATATAGCTCATCACTTGGTGGGGATACATTTGTACTCCTCCTCCACCCCTTTGTGGGGTCACATCTGTACTCTTCCTCCATTTTGATAAGGAGTTTTAAACCTTTAATGATCATTAAAAAAGAATTAGCTTTTTCCAGATTTTGAGACTACACAGATATGTTTGTAAGGTTGAAGATTGGAAAAGTAGCTTAATGTTTTCATCTTTGAATGATATTAATTTAATGACTTTTAATTTAATAATGTGATTATGAAGTTGTATGTATATTGCTTACCCTGATTCCAAGAGTCTTTTGGGTTTCATAAGATTAGGACACACATTCCAAAGGAAACATAACAAAATGGTAACTAAGGATATGGCCTTAGAACAAAAACTGAGGAGGGTTACAATTTCTATCAGTTTTGCTTCATGTCTTTCTGATTCATACCCCATTACTCAAACGATCACATTATGTCCTTAACCAGGAAATGTGACAAGATGGACGTTGGTGACACATTAAGCAAATAAACTATTTTCTCTGAAAGTCTGGCAATCTCAGATTAATCACTGACACCCCTGTGAAGATGAAAGGCAAGAACTGACTCCATGATTATGTCCTGTTACACACACATCCACGCACATAGACACAGGCACACACACACACATACCATGTACATACACTCACAATTATATTAAATAAGTTTTTAAATATAATAAGAAAATAGCAAAGTCCAGCTGACGATGCATTAGCAGAATAGTCTGAGCAAGCATATGGAAAGGCACTTCTGTATTCAAGCATGCTGGTAAAACTCGGATTGCCATTTTATTGTTTCAGTATTTCCTTTTAAAAGGATAAAACGAAATAAAAATGTGTGTGGGTTAAATTTCCCTCTCCATCTCTCTATGCACCATGCTTCAACAAACACAGTTACTGTTTAATGGCGTGTGTTTAACTGGTGTGTACGGGCTAAGAAAACCAAAAGTATTTTTCAGCTGATGCCTTAACTCTGTTCTATAAATATGAAAACACTAAAACATGCCTCAAAGTGTGTGGCTCTGACTTTGGTATGTACACCCCATCTGTGGTCGTTCACGTCTAGTTTTATCATCCCCTGTCACCAGTTTGCCATCGCAAATGGTGTGATTGCTCACTCACAGGTGCGTCGATGCGGGAAGGACCTCATTAAAATCAATACTAAATGTAACAGCACACTCGGCTTGGATGCTATATCCATACCCTTACGTTTCTGGAGTGGATTCCATTAATTGTCTCCATTGATAATTTTAACTCAGGGTAACTTTTCTCAGTCTCTCTCTTCCCGAGACTAAAAATGACCAGGAGCAGCTCATGTTTTCTTCTGGAATTTCTCATCACAAGATTGCATCTGCATTTAAAGATTCAAATTCACAAAGGTATTTTTTTCCTCTCTCTGATGCGTTTCTCAAATCATGTGTTTGCTAAATCCTCATTTGCGATTTCTGGCTTGGAGCACTAATGGCATCGCGTTGGAATTCTGCACGAAATCATCTCCACACAGCGTGTAATTTACGATGCAGTGTTTATACGGGTGCTTCATCACCTTTCCGTTTCTGTTCTCTATATCTCTAAATGCTAAAGCAAGTTGAGAAAGAATGTTTATTCCTTTTCAATTAAACATTAGAGCTCACCATTAAAAGGCTGGTGAATATAGTGAATGCTTTTTATAGTGAATTTAAGATGTGCTATCAGTAATAGTCTTTATAAGTAGCCTGGTCCTACAGTTTGCTTTGTAAAGCTAGAATTACCTGAGTATTACAATGTCCTCAGAGCAAACCTGTGATACAAGTTTCATGAATTCTTACATTTTTATGAAGAAACCAAGCTCCAGAGAAATGGGCTGATATACTAATATCTAGTAGCTAGATTTCAGATTGTGGTACATATTGTACACCTTACATACATTTTAGTACTATATATATATATACATAAATATACACATATATATATGTGTGTGTGCATGTGCAGTTTTCAAATATGCCATACACACACACACACACACAGAGACAAACAGACCAGCAGCTTTCTCAAACATAACTTTCTTGGCACTATGCTCAGACAGGCAGATTAAGAATGGAACTTTGTCTTTTCTTTCCCAACAATCTTAGAGATGGTAGAGATCCAACCAGTACAGATTCCACAGACAGAGATCCACATGAACTGAACTTCCCACACCAACTCCCTCACCAGGATAAGCAAAGATACAAAATTCTATGGCAATTTGGTATTCACATTTCTGCAGCATTAAACGTCATTCTGTTACCAGAATTGACATCAGTCTGTCAGCCCACACATTGTGTCTAATACTAATTCTCAGCCTTCAGTTCTTTACAGAAACATGTTCCTGAAAAGCTTTAGAGTTGTATGTCTCTGTTTTTAATTCTCATTCTGGAAGCTATGCCGGTTTGGGGTGGAGCAAAGCATTCTGTTTTCCACAATTATAAAATCAGCAAGATAGTTGCCTTCCTCAATCTGTAAGTGGTTTCAATAGGGTAATATTAATATGGTAATATTAATATAATGATGTGCCCGATAAACATTTTGTTCAGTTATACTGCAAGTACTAGAATGGTCTTTGGAATTATTTCACCTGGGCATTATAACACCCTTACTTTGTATAACTCTAATCTAGGGGTCTCGCACACTAACTCAGAACACCTGGTAACAGACTTCTGTGGGCCTGTATTCCATCAAGCAAAGCATGGTATTACACAAGGTACAGAGACTCAGCAGTTTCTCCCTTGGCATCTACTTGCCTTCCTCTCTCAGACGACTTCCACTAGGAAAAAGATGAGAAACTGTTTAAATAAATTGATAGCCCATACGGTTAGATTAGGGGCAATGCAGGAAAAAGAAGACAAAGTGAGACTTCATGGCTTATATATTGACAAATGTCTTGTTTCATTGAATGAGAAGTTCAATTAATTTTATAATAAAAGTAAAAACATTTCCTGACAACTTCTCTTGCTAATAGCTCCAGTGAAGTGATTAGAGACCATTATATTCTCCTGAAATAGTCACTTCCTAGCAAGAACTCATTAAGCATTTTAAACTGTGGGACACAATTATAGAGAATAAAAAAGCTTAATTGTTAAAAATAATTATTATTCCTGAACTGATGGAATTAATTTTTCAATATGTTGATATATAAAGCTCTCTAAGAGCTTGTAATTTTTAACCAAGGTTCCCGCTTCCTTGATCTTTAAAATTACCTATCTCTCTATATTTTATTGTTTCATTAATTTTGAACAGATTTTGGTGGGATTTAGACTTTTCTCTTGCTAAGAAAAACTATGAACCAAATTAATGTAGAAGAAAGATCATGGAATTATTTGTACAGGTGCTATTAAAATTGGATCTAGTCTTCAGACTTAGGTCTTAGCAGTGGTGCAAGGTTCCTGTCAACAATCATGAAAGATGTGTTTGTGTTAAGACAGCCTCAAGTGCTTAATATCCCTTGATTCTATGGTGATGCCTCCTGGATAATGATTGGTAATTGGGAGTCTAAAGCTTCCCAGGAAAGCTCCTCTAAGATGATATTGCTGTTACACACACTTAAAGCTGTTTTCAGGGGGCTGGAGAGATGACATGCAGCTGAGAGTAATCATTGTTCTTCAGACCGGAGTGTGTTGCACGTCTCTGCATATAGAATCCACTGGAGTTGTAGGGCAGGGCTATCCATTGGAGAGGATGATGAGGTGGGTGGGGTTGGGTGTTGGAGTGGGTCTCGGGGGTACAGAATCCAATGGGTGGCAGAGGTCTTGCCTGCAGACAGGTCACTCACCTGCCTGCCTGTTGGTGGGGCTGCACCAGAGCAGAGGAGAGAACATGTGGGATAGGTTGGAGGTGAGGAGGGCGAAAAGAGGGAATTAATTCAACTGATGAATTATGATTTACTTTAGTTTACCATGACCCTAACTCAGTTTTCTTCCATGCTCCAACATTCCCTATTTGTGGAGTTGTTAGTAGCAGAAGGTAAATAAGGTTGTTTACTTCCTTCCTAAAAACTTTCACTTTTGGTCTTGTGTTCAGAACAGCATTTGAAAGACAACATTTGTTCTTGAACAAAATGTTTGTATTTCGTGGTCTGTATAAATACACATTTCAAGAGATTGTAAACTTATTCACATTTTATGCTGGTTCTTGGTTTCCATTTCTTCACACAAGCCTCAAATCATTCGTGGATAAAAAAAAAATCGGTAAACTAAATTCAGAGGCATGATCCAGGACGAGATAAAAGCCACCATCTTCTAAATTTATTTACGTTGTTACTATGCTCAAACTACATCTTTCAGCTTCTAAAGACTTTAGAATAATTTGTTTTCTCTAAACCAATTTGTATCATGTCAAAGTGAAATTGCAATTTTACAGCCACCTGGGGGAAGAAGTGATCCCCTTCCATAAATATAAAAGTAATCTGCATAAAATATGTACAGAGATAACCACGAAGACTTTAAAAGTGTTCCGTATGAAGGGGAGGGGTGCAAGAACAAGCTATGATCGATCATGGGGAACCATTATAAAGTAACTGCATTGGGTAGGTTCTAATTAGTTTGTAAATTAATATCAACACTGAGAACAGGTTTGTGTAAATATTTATGTGGGGATAGGTCCAGAATCTGAGACACATTTCACCACTGAGCCCCATGGCCCAAAATGAAACCTTAAGAGATATAGTACATATGAATAATGTGGGATTTGGAGGGGACAATATATTGAACTCAGAAATCCTGAGCAATCCTGCTATATAATGGTCATCAAAGACTATGGAGATATCAATATTAGATGTGAATCTTCTCTACATTAGCTTCACATGAAGGCAACAGATTTGAAATAGATAAAAGATGAATAAACACCCTCAAACTGACAAGCTGGCAACAAAGTATGGGAAACATCTCAGAAAACATGAGAAAACAATGAAAGCACATTAATGTTCCCAAATAAGTTTCACAGATACTTTACAAAATGTGGTTTTGGATTGCCAGTAAAACGCTAAATTCATAATATTTGATGCTAGCAAATACCACAGGCTTTAGAATAGTCTGGATGTTTCCTGTATGTGATTCCATCTTCCCGTGTTGTTGGGGAGGGAAAGATGCTGACTATGAACCCAAGCTTGAATTTGAATATAACTACGCAGATACCTTGAGTTATTCTAGCTTCATATAGCAACTAGAGTTTTCTGTAAGATCTTCCCAAGTGAGTTTTAAATACTTCTACTGGTCTCTAAGACAATGTTATGCCTTTCTGAATCTGTCATATATATTCATCGTTTATACCCACTCAAATGTACTTTATCACACTTTTTTTTTATAAATTTTTCCTTTAGACACCACATTTTTATTAAATTATCTTTGCTTTTCTCCCAGTTTTTCCATCGGGGGAGGATTCCCAGGGTAGCTTCTTCCTGGTAAGAAAGGGGAACCCTTGAGAGAGGACTCAAGCACACAAGGATGTGTTCGGATATTGCTCCTTCAGCCCAGAAGGTAACACATCAGCGTCAGGAAGTGCTCAAAGATAATATATAATTTAGTTCCAAGTCTGTAAGTGTAGCTTTCTTAATTCGGATGATTTTATTTCATCAATAAAATCAGCCATTTGGCTTATCAACCTGTGTGTATGTGGTAAGTTCAATGTTCGTGTGTGTGTTTGTTGCTCTTTTGTTTCAACATGATTTAAAACAAAAACTATGTGAACTTCCCTTTGTAATAATATGTGTTTTTACCATAAAAAGTAACACAGAATCCCCAAAATCACAATTAAATCTTAAGTAGGGTGAGAATATCAAGGGTTTCCAACATGAGAACTTGAAAATAGATTAGAGAAGGTGTAGTAAGTGTGTGGTTGTGCCTTGTGGGAACAGAATGTTTTGCTCACAAAATTTTGGCTTTTGAAATCAGGTGAGACTCATCCATAGACTGTATTGAGATGGATCACAAGAAGAAACTAAAGAGTAATGGTCTCTTGCATCAATGCATGTGGAACACACCCCAGGGAACACAGAAGGCTATAAATGAAGAACAGCAGATAAAAGCTAGAAAAAGAAGAACGAAGAGTTTATTGTTATCATTGCAGTCAACTACAGACAGGTGGTTACACTGTTGGACACTACATTCTGACATTGTGATCTGCAGTATGTTCTAACATCATGGGACAGGTAGCTCATGAGCCACAGATTGGACACAACTGATCTAGACTTTCCTAAATATTTGAGGAGTGATACCCTGTGCAGATTTTCTGAGTATAAATCAAGCAGTCTCAGAATTAGAGAATGTTTGAGTCATATCAAAAAGCTTAGAATAAATTTTATTTTTCAATAAGTACCCAATTTTCTGCTTTTTTGATAACAGAACTGTTATCAAGGACTGAACTATAACAAAAACTCTTCATTTTTATGTTTACTGACAGTTTATGCTTCAATCTATCAGTTCTTTCTTAATCTTTCTTTATTCTTAATCTTTTCAGAGAACACAGTTCAGTAAAAAGCTTCCATATTCACTTCCATATGCTAAGGACCCTTCTGAGATAAAGGAACAAAGTAAGACTGGCTTCGTGCATTCCTGTGTTTCTCTCTCTCTCTGGAGAGAAGGTATTACAAGTCTCTGGCTCCTCCACACCGCCATTTTTTTTTTTTTTTTTTGCTTCATCTTGTTTCGGGTAACATGGGGCTATCTATGTTCTCTTGAGACACAGCAGACATGGTCACACTTGGAAGAATTAGTCACTGACATTACATCTCCTTAGACAAGCTCAGGGAATCAACCATGTTAAAACATTTAGATAAACTACTGATAATCCTTAACTGTGTATCCTTAACTAAACATAGCGATATAAAAAATTATTGTAATACATAAACCAAGTTTAAGGATACTTCTTTGGAATCTGTTTAATTATTAACACCAGATACTGCTCCTATTCCTACTGTATGTATTCTCTCTCTCTCTCTCTCTCTCTCTCTCTCTCTCTCTCTCTCTCTCTCTCTCTCTCTCTCTGTGTGTGTGTGTGTGTGTGTGTGTCTGGTGCTTGGGAGTGTATACCGCCCGCTCTAGCATTTTTGAGAATATGTGTTTGCCACGGGCATTTGGGAGCATTTGGATATGTGTACAAGGAAAGGCTTATTTTGGGTGTCTTACCTCTATTGCTCTCCACTTTTATTTTTTTTAAGTGTTATATCTCCCTAAACTTGAAACTCAGTAATTTGTCTATGCTGGCTAGCCTGGGAGCTGCAGGACTTGTCTGTCTCCAACCCACAGCCCTGGAGTTACAGGAGGGCATCTCTATGCCTGTGTTTTTGCGTGAACATCGGGAGCACGCCATTACAAGAATGGAAAGTTACAAATAAGTCACTTTTTAAGTTATTGTCTAATGTTACTCAGCCTTCTGACCCAGACTTCCTTCTCTCCATTAGAATTATGAATAAGTTCTTTTTCATGAATGGGCTTACTGTGCTCTTTGGTCTTATCATATATCTCAAAAGTTCTCTTAATGATAAACTTGGCTTTCCCCAGCCTTTGCTATAGCATTGTGTTTGGATATTTCATTTAAAGGTGCAAGCTTTAACAAAATATTTTTTAAGTGTTTCAACAGATGAAATGGCTTTTAAATACTACAAAATTCATTTCTTTTAGAATACAGTGAGTTAAAGACTTTCTGTGTCTGACTTGAGTAATTTTAACTAGATGAATTTTCTAAGCTTGACTATATTGCTTTTCAACCTTCCAATCATGGAAACAAATACATCACAGTGTAGCAGCAAGAGGCATGTTTAATTTTTCTAGCCTTTCTCTTCAGGGTTCTACTTATATATTAAAAGATAAAATTGGGAGACATTAGCATAGCTACTATGGTTCAGAGAAGGAAGATGTGTACACTCTTTTGGCAAATGGCTATAATAAACATGACCTTTTTCATGCATCTCATGCATTCAGGAAAGCCTTAGAAAATTTTGAGGCACCTGGTATTGAACTTCTACTATGATGACAGGGTTAAATGTCGCCTTCTTAACTGCATCTAAATTTTTGCCAAGGATTTACAATTATTTTCTTGTGTAGCAAAATAAAAAAAATAGTATGATGAATTCGGATTCCTGAATAAGTTCAATTAATCAATCATATTTCTTATGTTCAGACTCCCATATACCCATAGAAAGCTACAAAATTTTGGCACATGTCTAATTCAAGTCTAATTTTGTTGTGGACAGAGGTCCTGGTAGAGAAGTGGCTTTATTGTAAGTTTTTGTAACACAATTATATAGATAGGATTGAAAAAATAGAACACATTCTTTTCCAAGCAATTAATTCTTCTTTTTTCAGTTAGTGTAGGCATAGTCTATTAGGTAATTAACTATGGTGAGCTCAATTATAGAAAACATAATTCATCTGATTTAGAAACTTAACTGACAAGGCAACTGAACTTTTGCTAACCTTGGGGAGCAGAATTATAAAGTAATAAGGAAACAAGGACTTGATCTTTCTGGATAATGTTGAATGGTATCAGTGATAAAATACAGGGATGAGTATTTGCTACTCTGAAATAAAGAACACAGTATAACTCCTGAAATGTTCAATAACATTTCACTCTTTGTTTGCCATTAGAAAATGTACTTTATCTCCACATAAAAGAAAGAGATAAATGTTATACCCTAAAAGTATTAAATTTATTACTTAATTGTTGGTCAAAGAGGTCCTACAGAAGCCCTAACATTGCAGAATGTTGCCAAAGTGATATGGGATTCCCCTCTGTAGGCTGTGAATACTATTGGGCGTATGGACTGAAGATGGATGTCCCAATGGTAAAGAAGATCTTTGGGTAACTGTCCAGGCAGTGAGATGTCTCTGTCATTTCTAGAGTTTTGGAAGTAGCTTACAATGTACTTTCTGTTTACTTAGGTAATATTATATCTTTCTGGAGTCTTTGATGGAGTTAAAGACTTTATAGTTATAGTTTTCCTTAGTTATGATAAAACATAAAGTAGATATAAATATTGTATCTGTAATTATTGCTTGATACCTGTTTTGTTATATGTAATTTTGCTAAATTAAAGTTAAAAACCTTCCTTATTTATTTAAAGAGAAAAAGTGGAGGTTATGTGGGATTCCCCTCTGTATGTTGTGATTACTGTTGGTAAATAAAGAACTGCCTTAGCCTTTTGATAGGGCAGAACTTAAGTAGGTAGGGGATAACTAAACTGAATGCTGGGAGAAAGAAGGTAGAATCAGAGAGGAGCCATGTAGCTCCACTAGAGACAGATGCTGGAATGTTACCTGGTAAGCCATTGCCACATGGTGATACACAGATTAATAGAAATGAGTTATAATAGAGTTTAGGATATGAATTATCTAGAAATACACTTAAGCTATTAGCCAAACAGTATTGCAAATGATATGTGTATGATTTCTGTGTGATTGTTTATGTGTGTAATATTTTGTAATTTCTGTGTGATTATTTTGGCCAGGATGAACAAGCAGTCTCCCTGTAACACCACACCAATACTTCTCCATAACCAATGATAAAGGCCCTGTTGCCCAATATACAACTTACTTATGTCACTGAACATAGAGAAATCAATCAGGTGTCCAAATAGAAGCTTCACAGCTACTGCCTAACACTAATGGTTCTGGATAGGACTTTGTATGCTGCCTAAGTCAAAAATAGTCATTAATATTACCTAGCTACAACTCTGTGACCTGCAACAGAAAACTGCTTTCATGATATACTGGTGCAATCATGGCACTAATGTTATGGGAACAACCAACTACTTTTTAATATAAGGATACTACATGTGATAGAACCCATACCTGACACTGTTAAAATGGCCAAAACTTGAGAGTAGATAGGCCATGGGCCTTAGGCAAAAACTTAGTACTATTATTCTAATGGTATATTTTTAGATTCATATATCAGAGCATCACTGAACCCTCACCAAAAAAATATCCTTCTTGCTGCAGATTAAAATTAACATAAATATCCACAATTAGACCATTGTGCAGGGTGAGAGACAATAAAGAACTCAGTCCTAAGTAGGATGTCTACGGCAAAACCCCCAACCCAATACTCAGGATTCTCTGCAGAAGAGAAAAAAGAAAAGGTTTTAAGAGCAGTAAATAGTGCATGACTCCAAGGAAACTGTGTATTCCAAACACAAAACTGATGCAAATATGAACTAATAGAGATAGTGGCAGCACACACAAACTTGTACAGGTTCAAGCAAGACAAAATCCCAGGACAGAGAAGGGGAAGTGGACATAAAGTTCCATTCCTAACCAAGAAGCTGTTTGCAAATGGTACCTACCAGTAAAGGGGAAATCAATTTTCTCCAATGGATTATCACTGGGTATATCATCCATATACTAGGGCAGACATGATGCCCAAACATAAATTACTAACCCAAATTGGACTCCATAGTTTTTTGTGTGCTTTTGTTTTCTTTTCTTTTTTATTTGTTTTAGTTTTCCAAATTTTTGTTGTTCTCATTTGGATGTTGTGTTAGAGATAGAAATGACAAAGATAGATAGATGATATAGATATATATATAGATAGATAGATAGATAGATAGATAGATACATACATACATACATACACACACACAAACACATACATACATACATACATACATACATACATACATACATAGATGGATGAATGGATAGAGCATGAAGTTGGGCTAGTAGGGAACTGGGGAGGTTTGGAGGAGCTGGGGAGAACTTAGGAATCATGAAGTGAAAATAGCATGAAAGGAACTCAGGGCCGTGAGGGGTGCACCCATACACTGAGACAAGGGGGATGTTCTATCGGGAACTCACCAAGGCCAACTGGCCTGGGTCTGAAAAAGCCTGGGTTAAAACCGGTCTCGCTGAACATAGTGGACAATGAGGACTACTGAGACCTCAAGAACAATGGCAATGGGGTTTTGATCCTACTGTACCTATTGGTTTCGTGGGAGCCTAGGCAGTTTTGTGGATGCTCACCTTACTAGACCTGGATGGAGGTGGGTGGCCCTTGGACTTCCCACAGGGCAGGGAACCCTGACTGCTCTTTGGGCTGA